>NC_069503.1:857377443-857705943 GCF_027579735.1 Bombina bombina
ACTGAATATGTTTTAACTGAATATTGCATTTTATTATTTAATTTTATTCTGACAATTTTATTCTGACAATAAATTGTATTTGATATGCAGTAAGGACTCCTGGTTCTCTGCCCTTCTGTTTTATTTTACACCCATTAAGTCTATGCTGTAAGGATTTATTGCCACTCAATTACACTTTAACTGATTACTAAATATATGAAGGGATTTGGCACGTGAATTTTAGATTTTCTAAGGCTGGTTTAATACAGCCAATTTTATATCTATATATCTATCTATATATCCTACGGCTCTATAGCGCCTCCTATATCCTTTGTATTTTCATTTTAAATTCGATATTGTCTAGGGAGGAGGCAATAACTTTAGTGAGGCATAGTAGGTGTTTGGTCTAGCGCTATACCCATCCGTGTTTGTCTTATAAAGAGCAATATTTGTCCATCAAAGAGTTGGAAATGAATAAAGAGTTGGTTATTCGTAACTCAGACAAGGGGGGAAAGGTAGTGGTCCTTAATCAAGAGGATTATATTAGAGAGGCCCATAGACAGTTATTGGATGCATCAGTCTATGAGAGACTCAAGTTTAATCCTGTATTTTTTTATCAAACTGAACTTAAAAGAATTCTAAATGAGGCCATACTGGAGGGTCTTATAACAGAGGCAAATTTTGAGTATTTGTATACTGAGTACCTTGTCACAGCCATTTTTCATTTTCTTCCTAAAGTCCACAAGGACAGGCACAATCCCCCAGGGAGGCCAATTGTGGCTGGAATTGGCTCATTAAATGAGCCTCTTTCAGAGATGATTGATGGATATCTGCAGCCAATTGTTCTGAATCTGATGAGTTACATCAAAGATACTACTGATGTTGTGAAGAGAAAATTGTATGGCATGAGGAATATGTATTTGTGACCATTGATGCTGTTTCATTATATACTTGCATCCCTCACGAGCAGGGCATTAAGGCCATTGAGTATTTTTTTAATCAATTTTCTGATTATGATGATGTTTTGAAAAAGTTCATAATTAGATCAATTGATTATTTATTGAAACATAACTTTTTTTTTTGTTTGAGGGGAGTTTCTATCTCCAGAGGCGTGGGACAGCTATGGGGGCAAAATTTGCCACCTCCTATGCCAACCTGTATATGTGTTGGTGGGAGCTGTCCCACGTCTATGGAGATGGAAATCCCTTCAAAGAGTATATCTATTACTACGGTCATTTTATTGACGATATTTGTTAATCTGGAAGGGTCCAGTAGACCTCATTGAACAGTTTTCAAAATATTTACAGAATAATTTGATGAATTTAAACGTTTACCTTAGAATTCAGTAAAATTTCAATGCCCTTTTTGGATATTAGACTACTGTCTAATACTGCTAATTGATCTATAGATGTTGAATTATTCCGTAAAGAAATTGCGGGCAATACTATTTTGAATGCACGATCTTGTCATCCAAGACATCCAATTCGTTCCATTCCTAAAAGACAGTATATCAGGATCAAGCAGAACTGCACAAATGAACAGAGTTATCAGCAACACTCTGATGAATTAACTGACAGACTCATCCACAGAGGATATTCTAGAGAGACATTGGAATCTACCAAGAGAGAAGTAGATGATATGGATAGGTCTAGTTTACTCCAGAAAAGGAAGGTTGAAGGGAACAAGAGATTTAGTCAGCCTAAATTTATCACTACGTACAGTGAAGAATATGGTCAAATTTGCAACATAGTTCGCAAAGCTTTGCCCATCTTAGAAACAGATGACAAACTGTGTGACATTTTTAGCGAAGGGGTATTAATTGTATCACGTAAAGCGAAAACATTGAGGGGTATTTTGTCCCCCTCTATGTTTCAGAGAATTATTAGTCAAAATTGGTTATCTAATAAACCAGGTTTTTTCAAATGTGGCAGCAGGAGATGCAAGTCTTGCTCTTATGCTGCTTTTGGTACCAGTTTTGTGTCTACTGTGAATAATAAAGAATTTAAGATACAGGAACATATAACATGTAACTCATGTTATGTCATATATCTTCTGACCTGCAGGGGGTGCTATAGGCAGTATGTTGGACAGACGACACAGGCTCTAAAGGATCGTTTTTTGGAACACTTATGTTCAATTGAAGACCCTGAGTCCACTGCTCCAATCTCCCTGCACTTCAGGATGGAGCATAACTCTGACAGTTCCCTGCTGTCATTTCAGGGTATCCAGCTGATTGCCAGACATCCAAGAGGAGGAAATAGAGGTAATAACCTAAGTAAAATAGAGGTTTTCTGGATCTTTCAGCTGGATACCCGGATGCCAGCAGGCTTAAATCCTGAATGGGATGTCAAATTGTTTGTTGATACCTAATAGGTTTTCTTTATTTTATTTTCATATGTTTCTTTCTATATTTCATTCTTATCTTATTGAGAATGTGATTAACTAGTAGGTAAAGAGACGTATATAAACATCCTGATCAAATATTTATTTATGTTTATATTTATAGTGTTATTTGTTATAAGTATTGTGCTTTTGAGTGTCCCTTTAATTGCAGTCACCTAACACATATCATACTATTGACATATAACAGTGCTTGTGACCATATGATTGGCTGTATATGAGAGGGTGTGCTTTTTTAGCCCCTTTAAATAGCACTGTATTATGGGTAATAGATTATGGTGGTCACTGATGAAGTATATTACACATATGAAACGCGTTTGACCAGCCTTTTTGCCTGTCTGTAACGCTATTTGCCTTGCTGAAATACAGACTAATTGACACAACCTTTTTTGAGCCTCTGCATCTTTATTTGTTACCTGCTAACACCGAGTGCATTGGATGTTGCCTAACGTCATTTTAAATAATGCTTTTCTAAACAATGTTTCTTTAAGTAATGTGTTATATACTCTTTGACAAAGTATATTGGAAGATTATTGATTTCAGATAATTTATCTGCATATTATCTGCATTATATAATTAAGGATCATTTCCAACGGTCTTTTCGCTATACTGTTTTGAATTGTCTTTCTGCAGTATAAATTGCCAAATTAATGATTATATACAATGCAAAGGTTTTATGACAATAGCAATAAGCTAGGAGTATATTATCAATCTAAGCGCTGTAACAGAACTTGGGCGCCATGTACTAAGGCGTCAATTTTTTTGCACAGACCGTATCGGAATAACCCGCCGGCATTCGCACCATGCGGATGGAACCTCGTTACATGAATGTACTAAAAACCAAGCCGTAAAATTTTGCGTCTATTGCGTGTCGAAGACAATCGGATTATTGATAACTTTGAAGCTTCGTTCGGCGCGAAAGAGCAAAGTTGAGAAGCAGTCTGGGACCTGATTGGTTTAGTTCTTTACCCACGTGACGATCTAGGTGTCATAATCGTCAGACAAGCGGCAACGTCTGGCTGCTAACATGTATAAGAATGTGCATTTTCCCAGAAATCTTAGAATATTGTTTATTTACTTTTCGGTATTCACTTTGACAAGATGGCTTGCTCCGGAGATTCTGCTACTTCTAAGAAGACTCGCAACCCTGACTTCTCGCATCAACAGAATGTTGTACTTGTTGATCTAGTACTCGAAAATTATGACAATATTTATGGTAGTCGAGTCAAGCAAACCCCCGGCGCTCGTAAGAAGATTATTTGGGAGAAAATTAGTGACGCAGTGAGTGCTCAAGAACCCACTAAAAAAAATATAGAGTCCTGCAAAAAAAAGGTTCAGCGATATCAAGCGTCAAACAAAATCCAAAATTGCCAAAGAAAAGCAATATGCCCAAGGTACTGGAGGCGGACAACTTTATGTCGCAGATTTGACAGACTTTGAAAGAAAAGTTTTACAGAGGCTTGGCATGGAAGTCATTGAGGGCATAACCGATGACTGTGATAGTGATATTCGTGGTAATTATAATTTCTAAATTAATATTTATATTGTTTACTTGTCTGCTCCAAAATTGTTTCTCTTACGTTCATGTTTTATAAAATTGGATTCTGTTAACCGAATCTTGATTGTACAATTTCTGGTTTACTGTTCCTTTAAAATAGATTTATTAATTACAGGGAGTGCAGAATTATTAGGCAAGTTGTATTTTTGAGGATTAATTTTATTATTGAACAACAACCATGTTCTCAATGAACCCAAAAAACTCATTAATATCAAAGCTGAATAGTTTTGGAAGTAGTTTTTAGTTTGTTTTTAGTTATAGCTATTTTAGGGGGATATCTGTGTGTGCAGGTGACTATTACTGTGCATAATTATTAGGCAACTTAACAAAAAAACAAATATATACCCATTTCAATTATTTATTTTTACCAGTGAAACCAATATAACATCTCAACATTCACAAATATACATTTCTGACATTCAAAAACAAAACAAAAAAAAATCAGTGACCAATATAGCCACCTTTCTTTGCAAGGACACTCAAAAGCCTGCCATCCATGGATTCTGTCAGTGTTTTGATCTGTTCACCATCAACATTGCGTGCAGCAGCAACCACAGCCTCCCAGACACTGTTCAGAGAGGTGTACTGTTTTCCCTCCTTGTAAATCTCACATTTGATGATGGACCACAGGTTCTCAATGGGGTTCAGATCAGGTGAACAAGGAGGCCATGTCATTAGATTTTCTTCTTTTATACCCTTTCTTGCCAGCCACGCTGTGGAGTACTTGGACGCATGTGATGGAGCATTGTCCTGCATGAAAATCATGTTTTTATTGAAGGATGCAGACTTCTTCCTGTATCACTGCTTGAAGAAGGTGTCTTCCAGAAACTGGCAGTAGGACTGGGAGTTGAGCTTGACTCCATCCTCAACCCGAAAAGGCCCCACAAGCTCATCTTTGATGATACCAGCCCAAACCAGTACTCCACCTCCACCTTGCTGGCGTCTGAGTCGGACTGGAGCTCTCTGCCCTTTACCAATCCAGCCACGGGCCCATCCATCTGGCCCATCAAGACTCACTCTCATTTCATCAGTCCATAAAACCTTAGAAAAATCAGTCTTGAGATATTTCTTGGCCCAGTCTTGACGTTTCAGCTTGTGTGTCTTGTTCAGTGGTGGTCGTCTTTCAGCCTTTCTTACCTTGGCCATGTCTCTGAGTATTGCACACCTTGTGCTTTTGGGCACTCCAGTGATGTTGCAGCTCTGAAATATGGCCAAACTGGTGGCAAGTGGCATCTTGGCAGCTGCACGCTTCACTTTTCTCAGTTCATGGGCAGTTATTTTGCGCCTTGGTTTTTCCACATGCTTCTTGCGACCCTGTTGACTATTTTGAATGAAACGCTTGATTGTTTGATGATCACGCTTCAGAAGCTTTGCAATTTTAAGAGTGCTGCATCCCTCTGCAAGATATCTCACTATTTTTGACTTTTCTAAGCCTGTCAAGTCCTTCTTTTGACCCATTTTGCCAAAGGAAAGGAAGTTGCCTAATAATTATGCACACCTGATATAGGGTGTTGATGTCATTAGACCACACCCCTTCTCATTACAGAGATGCACATCACCTAATATGCTTAATTGGTAGTAGGTTTTCGAGCCTATACAGCTTGGAGTAAGACAACATGCATAAAGAGGATGATGTGGTTAAAATACTGATTTGCCTAATAATTCTGCACTCCCTGTAGATTACTTCTCTCTGTATCTATTTTTTTAAAGTTCCAGTGAACCAAAAATAAAGCATTCATGATGGAGCATGAAAAACATTTAAAATTTTCTAATATACTCCATTTTTTTTCTATTGCTTAATGTATTTTAAAAAATAAGGCCTACATGGAACAGTTAAATGAAACCCAAATGTTTGATTTTAAAAGGGCATGTAATTTTAACCAGCTGTATTTTTTATTTTCATTATCTAATTTGCTTTATTTTCTATATATTCTTTGTTGAATAACATATATTGATATTGAAATGCTCGGTAGCTGCTATTTCTTCAACAAAGGAGAACTAACGAATGAAGCAAATTAAATAATAGTAGTAAATTGTAATTTTTTTTTATTGTATTGTATATTGGAATCATTTGAGAAAGATGTGTTTAGTGACCTTTTAATTTGTGTATATTAAAGCAAGATACAAATCCAAGGTAGAAAATTTTATAATAGGAGTACATTTAACTTTTAATTAGCATTGCAAAAATTGCACATAAAGTTTTAATTTTATTGATTGTATTAATTTAAATTTGTATTTACTAACTCCTAGGTGGTTCAGTTAGAGCGTCAACCTCTTCATCTGTCCATACCCCATCTACCTCTTCATCAGAGATACCACGTCCTTCAACGTCTCAGCATTTGAACGTAGGACAACAACAACAACATGGGCAATATATACATTCAACTACCAATACCAGCCACAGCCTATCGTCTGCAGATACTATTCCAGATGTAAGGAGCAGTACACCAGATACAGCTGTTGGAAGAAGCTCTGGTATGTATCTTTAAACCACTTACATATACACCTTCAAAATATTTTGTTATAAATTAGATACTAATGTTTAATTTTAATTTTTACAGCAGATGTTGGACGTCTCTTCAGAGCCATGGTGACCGAATCTTTACCACTTTTCGATGGTAAGTTACTTTTTTAAAGTAAATATAGGATGACAAGTCAAATAATTTTGGTACAAACTAACTGTAAATTTTTAAACTTTGATAGTTATTCAAACTGTAATACTTTGATGGATTTTATATGCAAACAGTCCCACCATGTAAAATCACAATTATTGATTAGTAAGGAAGGCATTTAATCTTATTGTTAGATTCCAACATGACAGTATAACATGACATATTGATGATGAACTTAGCATAGAAATTATAATTTTAAACAATAACAATTTTATAAACTTACATGTCCTTAACCCTTTAAGGACACAGCTTTCAGTTTGCTCAATTGTTTTATGACAGAAAAATTCCGTCATATGTCCTTAAGAGGTTAAAAGGCTCCTAATAGATTGGTAATATAGTGGTTCTCGACGTTTAACATCACTGTATCGTCTCAAACATTGACGCCTGGTCCTTTTAATTTTTGATACACGATACATTCTGCGTATCATTTCATAAATAGTTTTGTCCCTTTCATCTTGAATGACCCCCCGGACACCCCCTAAGCGTTTTGGAAAATATCTATCCATTACATACACTAGAATTATCATTTCCCCAGATGTGAAAGGTGCAATTCTCTTCATCCTCCCTGGTCCCATAGCAACTTTCTAGATGGGTGTGTCAAATCTCAAAATCTTCTAAATATCACGTTATTCACTGTCTCTATGCAACATTATTGTATATTTGCTAAATTATTAGAATTCTTTGGATACAATAATTAAAAAGTTGTATTATTTATTGGCATTCTCAAGTAATGATAAATGTAAATGAAGTTTTATGTATATATTTTAGTGTGTAATATAGTTATCAATAGTGTAGTGTAGGTTTTTTTTGTTATGTAGGACAGTCATATAATTATAGATCTTTATGATTATTTGGTTTATATAGTTATTGTGTAATATGTTGGTTTTAAATAAAAATTAAAGTTTTATTAAAAAACAATATCCAATGTGACCGTTTATTACAATTTCTTAAATTATAAAAATAAAAACAAATTAAAAATCACACAAGTATATGATGAAAAAACAAAGTTTTTATTCAGAACATGAAAATTTAGTTTTTTATTCAAACGACCCAAAAATAGATGTCCTGTGAATACAATCTTTTGATGAAATCAATCCTTAAAATAGTTCTCTGCGACATAATTTTTGGCATTAATGGCCTGTCTTGTTGGTGCATCATTACAGATGACCTCAGGGAAGTTCTCAAATGATATTTCTTCTTCATTATCAATTTCAATTCCTCTTCTTATTGCAATGTTATGGAGAATGCAGCATACAAGAATAATTTTTGCAACCTTCTCGGGAGCATACTGCATGACACCACCTGAATGGTCAAGACAACGAAAGCGCATTTTTAACAATCCAAATGCTCTCTCGATGATTCCTCGAGTGGATCTGTGTGCCTCGTTGAATTTCACCTCACATCTTCTTCGAGGATTGTTATAGGGTGTGAATAACCATTCTCTACTGAAATAACCAGCGTCCCCTATGAAAAAAAAAAAAGGATTAACATTTCTAAGATGATAATTTCACTGAGAATTAACTATGTTTTTTAGTTACATCTATCATCACAATCCATGACATAAACTACATTTGACAATTATAATAATACTCTAACATAACATCCAAAAAATATAATTACCTAACAGCCATCCTTCAGGCATCTCTCCCTCCTCAAACTTCCGATATAACCCAGACTGACGCAAGATATACGAATCATGGCAGGATCCAGGGAAGTTGGAATGGACACTGATTATTTTCATGTTATGGTCACACACCATCTGAACATTGAGGGAATGGTAATGTTTTCTGTTCCGGAAAACTTCCTCACGTTGTCGGGATGGTTTGACTGCAACATGGGTGCAATCGATGGCTCCAAGTACATTGGGCATTCTGGCCATTCTATAAAAATTGGACTTCACAGATTGCCACTCTTCTGGAGTCGATGGAAGGCACACGTACCTTTGGAAAGACGACCATCAATGCATCAATAACTTTGGTTAGGTGCCTCGAAAAAGCAGACTGGCTGATGCCAATTATAAAGCTAGACACAGCTTGGAATGAACCGGTGGCAAAAAAGTGTAGGGCTGCCAACAGTTTTAATAGTCCGGGTATGGCTTGTTAACGCGCTGTAATAGGTTCCAGGTATTCTGCTATTTCATTGTAAAGTTCCATAATAGCTTCTCTGTCCAAACGGAATCTCTGGATAATCTCCCGATCAGAAATGCTTTCCAAAACCATACGTGGAAGGAAAACTCTAAGGACTCTGATTCTTCTACCTCTCCTTCTTTGCAATCCATTGTTGTCAACCGGTGCCTGTATAGCCCTTCTTCCTCGTAATTGAATCAATCAGAAAAGAAACATGTGTAAAAGTGTCTCCATCTTCATTCAGTGATCCAAAAACCAATACAATAGTAGTCTAGTCCTTTCACTTAAGTACTTCTACCTGGCGTCCGGTTAAAACCTCTATAATTTTCTATTGCATTCGCAACCTAAATGGTCGTGAAGCAAATCACGTGAAGTTACAGTGAAAGTTGGAGCGGACGGATTAGTTGTAACATTCATAATTTTCGATTACAGCGAATTTACATGCGATCGAACATGTAGTAAGTGGAAAAAGGCTTCGGAACGATCAGTTGCGTAAAATTACGATCGCTGATGAAAATAGTGGTTTTTCGACCTGATCACAGATTGGTACATATGAGAAGCAGATCGTGAGCGAATTTTGACGCGGAAATACAGTCGGACGGTCACTTCGAAGCTTAGTACATGGCGCCCCTTGTGTTTAAGTAGACATGTAATATACAGCTGCACTATATTAAAGTATATAGTTTATAAGTCAGCTAGAGAAAACACGAACACCTTTATGCCAGATGAGAGTAAAATATTTTATGCTGCAAATCTTATTTGTAACATTTCCCTTGAGATGATTACTTTTATCATGTGATTACTTTTATCATGCTGTTACTTTCATCATGTTGTTACGCTATACTGTGTTTCTCTTTCTAGACGCTGCTGATCGAGCGTCGGGTTGCCTAGGTTACGGATGTTACGTAACGCAACCTTACTGGGGGAGGAGCCACTTCCGGAGATGCGATCGGCAGCGCCGCTCTGCACTATTCAATGTTTGTACTTAAGAGGGGTAAGTTTGTTTACACATGGTGGTATGTTTATTTGACAACGGGGGAGACCCCAAAACGTTAAATTTACATTAAATTGTTTGGATATTAAGACCCAGCGAGTGCCTTCTTCCTTCTTGATACTATATGATATTTTGTTGTGCACCCTGGGCAGCCTGGACATTCTTAAAGATACCAGGAGTGCTTAACTATTTTTGATACTTATATATACAGGGAGTGCAGAATTATTAGGCAAGTTGTATTTTTGAGGATTAATTTTATTATTGAACAACAACCATGTTCTCAATGAACCCAAAAAATGCATTAATATCAAAGCTGAATAGTTTTGGAAGTAGTTTTTAGTTTGTTTTTAGTTATAGATATTTTAGGGGGATATCTGTGTGTGCAGGTGACTATTACTGTGCATAATTATTAGGCAACTTAAAAAAAAGCAAATATATACCCATTTCAATTATTTATTTTTACCAGTGAAACCAATATAACATCTCAACATTCACAAATATACATTTCTGACATTCAAAAACAAAACAAAAACAAATCAGTGACCAATATAGCCACCTTTCTTTGCAAGGACACTCAAAAGCCTGCCATCCATGGATTCTGTCAGTGTTTTGATCTGTTCACCATCAACATTGCGTGCAGCAGCAACCACAGCCTCCCAGACACTGTTCAGAGAGGTGTACTGTTTTCCCTCCTTGTAAATCTCACATTTGATGATGGACTACAGGTTCTCAATGGGGTTCAGATCAGGTGAACAAGGAGGCCATGTCATTAGATTTTCTTCTTTTATACCCTTTCTTGCCAGCCACGCTGTGGAGTACTTGGATGCGTGTGATGGAGCATTGTCCTGCATGAAAATCATGTTTTTCTTGAAGGATGCAGACTTCTTCCTGTTCCACTGCTTGAAGAAGGTGTCTTCCAGAAACTGGCAGTAGGACTGGGAGTTGAGCTTGACTCCATCCTCAACCCGAAAAGGCCCCACAAGCTCATCTTTGATGATACCAGCCCAAACCAGTACTCCACCTCCACCTTGCTGGCGTCTGAGTCGGACTGGAGCTCTCTGCCCTTTACCAATCCAGCCACGGGCCCATCCATCTGGCCCATCAAGACTCACTCTCATTTCATCAGTCCATAAAACCTTAGAAAAATCAGTCTTGAGATATTTCTTGGCCCAGTCTTGACGTTTCAGCTTGTGTGTCTTGTTCAGTGGTGGTCGTCTTTCAGCCTTTCTTACCTTGGCCATGTCTCTGAGTATTGCACACCTTGTGCTTTTGGGCACTCCAGTGATGTTGCAGCTCTGAAATATGGCCAAACTGGTGGCAAGTGGCATCTTGGCAGCTGCACGCTTGACTTTTCTCAGTTTATGGGCAGTTATTTTGCGCCTTGGTTTTTCCACACGCTTCTTGCGACCCTGTTGACTATTTTGAATGAAACGCTTGATTGTTCGATGATCACGCTTCAGAAGCTTTGCAATTTTAAGAGTGCTGCATCCCTCTGCAAGATATCTCACTATTTTTGACTTTTCTGAGCCTGTCAAGTCCTTCTTTTGACCCATTTTGCCAAAGGAAAGGAAGTTGCCTAATAATTATGCACACCTGATATAGGGTGTTGATGTCATTTGACCACACCCCTTCTCATTACAGAGATGCACATCACCTAATATGCTTAATTGGTAGTAGACTTTCGAGCCTATACAGCTTGGAGTAAGACAACATGCATAAAGAGGATGATGTGGTCAAAATACTCATTTGCCTAATAATTCTGCACTCCCTGTATATATATATATATATACACCTATTTATAATAATGTGTATACATATATACATATAGGTATAAATATATAAATTACCAAGAAAACATCAGACATATGTAGAAATATGTATTTATGAATACATAGAACAAATTCTGCAGTGTGAAGAACATTGCATTGTGAAGTATTCATATTTTTAGTGCACATGAGAAAATGTGTTCAGGTTAGCGCGAGAGGGGATAATTCATTGTGCGCAATATTGTAGGTTAGGCTTTTGCCACGCATCGGGTTAGTGCGCGAGTGATAACCTTTTACTTTCTACTTAATACTAGCACAACCTGACACGTGAAAAAGTTTGCTTGTAGCGCAGTTAGCATGAGAGTGAAAGTGCTAAATAGCACTCTACTCGTTATTGGCCCTATGTGTTCTAGTGTTGATAATGAATTGTTCTTAAAGCAATGCAATTGTCTTTATGCTCATTTTTACAGACACATAAAAAAAGATTATTTATGCAAGGCAATATTTTGTTTTACTAAACCATACAAACAAACATGTTAAATCGTTGTCCCAATCTTGTTATGTGATATGATATAAAATTAGTTTGTGAAAGAATTTAGCAAGATATTGCATCAACATAATCTTACCTGTATATTTATAACTTACAGGAAATTGAAAGCAGAATTCTCAAGCAGAGATTTCTGTAATCTTCAGCCTTTCAAACTCTTGTACATAAATGCACAACATTTTGCTGTGTCTTGCCCTACAAATATCAAGGTTGATTAAGTTTTCTCCTTTGTGATGTGAAAATCTCTTATTTATCTTATCAATCTTTTTCCTGCAAAAGTGACTTACAGAGCACAATTTCCTTACTTTTTATATTTATTTTCTCATTTATTAATAGCTAAAGGCTACCTTCTTAATATAATTTTAACAAAATAGTATGTGTGTGTGTGTGTGTGTGTGTATATATATATATATATATATAAAATATATATATATAATATATATATATATATATATATATATATATATATACACAGGGAGCGCAGAATTATTAGGCAAATGAGTATTTTGACCACATCATCCTCTTTATGCATGTTGTCTTACTCCAAGCTGTATAGGCTCGAAAGCCTACTACCAATTAAGCATATTAGGTGATGTGCATCTCTGTAATGAGAAGGGGTGTGGTCTAATGACATCAACATCCTATATCAGGTGTGCATAATTATTAGGCAACTTCCTTTCCTTTGGCAAAATGGGTCAAAAGAAGGACTTGACAGGCTCAGAAAAGTCAAAAATAGTGAGATATCTTGCAGAGGGATGCAGCACTCTTAAAATTGCAAAGCTTCTGAAGCGTGATCATCGAACAATCAAGCGTTTCATTCAAAATAGTCAACAGGGTCGCAAGAAGCGTGTGGAAAAACCAAGGCGCAAAATAACTGCCCATGAACTGAGAAAAGTCAAGCGTGCAGCTGCCAAGATGCCACTTGCCACTAGTTTGGCCATATTTCAGAGCTGCAACATCACTGGAGTGCTCAAAAGCACAAGGTGTGCAATACTCAGAGACATGGCCAAGGTAAGAAAGGCTGAAAGACGACCACCACTGAACAAGACACACAAGCTGAAACGTCAAGACTGGGCCAAGAAATATCTCAAGACTGATTTTTCTAAGGTTTTATGGACTGATGAAATGAGAGTGAGTCTTGATGGGCCAGATGGATGGGCCCGTGGCTGGATTGGTAAAGGGCAGAGAGCTCCAGTCCGACTCAGACACCAGCAAGGTGGAGGTGGAGTACTGGTTTGGGCTGGTATCAGCAAAGATGAGCTTGTGGGGCCTTTTCGGGTTGAGGATGGAGTCAAGCTCAACTCCCAGTCCTACTGCCAGTTTCTGGAAGACACCTTCTTCAAGCAGTGGTACAGGAAGAAGTCTGCATCCTTCAAGACAAACATGATTTTCATGCAGGACAATGCTCCATCACACGCGTCCAAGTACTCCACAGCATGGCTGGCAAGAAAGGGTATAAAAGAAGAAAATCTAATGACATGGCCTCCTTGTTCACCTGATCTGAACCCCATTGAGAACCTGTGGTCCATCATCAAATGTGAGATTTACAAGGAGGGAAAACAGTACACCTCTCTGAACAGTGTCTGGGAGGCTGTGGTTGCTGCTGCACGCAATGTTGATGGGGAACAGATCAAAACACTGACAGAATCCATGGATGGCAGGCTTTTGAGTGTCCTTGCAACGAAAGGTGGCTATATTGGTCACTGATTTGTTTTTGTTTTGTTTTTGAATGTCAGAAATGTATATTTGTGAATGTTGAGATGTTATATTGGTTTCACTGGTAAAAATAAATAATTTAAATGGGTATATATTTGTTTTTTGCTAAGTTGCCTAATAATTATGCACAGTAATAGTCACCTGCACACACAGATATCCCCCTAAAATAGCTAAAACTAAAAACAAACTAAAAACTACTTCCAAAACTATTCAGCTTTGATATTAATGAGTTTTTTGGGTTCATTGAGAACATGGTTGTTGTTCAATAATAAAATTAATCCTCAAAAATACAACTTGCCTAATAATTCTGCACTCCCTGTATGTCTGTTACCGGTAAAAAAAGGAATGTCATCCTAAGCAGCTGTGGGTAAAGCCTGATGTACTATAATTCCCCCATTTACACTATTTCTTTAGCCACCGCCTGGGGGGTTAAAGGCAGGCGCCCCGCCAATCCTCTGGCATCCACCCAGTTAAACACCTTAGGCAGAGGCACAAAAGATAGTGATGATGGGGGAATTACAGTACATTGATGCTGTGACTCCGCACTCTGAGGGCATTTATGATTATACATCAGGCTTTACCCACAGCCGCTTGGATAATGTCTGTTTTACCTGGGTAATCCTAGGATTATCCTTTATCTGACTTTACTCATAACATATTTATTTATATATATATATATATATATATATATATATATATATATATATACATATATATATAGTAACAAAGGAGAGCACTCTTACTCAGTACACCAACTGCCAAGGGGCTAGTGTAATTAAATATAACCGAACACAAAACTGGCACTCTCTGGTCTTTCCATGAAAAAATATTTTACTGTGAAAGTAGTGACGTTTCGGGGACAAAGTATCCCCTTCCTCAGACACAGTGTATACAAAGGGTTGTTTCAGGTGTGCAGGGTTACGAACTGCAATGCTATGGTACCTGGCTCTACTTTTGGACACCCACATACAAATAAGAGATTCTCTATTCGGCACTTTATCACCTGCACTACCACTCATATGGTTTATTTGTTGAATTGTAGCTGCAGGAGATTTTATGTTGGTAAGACCTTAGATGATACCCGAACACATTTTGCCAATGATAGATCGGCCATCAGGACTGCCATAAAGAATAAGAAGAGTGAGCAGCCAGTGGCGAGGCATTTCTTGGAGGCCGGCCACACGGTGAATGATCTTTGCTTTGTTGTGATAGACCATATCCCCCTCTGAAACGTGGGGTGACAGGAATAGGATACTCCTGCAGACAGAAGCGAGGTAGATTTATTGCCTGAACACTGTGCAACCTAACGGACTCAATACCGTCAAAGACTGGCACTGTTTTTTATGACTTTGAGACTATCTTGTCATCAATAATGAGGGTGTACGTCTGTTTTAAATCTAATGAGAGTCCTAGATCATTGCAATAAGGTTTTGATTTTAGGGTCCACTATATCCTCTTGTCATAGGCTCCAATCTATACTATACACAATAAGTCAGTATACATTATGTACTAGATTTGGTACATCATTTATTCCCAATAGACAATTATCTTCTTGCAGTATTTATTGGTTTTGGGATAATTCCCTTAATGGTTTAATTTGGGGCATAGTGTACTAAACATAAAGAATTTGCTTTCCATATACATTTTTGATAATATTATGTTTGCATCTATCAGTATAATATTGTATAAGCCTCTGAGTTTAATGTCAAATGTTTCCTCTTGTCATAGGCTCCAATTCGCATTATACACAGATGATGTTATTATGCACACATAACTATGTATTGGATTTGGTAATACGATTTTTTTAATGCACAGAATACATACATGGGGATATATACTCTTAGGGTTAGTCAGTGCTACTGCTAATTACATTGTGATGTCTTTATTGGATTTATGCCATTAACATGTTTTTTGTTGCGCAGTGGCCTTGTTTTACTGTGACCACGCATCGTTGGTTAAACCCGCCCCTTGGATCTGCGTCATCAATGAGGTCTTCCTTTACTATTATGAGCACCTTGGTAGGGAACGGTGCGTTGCCATGGCAACACTGATGCTGGCTGCTGATTGGGCCTTTTAGGCATGTGCCCTTTCAGGAAGTACTTGGATTATGTTTTTTGATCATGCTGTAACGGTTCCGTAAGTAATAATGGCTTCATAGAGCCCCACTTATGTTTAACAGGTTTTGATCTGGTTTTCTCGCATTGTCTGTACGATATATGATATTTGCCATATAGTGATTAAGTTGCAGTCTAAGTAAGATATGCATGCTAAAGTGCAGTTCATTGTTTGCCTGCTCCTTTATGTTTTGCCTGTTCTCTCATGCAGTCCATATTGTTCTAGTTATACGATACATGTCACATATGATTTATTCACGTGCACTTACTATCAAGCTCAGACAGATTTGTGCATTAGCTCTGTTGTAATTAATTACACACTATCGGCTAGATTACGAGTCTTGCGTTGGCCTTAAAAGGCAGCGTTGAGGGGTCCCAATGCTGCTTTTTAACGCCCGCTGGTATTACGAGTCAGGCAGGTACAGGTCTACCACTAACTTTTTTTCCGCAATTTTAGCATGCCGCAAATCCCCTTAAGTCAATTGCGTATCCTATCTTTTTAATGGGATTTTCCTAACGCCGGTATTACGATCACCTTAAAAAGTGAGCGGTACACCCTCTCCTGTCCAGACTCCAACGCATTTAAAAGTCAGTAGTTAAGAGTTTTATGGGCTAACGCCGGAACATAAAGCTCTTAACTAAAGTGCTACAATGTACACTAACACCCATAAACTACCTATTAACCCCTAAACCAAGGCCCCCCCCCACATCGTAAACACTATAATACAATTATTTAACCCCTAATCTGCCGACCAGACATCGCCGCCACTTTAATAAATCTATTAACCCCTAAACTGCCGCACTCCCACCTCACAAACATTAGTTAAATTGTATTAACCCCTAATCTGCCGTCCCTAACATCGCTGACACCTAACTACATTTATTAACCCCTAATTTGCCAACCCCAACGTCGCCGCTACTATATTAAATTTATTAACCCCTAAATCTAACCCTAACCCCCCCTAACAAATATAATTTAAATAAAACAAAATTAAATTACTACAATTAAATAAATTAATCCTATTTAAAACTAAATACTTACCTATAAAATAAACCCTAAGCTAGCTACAATATAACTAATAGTTACATTGTAGCTTGCTTAGGATTTATATTTATTTTACAGTTAACTTTGTATTTATTTTAACTAGGTAGAATTGTTATTAAATAGTTATTAACTATTTAATAACTACCTAGCTAAAATAAGTACATAAGTATGTGTAAAATAAACCCTAACCTAAGTTACAATTACAATTGCTAGGCTTGAGGGGAGTGGACACCCACCTCAACAAGAATACACATATAGCACTCCTGAGTTCTGTCACATAAATAGTATCAACCGATATAACTATTCACAATATACTACTGTCCAATAATATGGCTATTATTGACAAATGGGTCAGGATAGATAGAAGTGAGAAAATGCACATTAAAATATAACTTTTATTCATACTATGTTAAAAAAATGTACACAAACATAACCATGACACACGATTTAAAACTACGGATAGGGGGGACATGGATCTGCGTGTCAATCAGATAGAGAATAATAGTAGTAGTGAGTAATACTACAGGTATAGCAGGCTAAATGTCCAAATCTCATTAGAGAATTAATTGTGAATATTGCTATACATACTGGTGAGCAGCTAATACTCCTAATTATGTGAAAATGAATTTCAGTAGCTGGTGTGTGGCTCAGACAATGATGCACACAAAATTAGTGTAATAGATATCACTATGTGTATATGTGAGAATATACTCTAGTCCACTACATTGATATCAGCAGCATTAATTAAATGCTATAGGTTGATGGTTCTTATACCAGAGAAAAATCTTACTAACTGTTAAATATCAGGTCTATTTGTAGTATCTGCAGTCAGTGTGCTGCATAGTGTGAGAACGTAATCATTTATGATTAGAGTCGGCTCTATATGCGACTTCTGCAGCCAATATGCTGCTTGTTATGTAGACCTTTTGGTTATTATAATAAGTTCGATTGTACTTGGTGGGAGGTGAATTATAGGTTTGCCCCAGTGATATAAATCTGATAGTTTCAATGCTTGCTCAGTAAGAGCTATCAGTATAGATTTGGTATTATATTTGTTATTAACATATATATGTTGTCACTTAAAGGGACAGTCAACCATAGAATTGTTATTGTTTTAAAAGATAGATAATCCCTTTATTACTCATTCCCCAGTTTTGCATAACCAACACAGTTATATTAATGTACTTTTTACCTTTGTGATTACCTTGTATCTAGGAACCTTCTTCCAGCCCCCTGATCACATGACTGTGAAGTTTAATTTATACTTGACTGTCCCTTTAATGTCTATGCTACACTTATGTAACTAAATTGTTACCACCATTTGAAGTGATTTTACATAGACCTTATATAAGTGAATATATTATTATTTAATTGTATCAAAATTAACACCGTAACTGGGATGACAGAGATTGATGTTTAAATACCAAAATTAATCACTACTCCACTCATGATGTAGTTCACGAGTGGAGTAGTGATTCATTTTGGTATTTAAACATCAATCTCTGTCATCCCAGTTACGGTGTTAATTTTGATACAATTAAATAATAATATATTCACTTATATAAGGTCTATGTAAAATCACTTCAAATGGTGGTAACAATTTAGTTACATAAGTGTAGCATAGACATTAAGTGACAACATATATATGTTAATAACAAATATAATACCAAATCTATACTGATAGCTCTTACTGAGCAAGCATTGAAACTATCAGATTTATATCACTGGGGCAAACCTATAATTCACCTCCCACCAAGTACAATCAAACTTATTATAATAACCAAAAGGTCTACATAACAAGCAGCATATTGGCTGCAGAAGTCGCATATAGAGCCGACTCTAATCATAAATGATTACGTTCTCACACTATGCAGCACACTGACTGCAGATACTACAAATAGACCTGATATTTAACAGTTAGTAAGATTTTTCTCTGGTATAAGAACCATCAACCTATAGCATTTAATTAATGCTGCTGATATCAATGTAGTGGACTAGAGTATATTCTCACATATACACATAGTGATATCTATTACACTAATTTTGTGTGCATCATTGTCTGAGCCACACACCAGCTACTGAAATTCATTTTCACATAATTAGGAGTATTAGCTGCTCACCAGTATGTATAGCAATATTCACAATTACCGTATTGACCTGAGTATAGGCCGCACTTTTTTACCCTAATGCAAATCTTTAAATTAGGGGTGCGGCCTATATTCAGACGCGGCCTATAATCGGAAGCTATACAGCAGTTTTTGCCGCAGTGTAACTGTGTGTGCTATGGGGGCAGTTGGAGGCTGGAGCGGAGCAGACAGTAGAAGAATAGACAGCAGCAGTGAGGATCATGACAATGGGGGCTGCTGTGGGCATCTAGGGCTGGGCAGTGGGCGGACAGACTTGAAGATGGCTTAAGCTGACAGTGGAGCCTGGTCAAGCCCTCTGAGTATTGTAGTCCTTTGCACGGAAATCCTGTGCCCGGAAGTAAAGAGGTTCACGCTGTGGTAAGTTCAGGAATTTCCTCTATTACAGATTCTGGTCTCTCTCTGGTTTTGCAGGGACAGGAGAGGAAGCAGTGTGGAGGTGCTGTGGGGTCAGGTAGGGTATTTTGTTAAGCTATTATAAGGACATACATTTACAGCTGTTGGCATATTCTCAATAGGAATATAAACTATAAAGGTGGTGGTATTTTTTGTACAGAAACCAGAACACTTGTTGTCATTGCAATATAAAACATTGTTTTCTCTTAAAATGTTGTGCTACAAGGGTGTTTGTCAAATGTTAGTCAGCAAAGCAATATACCAGACAAAGTGAAAACCTAAGTAAATACATTAGAAAATAAGTTAAATGTTTGGCATAGCACTTTATGTGTATATTTTCTATAAAATGTTCATTTTCTTTAAAATGGCACCAAACTTTAAGGGTGCGGCTTATAATCAGGTGCGGCCTATACTCGGGCCAATACGGTAATTCTCTAATGAGATTTGGACATTTAGCCTGCAATACCTGTAGTATTACTCACTACTACTATTATTCTCTATCTGATTGACACGCAGATCCATGTCCCCCCTATCCGTAGTTTTAAATCGTGTGTCATGGTTATGTTTGTGTACATTTTTTTAACATAGTATGAATAAAAGTTATATTTTAATGTGCATTTTCTCACTTCTATCTATCCTGACCCATTTGTCAATAATAGCCATATTATTGGACAGTAGTATATTGTGAATAGTTATATCGGTTGATACTATTTATGTGACAGAACTCAGGAGTGCTATATGTGTATTCTTGTTGAGGTGGGTGTCCACTCCCCTCAAGCCTAGCAATTGTACTTTCTATAATACACAGCACCAACCCCGGAGCTCAGGTTATTAGACCTGTGTATCCCTTTGATAGGGCAGTAGTTCTCATTTATGTTCCAGTAGTGCCATTGGACCCCCTCTTCTTGTTCTTAAGTTACAATTACACCTAACACGACACTATAATTAAACTAATTACCTAAACTGCCTACAATTAACTACAATTAAATTAAATAAACTAAAGTACAAAAAAACCCCCACTAAATTACAGAAAATAAAAAAAGAATTACATTTTTTTAAGCTAATTACACCTAATCGAATCCTCCTAAAAAAATATAACATTCCCTACCCTATACTAAATTAAAAATAGCCCTTAAAAGGGCCTTTTGCGGGGCATTGCCCCTAAGTAATCAGCTCTTTCACCTGTAAAAAAAAATATAATACCCCTCCCCAACATTAAAACCCACCACCAACACACCCAACCCTACTCTAAAACCCACCCAATCCCCCCTTAAACAAACTTAACACTACCCCCTTGAAGATCACCCTACCTTGAGCCGTCTTCATCCAGCCAGGCACAAGTGGTCCTCCAGAGGGTCCGAAGTCTTCATCCTATCCGGCCAGAAGAGGACCTCCAGACCGGCAGAAGGCTTCATCCAGGCGGCATCTTCTATCTTCATCCTTCCAGAGCGGAGCGGGTCCATCTTCAAGATATCCGACGCAGAGCATCCTCTTCATCCGACGGCCGACGACTGAATGACTGGTCCTTTAAGTGACGTCATCCAAGATGGCATCCCTTCAATTCCGATTGGCTGATAGAATCCTATTAGCCAATCAGCCAATAGGATTAAAGTTGAATCCGATTGGCTGATCCAATCAGCCAATAGGATTGAGCTTGCATTCTATTGGCTGTTGCAATCAGCCAATAGAATACAAGGTCAATCCTATTGGCATCAGCCAATAGGATATTTCCTACCTCGATTCCGATTGGCTGATAGGATTCTATCAGCCAATCGGAATTGAAGGGACGCCATATTGGATGTCATTTAAAGGACCAGTCCTTCGGACTCTCTGGAGGACCACTTGTGCCCGGCTGGGTGAAGACGGCTCAAGGTAGGGTGATCTTCAATGGGGTAGTGTTAGGTTTTTTTAAGGGGGGAGATCGGGTGGGTTTTAGAGTAGGGTTGGGTGTGTGGGTGGTGGGTTTTAATGTTGGGGGGGTATTGTATTTTTTTTTACAGGTGAAAGAGCTGATTACTTTGGGGCAATGCCTCACAAAAGGCCCTTTTAAGGGCTATTTGTAATTTAGTATAGGGTAGAGAATTTTATTATTTTGGGGGCTTTATTATTTTATTAGGGGGATTAGATTAGGTGTAATTAGTTTAAAATTCTTGTAATTCTTTTTTTATTTTCTGTAATTTAGTGTTTGTTTTTTTCCGTAATTTAGTTTATTTAATTTAATTGTAATTAATTGTAGGTAGTTTAGGTAATTAGTTTAATTATAGTGTAGTGTTAGGTGTAATTGTAATTTAGGTTAGGATTTATTTTACAGGTAAATTTGTACTTATTTTAACTAGGTAGCTATTAAATAGTTAATAACTATTTAATAACTATTGTACCTAGTTAAAATAAATACAAAGTTGCCTGTAAAATAAATATAAATCCTAAGCTAGCTACAATGTAACTATTAGTTATATTGTAGCTATCTTAGGTTTTATTTTATAGGTAAGTATTTAGTTTTAAATAGGAATAATTTATTTAATTGTAGCAAAATTTATTTAGATGTATTTAAATTATATTTAAGTTAGGGGGTGTTAAGGTTAAGGTTAGGCTTAGGTTTAGGGCTTAATACATTTATTATAGTGGCGGCGACGTTGGCGGTGGCAGATTAGGGGTTAATAAATTTAATATAGTTTCGGTGATGTTGGGGGGCAGATTAGGGGTTAATAACTATAATGTAGGTGTCGGCGATGTTGGGTGCAGTCGATTAGGGGTTCATAAGTATAATGTAGGTGGCGGCAGTGTCCGGAGCGGCAGATTAGAGGTTAATAATATAATGTAGGTGTCAGCGATAGCGGGGGCAGCAGATAAGGGGTTAATAAGTGTAAGATTAGGGGTGTTTAGACTCGGGGTTCATGTTAGGGTGTTAGGTGCAGACATAAAATTAATTTCCCCATAGGAAACAATGGGGCTGCGTTAGGAGCTGAACGCTGTTTTTTTGCAGCCAGCTCAGCCCCATTGTTTCCTATGGGGAAATCATGCACGAGCACATTCAGCCATCTTACCGCTACCGTAAGCAACGCTGGTATTACAGTGAGATGTGGACTGTGGAGCCTAATTTTGGTCAACACTCACTTTTCTGAGGCTAACGCCAGCTTGAAGAAAACCTGTAATACCAGCGTTGGCTTAAGTGAGTGGTAAGAAAAAAAGGCTTGTTAGCCCCTCACAGCCTTACCGACAAATATTCCTAATCTAGGCGTATATTTGTTTACTATGTGATTGGGTGATCACCATGAATACCATTTGGCGTTTTTTTGGTCCTAATTGGGGGGTGGGGTTTTTAAATGTTTGCTATATATTGTTTGCACTTTGTATACACTGTGTCTGAGGAAGGGGATACTTTGTCCCTGAAATGTCACTACTTTCACAGTAAAATATTTTTTCATGGAAAGACCAGAGTGCCAGTTTTGTGTTCGGTTATATATATATATATATTCTTGCTATATATTCTTGCAAAATTATAAAAAATAAAAGAACTGAGCAGCATTATTTAAGTATCTAAAGTATATGTATTTGTATGCCCTAGTTGATGCTAATGAGAAAGTATTATTTTACTGTCATGCTTAAGTAATCACTGGTTAAGATGGTTTTAAGATTTAAAATATTAATTTATTTATTTTCTAACCGCTAGATTTGGAGTTTTGTCGGTAACAACCCGAAAAACTAACGCCGGCTTTTTTCTGGCCGCACCATAAAAACAACTCTGGTATTGAGAGTCCACATAAAGGCTGCGTTAGGCTCCAAAAAAGGAGCGTAGAGCATTTTTAACGCAGCTTCAACTCCCAATACCAGCGGTGCTTACGGACGCGGCCAGCCTCAAAAACGTGCTAGTGCACGATTCCCCCATAGGAAACAATGGGGCTGTTTGAGCTGAAAAAAAACCTAACACCTGCAAAAAAGCCGCGTTCAGCTCTTAACGCAGCCCCATTGTTTGCTATGGGGAAACACTTCCTACGTCTGCACCTAACACTCTAACATGTACCCCGAGTCTAAACACCCCTAACCTTACACTTATTAACCTCTAATCTGCCACTCCCGCTATCGCTGACACCTGCATTTTATTTTTAACCCCTAATCTGCCGCTCCGTAAACCGCCGCTACTTACATTATCCCTATGTACCCCTAATCTGCTGCCCCTAACACCGCCGACCCCTATATTATATTTATTAACCCCTAATCTGCCCCCCACAACGTCGCCTCCACCTGCCTACACTTATTAACCCCTAATCTGCCGAGCGGAGCTCACCGCTATTCTAATAAATGTATTAACCCCTAAAGCTAAGTCTAACCCTAAAACTAACACCCCCCCTAAGTTAAATATAATTTACATCTAACGACTGTTCCGATCAGCCAATAGATCAGCCAATAGAATGAAGCTCAATCTGATTGGCTGATTGGATCAGCCAATCGGATTGAACTTGATTCTGATTGGCTGATTCCATCAGCCAATCAGAATATTCCTACCTTAATTCCGATTGGCTGATAGAATCCTATCAGCCAATCGGAATTCGAGGGACGCCATCTTGGATGACGTCCCTTAAAGGAACCGTCATTCTTCAGTTGGACGTCGCCGGAAGAAGATGGGTCCGCGGTGGAGGTCTTCAGGATGGAGCCGGTCGTCATCGGATGAAGATAGAAGATGCCGCTTGGATCAAGATGGTTGCCGGTCCGGATCGCCTCTTCTTCCCGGATAGGATGAAGACTTTGGACCCTCTTCTGGACTTCTTCAGTGGATGTCTAGCCCCCGCTTGGGTTGGATGAAGATATCGGAGCCAGGACCGATCGGTGATACCCGGTGAGGTGAAGACAAGGTAGGAAGATCTTCAGGGGCTTAGTGTTAGGTTTATTTAAGGGGGGTTTGGGTTAGATTAGGGGTATGTGGGTGGTGGGTTGTAATGTTGGGGGGGGGTATTGTATGTTTTTTTTTACAGGCAAAAGAGCTGAACTTCTTGGGGCATGCCCCGCAAAGGGCCCTGTTCAGGGCTGGTAAGGTAAAAGAGCTTTTAACTTTAGTAATTTAGAATAGGGTAGGGCATTTTTTATTTTGGGGGGCTTTGTTGTTTTATTAGGGGGCTTAGAGTAGGTGTAATTAGTTTAAAATTGTTGTAATATTTTTCTTATGTTTGTAAATATTTTTTTATTTTTTGTAACTTAGCTAGTTTATTTAATTGTATTTATTTGTAGGAATTGTATTTAATTAATTTATTGATAGTGTAGTGTTAGGTTAATTGTAGGTAATTGTAGGTATTTTATTTAATTAATTTATTGATAGTGTAGTGTTAGGTTTAATTGTAACTTAGGTTAGTATTTATTTTACAGGTAATTTTGTAATTATTTTAACTATTTTAGCTATTAAATAGTTCTTAACTATTTAATAGCTATTGTACCTGGTTAAAATAATTACAAAGTTGCCTGTAAAATAAATATTAATCCTAAAATAGCTACAATATAATTATAATTTATATTGTAGCTATATTAGGATTTATTTTACAGGTAAGTATTTATCTTTAAATAGGAATAATTTATTTAATAAGAGTTAATTAATTTCGTTAGATGTAAATTATATTTAACTTAGGGGGGTGTTAGTGTTAGGGTTAGACTTAGCTTTAGGGGTTAATGCATTTATTAGAGTAGCGGTGAGCTCCGGTCGGCAGATTAGGGGTTAATAATTGAAGTTAGGTGTCGGCGATGTTAGGGAGGGCAGATTAGGGGTTAATACTATTTATTATAGGGTTAGTGATGCGGATTAGGGGTTAATAACTTTATTATAGTAGCGCTCAGGTCCGCTCGGCAGATTAGGGGTTAATAAGTGTAGGCAGGTGGAAGCGACGTTGTGGGGGGCAGATTAGGGGTTAATAAATATAATATAGGGGTCGGCAGTGTTAGGGGCAGCAGATTAGGGGTACATAAGGATAACTTTGTTGGCGGCGCTTTGCGGTCGGCAGATTAGGGGTTAATAAGTGTAGGCAGATGGAGGCGACGTTGAGGGGGGCATATTAGGGGTTAATAAATATAATACAGGGGTCGGCGGTGTTAGGGGGAGCAGATTAGGGGTACATAAGGATAACATAGGTGGCGGTCGGCAGATTAGGGGTTAAAAAAATGTATTCGAGTGTCGGCGATGTGGGGGGACCTCGGTTTAGGGGTACATAGGTAGTTTATGGGTGTTAGTGTACTTTAGAGTACAGTAGTTAAGAGCTTTAGAAACCGGCGTTAGCCCAGAAAGCTCTTAACTACTGACTTTTTTCCTGCGGCTGGAGTTTTGTCGTTAGATGTCTAACGCTCACTTCAGAAACGACTCTAAATACCGGAGTTAGAAAAATCCCATTGAAAAGATAGGATACGCAATTTACGTAAGGGGATCTGCGGTATGGAAAAGTTGCGGCTGAAAAGTGAGCGTTAGACCCTATTTTGAGTGACTCCAAATACCGGCAGTAGCCTAAAACCAGCGTTAGGAGCCTCTAACGCTGGTTTTCACGGCTACCGCCAAACTCCAAATCTAGGTCTAAAGTTGCAATTATGCTTTTATAGATAGTAGGCAAAAAGTAAAGTAGCTAGCTATGATTGACAGCTGGATTAGACCACTGATGTTTATAATAGAAGATATATCCCTCCCATGGGATAATCTGAAGGTTTAAATGTTTAAGGTATTTAAAGAGAGTTTAGAATTAAAGATAATCTTTAATAAAGTGCTTCCATTCAGTGTAAAATGTGTCAAATGCAGTTGCGTTTATTGTTCTGCAGTTCCATATGTGCTTTTACCAGTAAATTAAATAAAGTAGAAATGTTTTAACAGTTTGCACACGTTTCCTGGCTTTAAGGGGCTTGTCTTTCTGTGAGTCAATGCCAATGCCTCTTAATTTTGCTTGCTGTGTTTACTTCCATAATATCTATGAGCAGAGTTTTGCTTGCAGCATCAACAATCCTTCTTTGAGAATTTGTACCACTACTAATTGCCCATCATAGATTAAGTAACATTCACTGACTAAAAACAAAATATTCAGTAAATTCCAAATAACAATAGAAAACCACAGTCAATTCCAATACCTAATGGCAATAAGATTGTATAAAGGGAAGTTGTTAATTACATTTTATGTGTGACACAGTCCAAATTGCATAGCATCAATTCAGGATAGAAAACACAAGGGACCAACCATTACTTAGCCAAGCAATGATAGCTTGTGTTGCAAATTGTTCCAATAGTGTCATCATTCACACCTTTTCTGTTTGACTTGTACTCAGTGGTGTATTTAGTTTTTCTGTTGCCTTGGGTACTGGGAAATTTCATAAACCCCCAAAACCCTAAATATTTTTACTTATTTTTCTAAATCACAATTGTAACAACAGAATTCCTAGGATGAATGGAGGGATCAAATAACCCCATGAGACAAACAGGGATCATTAATTTGTACTAAAATGAATAAACAATACATTTGGAGCACACAGGAAATAGAAGGTATCATGCCTTAGAGCTAGCAATCAAAATCTACCCCCATCTGGGGCAGGTCTAGGTTATGGCTGAATATGGAGGCTCTAAATAACAGAATTACATTCTGTTGTGTATTCTTGTTCAATATTTGAACCCTGGGGAGACTGGGTTTAGACTGGATATTTATAGTTCTCTATCAAATATTAAAATATTAAAGCATTCACTAGCCATTGGTGAATTCTATTATACCCTTCAAGCAGTATTGGAGGATTTTTAAAAGAAATTCTGTGGCACAATGGATAAATTGATCTTATAGTCAGGGGTGAGCTGTTAAAGAATGGAGTTATGTAAGGAGACTACAGGCTTCTCAAGCAACATTATTTGAAATCACCTTACTCCTGCTAGAGTCACCTGTGGAGTCAGAACCAGAGGCTGAAGCACATACTGCATGAGAGCAGAAGAAGCTTAGGGACAGTATACTTACAATGACTTCAAGGATGAGTGATCCCCAGACACTTAAGCTATATGCCGATGATGGCACCAGGATCTCCACTTCTCAGCTACCTCCTGATGAGAGAGTCAATGATGGTTCATACAAGGGTTACCAGGGTTATAATGTCATCTTGACATGGGTGGTTGTGTTGGCGGGTGTGGTTGGCTCCCCTGTAGGCTGCCTTGAACTGTCTCTTTACCAGGTGGTAGTTTGCCAAAAATAACTGTTGTGAGGTTGAGCTGTTCTTTGAGGGGAGTGATGAATTGCAGACTACCAAGATTCCTGCATTCAGTTTGCTTCTCCAAGTTCCTAGACAAGGCTCTCTTTGCTCATGCACTCAAAATTAGAGATGAAGGCCAAAAAGATCATCTGGGGTTGTCATGGTCCTTGTTCAGAGGGAATTGCCTGGCATTTTGGTGCTGGACTGACCTTCATAGAATCAGACTGATATTCTGGATGAAAGTTTTACTCTGTGAAAAGCATTAGTGGGCTAAAAAGAGGCTGCACCCAGGTGGTAAAAAAGCTAACAAGTAATTGAGCTGGTTGTTAATTTGCAAGAGTGCTCAGTATGGGCTAGCTCAGACACTATAAATGGTGGTACTGGTATTGATTTTGATATTATGGACCCTGCAGATTTGTCAGTTAAACTCAATAATGTGTTAAGTTTGCTGAATAGAATGATGGCTGCATGCTGGGAAATGTATTCATCATTGTCTATATGTTAAGTTCCATGCTGTAATGTTTAAGATGCTGTGTCATGTGTCATGAATGTAAAACTTAGGTCTGATAGTCTCCTTAAAACACGTTAAGGAATAGATAGCTGTGATTTATACAGGGAGTGCAGAATTATTAGGCAAATGAGTATTTTGACCACATCATCCTCTTTATGCATGTTGTCTTACTCCAAGCTGTATAGGCTCGAAAGCCTACTACCAATTAAGCATATTAGGTGATGTGCATCTCTGTAATGAGAAGGGGTGTGGTCTAATGACATCAACACCCTATATCAGGTGTGCATAATTATTAGGCAACTTCCTTTCCTTTGGCAAAATGGGTCAAAAGAAGGACTTGACAGGCTCAGAAAAGTAAAAAATAGTGAGATATCTTGCAGAGGGATGCAGCACTCTTAAAATTGCAAAGCTTCTGAAGCGTGATCATCGAACAATCAAGCGTTTCATTCAAAATAGTCAACAGGGTCGCAAGAAGCGTGTGGAAAAACCAAGGCGCAAAATAACTGCCCATGAACTGAGAAAAGTCAAGCGTGCAGCTGCCAAGATGCCACTTGCCACCAGTTTGGCCATATTTCAGAGCTGCAACATCACTGGAGTGCCCAAAAGCACAAGGTGTGCAATACTCAGAGACATGGCCAAGGTAAGAAAGGCTGAAAGACGACCACCACTGAACAAGACACACAAGCTGAAACGTCAAGACTGGGCCCAGAAATATCTCAAGACTGATTTTTCTAAGGTTTTATGGACTGATGAAATGAGAGTGAGTCTTGATGGGCCAGGTGGATGGGCCCGTGGCTGGATTGGTAAAGGGCAGAGAGCTTGATGGACTGATGAAATGAGAGTGAGTCTTGATGGGCCAAATGGATGGGCCCGTGGCTGGATTGGTAAAGGGCAGAGAGCTCCAGTCCGACTCAGACGCCAGCAAGGTGGAGGTGGAGTACTGGTTTCGGCTGCTATCATCAAAGATGAGCTTGTGGGGCCTTTTCGGGTTGAGGATGGAGTCAAGCTCAACTCCCAGTCCTACTGCCAGTTTCTGGAAGACACCTTCTTCAAGCAGTGGTACAGGAAGAAGTCTGCATCCTTCAAGAAAAACATGATTTTCATGCAGGACAATGCTCCATCACACGCGTCCAAGTACTCCACAGCGTGGCTGGCAAGAAAGGGTATAAAAGAAGAAAATCTAATGACATGGCCTCCTTTTCACCTGATCTGAACACCATTGAGAACCTGTGGTCCATCATCAAATGTGAGATTTACAAGGAGGGAAAACAGTACACCTCTCTGAACAGTGTCTGGGAGGCTGTGGTTGCTGCTGCACGCAATGTTGATGGTGAACAGATCAAAACACTGACAGAATCCATGGATGGCAGGCTTTTGAGTGTCCTTGCAAAGAAAGGTGGCTATATTGGTCACTGATTTGTTTTTGTTTTGTTTTTGAATGTCAGAAATGTATATTTGTGAATGTTGAGATGTTATATTGGTTTCACTGGTAAAAATAAATAATTGAAATGGGTATATATTTGTTTTTTGTTAAGTTGCCTAATAATTATGCACAGTAATCATCACCTGAACACACAGATATCCCCCTAAAATAGCTATAACTAAAAACAAACTAAAACTACTTCCAAAACTATTCAGCTTTGATATTAATGAGTTTTTTGGGTTCATTGAGAACATGGTTGTTGTTCAATAATAAAATTAATCCTCAAAAATACAACTTGCCTAATAATTCTGCACTCCCTGTATGTCTGATTCAGTAATTTTTAGATGGTACTTATTTAAGTATATATTTAAAGGGACACTGAACCCAAATTTTTTCATTCGTGATTCAGATAGAGCATGACATTTTAAGCAACATTCTAATTTACTCCTATTATCAAATTTTCTTCATTCTCTTGGTATCTTTATTTGAAATGCAAGAATTTAAGTTTAGATGCCAGCCCACTGTTAGTGAACAACCTGGGTTGTCCTTGCTGATTGGTGGATCAATTCATCCACCAATAAAAAAGTGCTGTCCAGAGTTCTGAACTCCCAAAAAAAGCTTAGATGCCTTCTTTTTCAAATAAAGATAGCAAGAGAACGAAGAAAATTTGATAATAGGAATAAATGAGAAAGTTGCTTAAAATTGCATGCTCTGAATCACGAAAGAAAAAATTTGGGTTCACTGTCCCTTTAAGCATGTGTTAAGCTTATTATATTTTTTGTTTCTGAAGGATATTGAGTTTGCAATTTGAATACATAGCAATAACCTAGGCTAAGGCATGTGCACCTTGGTTAACACTCCTACCTTCTGCAGTTTTTGCTAGAAAGCCTGATTAAAATATACTTCAGCTATATGATATTTTATTGATACTACATTCAATCGCCTAGATTACGAGTTTTGCGTTAGGAGGGGTGCGTTAGTTACGCATATTTTATTTCCTTTGCGCACACTTATTAATGTAGGTATTACGAGTCTCAAAACAACCTCGTAACGCGTCGCAGTAACACGACTACCGCGTTTATTTTATATGTGTAATCACGGCCGGGTTAAACATTCTCCCATAGAGATCAATGAGAAATCAAAGAAACACACATTTTTCAGCTAACACTCGATCTCGCGAGAAATACGCACTGCTCTGTCATATTACGTAGTCCACATAATGCACAACAAAAACACACAGCAAATGTACTAACAGCAATCATGCAACATAGCACATACGCATTACACATTCACAATCGAAAACAACAAAAAAATGTTTTTACACTAAACAAGGAATACAGATATACCTTACAATCCTGCAACACGGAACAAAACAACACGAAAAAAAATTGCACACTCATACACAAACAAATCATTCACATTCAAGATTACGGAATATTAGTACAAACAAACATTTACAACACTTCACAAATACTACACAATCACAAATAAACATTTATATTTACACATAATACTTTTGGACAATGTTATGCAAAATGATCACTATGACATCATCGCATTCTACACATTCCACAAATACTAACTCAATATGAGCATGCGCAAATTCACACAACTAATACACACTGCACACATACTAATTACTAACAAAGCACACCAGAACATAATTTACAAGGCAAACCAGTACATCATTAAACATTTACATAGGGTATATAAGCACGCCACAAACATGGCTTCTTTGACTGTGTTGCTGGAGGGTTTTGTGAGATTAGAGAGGAGAGATATTGTGTGTTATTGTGAGAGTTAGTGTGAGTTAGTGGTAGTGTGAGAGAGTGAGTTAGTGGTAGTGTGAGAGAGTGAGTTAGTGTTATTGTGCGAGTTAGTTAGTGGTAGTGTGAGAGTTAGTTAGTGGTAGTGTGAGATAGTGAGTTAGTGGTAGTGTGAGAAAGTGAGTTAGTGTTATTGTGCAAGTTAGTGGTAGTGTGAGTTAGTGGTAGTGTGAGAGTTAGTTAGTGGTAGTGTGAGATAGTGAGTTAGTGGTAGTGTTAGATAGTGAGAGAGCGGTAGTGAGCGAGAGTTGGTTTGGGTGAGTGTGTGAGTAGTTTTTCTGTATACTTAACACATTTACACGCAAACACATTCAATACATATATACACTTAACAATAACACTACATACACTCCATACCCCATCCCCTCTCATACTACACTACATACCCCATTACCTGTAATACCATTCCCTTTCATCCCATACCCCATTCCCTGTAAGCCCATACCCATTCCATAGTTATATTTTGTTTAAATATCCTAATTTTAGTCTTCTTATACATTTTTGTTTGTTAAATACTCCTTACCCTCTTTTATTTATATCCCTTTCACACTTTGAGCATCTTTTTTGCATTTATTTATTTATTTTGACCCCCTTTCATTTGGGCACATTCACTTTAGGTTGGAGTATGTCGGGAGGGGGGATATGGGGCAGATTAGCCCGCAGCTATTAGAGTTCCTCAGGAATCAGTTCAGACAAGAGGTTGTAGAGGAGGTCAGGCAGGGGCTTAGTCAGGAGAGGGAGAGGAACAGGACAGGAAGGGGTGGAGGAATCGGTGGGTGGACCCGGCCACTTTGTTCAAGATGAACAAGTGGCTGGGCCCAGTGGCGGCCAGCGTAGAGCTTCACAGTCCGGGAAACAGAGGGCACCATCACAAGGGAAAGCCAAGCTGACTAGGGAGGAGAGATATACTATGGAGTAGAAGGAGGCCCTCATAGAGGCTTATATGGAGAGGGCTAGGAGGCTGCAGGCTCAGAAGGCCACCCCTAGGGAGAAGAGGAAGCTATGGCTGGAGATCAGGGATGCAGTTAATGCAGGGGGGGACCATAACAGGGATGTCGAGTCTATAAAGCATCGCTACCGGGACTGCAAAATGGAATTCAAAAAGAAAGATCTCCAGGGAGTACCAATATGCAACAGGGACCGGTGGCAGACCTGAAATAACTGTGGAGTATTCCAAATGAGAGGAAATGTTGCGTCCCAGCATCTACAAGGTGGCCATAGTCAGGATCGGAGGAGTCGATACCGGGAACCTGCCACTCTCATCTGACGGTAAGCTAATTTTATAATCTCTTTACATCAAAAATAAAGAATGTATTCAAGGATATGATTAACGCAATTATGCTGTTTTACACATTATTACGTAAACGCATTTACAATTACATTGCGATTACATTAGTATCTAGGCTACAGGTTAGGTGTGCATTTAAACAGACTGAAAACAAACGCAAAAACACATTCAGATTGACCATATAGATATCAGAAACATGGTTTGGAAAATGCGGAAATCGTATTGATTGTTATATTTCAAAGTGGATTAATGAGGCTGCATTTGTAATTCTATTGTAAGTAAAAGCATTTACATCTTTATTTAGAAGTATACTAACATATCCATTTCTTTCTTTTTACAATATACAGAGTCTGGGGAGGAGGCAGCACAGCAACTACAGGCTCCTCCTTCACCCAGGTATGAGAGTGGTGGAGATGACTGGCCACCTCGGGGAAACATGGAAGACATCCCTCTATCCCCATCCTCTGAAGAAGCCCCCACTGCAGAAGAGATCCCTGCAGCAGCCCCTCCTGCACCAGCAGCCCCTCCTGCATCAGCAGCCCGCCGTGCATCAGCAGCCCCTCAGGAGGAGATAGCAGAGATGCATATATTAAGAGATTTTCTGGAAGAGATGAGTGCCTCCCGGAGGGAAAATGTGGAAAGCAGAATCCAGCTGAGAGAAGCAATTAATGCCATTCGACAAGACCAAAGACAGCTTATCCAACACCAAAAAGTGCTTCTCCAAGAACAAAAAGAGAGCTTTGCCAAGACCAAAGAGAGATCTTGCAAACTCTCAGAGATATATTTCAGGTCCTCCGGGAGGTGCATAACGCGCCATTTGCCGCCGGGCCATCTGATCCTGGGCCATCTGCTCCTGGTACTCCTCAATCTCCTCCTCAGCCGGGTGATCCCAGTACTCCTCCTTCCCCAAACATCTCCAATGAGAACTCGTCGGATGGGGCAGTTGCCACCCCAGATCCTCAGTCTCGTGGGAAGAAGGGAAGGAAGAGGAAGTAAGCTTTTTTTTTGCTATATATATTTTTATTTATTTAATGTGTAATGGATAGGTATGTGATGATGTGGTGTTTTTACACTTGTGGACCACACTCTGTATATAATCTGCTTCTATGGGACTGCGTCCATGGAGGCAGATTGTTTGCAGAGTGTGGTTAACAAGTGTGTGGACACCACATCATCACATACCTATCCTTGTTGATTACATTGATTGGTTTCTGTGATGTGATGTCCAAACTGTTTCCCTAATCTCAAACAAAATGACCATTACAATTATATATGATGGCATATCACTGTTTGAATGCCAACAACACAGCTTAAAGGGACAGTCAGAACATTATTGTTGTTTACAAAGAAAACACTTTATTACTCATTATCAAGTTTGGAAAAACAACACTTAGAGAAATACACCTTTTACTTCTGTGATTAACCTTGTATCTATGCCTCTGAAAAATAACCACTTATTTATGTGTTTTTTTTATAAAAAATACCCTCTAGTGGTGAAAATGCATTCAGATTAGATGCACTCTTCAAGCTCTAAGAAATGAGCAGATGAACCTCCTAGGTTTAGCTATCAACTAAGAATAACAAGAGAACTAAGAGAAATTGGTGTTAAACATTTGAGATATATTTTTGAAAAATTGCATTTTTGGACATTAAAATCATTACTGTTTTTCTTGACTTGACTGTCCCTTTAAAAAATAACATATGCTAACATATACTAATCCTTAGGAATTGTTGGTATATCTACATGTACTTGTTCAAACAAGAAAATATTGGAATAGGATACTAAGCCTGTATGCCATATTTCTATTGACGTGTTAAATAAAGTCTATTTTATTAAAGAGACATTATTGTGTTTGAATTATTTAAGAAAGACATTTCATTTAGAAGGAATATGGTTTCAGGTCCTTTTACGAGTTACTTTATAAATATATGCTCACAATAATATATTTGTAGATTGACAATGTGGAACTCATACATGCAATCATTTTCAGAGAACTGCATGTAATAGACACTAATATAAAGAACAAGATGCCCAGATACCGATATCAAAATCCATGAGAAAATGGTTTAAAGTCTTACTTAGAAAATTTGTTTAGCTATGTTGAAAAGTTAGCTTGAAAGCCCATTCCAAGTGGGAAATAAGACAATACCCCTTCCTTTGCATATGAAAAGACCCTTTACATAAACAGGAGCAAGCTGGAGAAGGTAGCTGATGGTACTCACATCAAACTTTGAGGCTTGAGTAGGAGTCAGAAAATCACAGCAATGTTATTTAAACATAAGCAAAACTATACATTGATTATAAAAAAAGGACTATATAAATAGATTGAAAAAACATATACGTGTTGAAAAAATGAGTGTATAATGTCCCTTTAATAAAAAATACCATGACATAACATCTAGAATAAGTAGGCATCTCATATATTTATCATATGATAAGGGTCAATGAATATTGATTACTTGATTCAAATACAATAGCGCATCTTTAGGAATTAGATATGTAGAAAATTAAACACAACACAGTCATTATTTATAAAAAGGAAAATATTGTTGACAAACATATTAAACAAGATGGACTATATTAATGGATTTTACACTTGCCTCAAAATATCTTATGCAGGAAAACATATTGCCTTCATTCGTTTATTCAAAGAGACAGCCTTCATTCGTTTATTCAAAGAGACAGCCATCAAAAGAGATTTTTGTGTTCTTTATCTTCTATGGTTCAACAATGTACTTGATTGACACAATCCATAATCCCCATGGTTTTAAACTTGTCTTCTAATTCACAAACGTGGGTTACATGCAAAATCAAATATTGCGGGACTACCTAATCCAATCTGATGGATTTAACACCTTGGCATGTGACGTCTTAATTAACATGGCACATCGTTGATCGCGTAAAAATGGCATCCAATCAAAGGCGCATCCTTGATCGCGTAAAAACAGCATCCAATCAAAGGTGCATCCTTGATCGCATAAAAACAGCATCCAAAAGCGCATACTTGATCGCGTAAAAACGTCAGCCAATCCAAAAACTTATTTTACAGCTTGGCATGTGAAGTCTTAAGCAACATGGCGCATCCAAGATAGCATAAAAACGTCAATCAATACAAGGACTCATTTTACAGCTTGGCATGTGACGTCTTAAGCAACATGGCGCATCCGAGATCGTGTAAAAACATCAGCCAATACAAGAACTCATTTTACAGCTTGGCATTTGACGTCTTAAGCAACATGGCGCATCCGAGATTGCGTAAAAACATCAGCCAATACAAGGACTCATTTGACAGCTTTGTATGTCAATAGGAAACGTATTTATATTTTCAAAACTAGCATGTGCTATATTGGTAGCTATGAATGTCACGCTAGATAACGTAATACTGTGATATATGAAATAGAATCCATTTTTTAAACTAAGGATATATTTCATTAGAAGCAGAGAATTATTAACTATTTAGCAAGCAGCAGGGTTTAAATAGACCTGAAAACAACCTTCATAATTATTAGGCAACTTAACAAAAAACAAATATATACCCATTTCAATTTTATTTTTACCAGTGAAACCAATATAACATCTCAACATTCACAAATATACATTTCTGACATTCAAAAACAAAACAAAAACAAATCAGTGACCAATATAGCCACCTTTCTTTGCAAGGACACTCAAAAGCCTGCCATCCATGGATTCTGTCAGTGTTTTGATCTGTTCACCATCAACATTGCGTGCAGCAGCAACCACAGCCTCCCAGACACTGTTCAGAGAGGTGTACTGTTTTCCCTCCTTGTAAATCTCACATTTGATGATGGACCACAGGTTCTCAATGGGGTTCAGATCAGGTGAACAAGGAGGCCATGTCAATAGATTTTCTTCTTTTATACCCTTTCTTGCCAGCCACGCTGTGGAGTACTTGGACGCGTGTGATGGAGCATTGTCCTGCATGAAAATCATGTTTTTCTTGAAGGATGCAGACTTCTTCCTGTACCACTGCTTGAAGAAGGTGTCTTCCAGAAACTGGCAGTAGGACTGGGAGTTGAGCTTGACTCCATCCTCAACCCGAAAAGGCCCCACAAGCTCATCTTTGATGATACCAGCCCAAACCAGTACTCCACCTCCACCTTGCTGGCATCTGAGTCGGACTGGAGCTCTCTGCCCTTTACCAATCCAGCCACGGGCCCATCCATCTGGCCCATCAAGACTCACTCTCATTTCATCAGTCCATAAAACCTTAGAAAAATCAGTCTTGAGATATTTCTTGGCCCAGTCTTGACGTTTCAGCTTGTGTGTCTTGTTCAGTGGTGGTCGTCTTTCAGCCTTTCTTACCTTGGCCATGTCTCTGAGTATTGCACACCTTGTGCTTTTGGGCACTCCAGTGATGTTGCAGCTCTGAAATATGGCCAAACTGGTGGCAAGTGGCATCTTGGCAGCTGCACGCTTGACTTTTCTCAGTTCATGGGCAGTTATTTTGCGCCTTGGTTTTTCCACACGCTTCTTGCGACCCTGTTGACTATTTTGAATGAAACGCTTGATTATTCGATGATCACGCTTCAGAAGCTTTGCAATTTTAAGAGTGCTGCATCCCTCTGCAAGATATCTCACTATTTTTTACTTTTCTGAGCCTGTCAAGTCCTTCTTTTGACCCATTTTGCCAAAGGAAAGGAAGTTGCCTAATAATTATGCACACCTGATATAGGGTGTTGATGTCATTAGACCACACCCCTTCTCATTACAGAGATGCACATCACCTAATATGCTTAATTGGTAGTAGGCTTTCGAGCCTATACAGCTTGGAGTAAGACAACATGCATAAAGAGGATGATGGATGATGTGGTCAAAATACTCATTTGCCTAATAATTCTGCACTCCCTGTGTATATATATATAATATATATATATATATATATATATATATATATACAACCAGCAATATATATATATAGAACTTCAGTTCTATGCTAATCATAATCTTGCAAAGATAAACCTTTATGAAAAGTATATCAAGAAAATGAATCAAATTACATTTGAGATGTATACATTAAATTTATTGACAATTGTATTATATTTATTAATCATGAAAGACAATTTTTGGGTTTCATGTCCCTTTAAGGATTAACCACATAAACTATAGATTTCAATCAATGACATGAATAAAGAGGAAAGATAATATTGGAATGACATGTTTTTTATTATTATGTCATAAAATATAAAGAAATAAGATAACGTTAAAAAAAAACATATTGATAAATCATTCCCATTGGAGCCATCTGACAAGGTGCCATAGTGCATCACAGTCCTTGGAGGGAGTTGACAAGGGCCAACAAAGGCCAAAACAGCCCCATTGAAGCCTTTTAACAAGGTGAAAGAGTGCATCACAGTCCTTGGAGGGAGTTGACAAGGGCCAACACAGCCTCATTGGAGCCATTTGACAAGGTGAAAATGTGCAACAGGCACAACAAAAAACAAACATCCAAATGGCAACAAGAAAAACCAACAAAGTAACATGTGGACGGAAGATTTGTATGTGCGCCCTCAGAGCATCTCTGGATCCTCCACTTATGGGTCATCAGCATCACCATCATCGTCCTGTGCATGTCAAGCTACGGATTCAAGCATTGACTCTAGACACATCATACATTGTAGAGTCGCATGCTGAACCTGTACTGGGCATGCATGGTGTCATGCATCCTTCCCAGAAACAGACTGTTCCACAACCTAAAATAAAGCAAAAAATGAAAATTAATGATAATTACAGAATATAATAAAAAGAGAGCAAAGAGAAATTGTAATAATAAAGACAAATCTTTATTATAATTAAATATTCTATCTAGAAGATTTACACATTAAATATGTTCTTCAGACATAAACCATTAAAGGGACAGTTTACTCAAAAATGTTCTCCCCTTTAATTGGTTCACAATGATCCACTTTACCTGCTTGAGTGTATTAAATTGTTTATAAGTATTTGCATTGTCCTTACATTGGCATCTGAAATAGTTTATTTAGCCTGTGGTATCCACACCTATCCTTAAACCTTTTGGCCTCGAGGCCAAGCTGTGTATACACAGCAAGCAGAAGAAATTACACTCCCATTGGGTTATAGAAGAGATAAGGTATTAAAAAATTATTTTTCTATTGTTCTATCCAAGTAGTGGTGATTGGTATATGGAGTGATATGAGATCAAATATGTTATAATGTGGATTTAGAATGATACCTATATCTGTGGCTGGGAAGGACAATCCAACACCCAGGACAATGAAGGTGGGGACTGGGGGGATTGAAGGGGAGAGGGATGGGATTGGGCTGGGAAGTGAAGGGGGGAGGGATGGGTTGCCTCTCTGGGGTAGCCCGTACAGCTGGGGAGTCAGGGGCCTGGTGAGTTGAGGGCTGGGCAGGTGGGGGAGCTGTACAGGTGGAAATAAGGGGAGCACGGCGAGGGGGGAAAGGGTTATTTTTTGGGAGGGACAGGAGGAATGGGAAGGGCCGGGAGTGGCTTCTACCTGGGAAGGGGTCTGGGGAGGGGCTTCTACATCTCATACATCATGAAATAAAATCAAGGCATTTAAACATGATTATGTTTTATGTATACTTAGAAGTGGTTTTGAATTTATAAACAATGATGACATAAGGATATGGTCTGCATCTAGGCACTCAGATAAATAGCAATGACTGTCTGTACAATCAGAAGATGATTATTGTGGTTTTGCATGGACTATGCATGTGACATCATGATGTCATTAATGACAAATCATACATAAATGAAAGAAAAATACAAACATATGTTCATGCTGCATGATATAGAAAGGGGGCAGAAGTGTATTGTAAAAATAATGGAATAATAATTTTTAAAGTGCCAAAGCAGTAGACTTTGTTTTTCTTCCAGAGAATGTTTTAAAACAATAATACATGTTCAATACATGTTATATATATATTTGACATACCATCAGACTCCAAGGGAGCCACTTCCTCCTCCATCTCACATGTTACATCAATCTCTGTAAAACATAACATTTTGTGTACACGTTAAAATCAGATAACATATGTTACTGTTGCTCAAGGACACACATCAATGTTGCATTAAAGATATACTGAACCAAAGTTAGGAATTACATCATTTTGATGGAGCATATAAATGACATTAGATTTGTTATTCTCGATGAGTAATAATTACATTTTAGTGTCTGTATTTTTACAAATATTTCAAAAGCAGAGTACATGGAACATTTAAGAGTTCTCATGTGTGTATCACTTGATGATTGTTGTCTAAATTTATACTAAAAAGAAACATATTCTATCCATGTTCTTAAGCACAAAGGTGTAGACTAAGAAGCTTTGAGATCTTAATCTTTCAAAATTAAAAATAAATAGATATATAATCAGAGGAGTAAATTATCTGTTTTATTCAAATGTAATGCTTCATCAGAATCATGATCATAATATTTATTACAAATACACCTTCAATGATATATGAATGAGTCAATGGACTTACTTAAAGCCTGCAAAGGCAGCTCATCATTGGTGCTGGATCCCTCTGGGCTCCCCACAACAACTACATCTATTAATGATATAGATATATATTAGTGAACACAGTTTTGACATCACTAAATCCCATCAGTATAGAATTTTCAAAAAAATATTCTTAAAAATGTGAAGAATAGAGCACTAATATGAACAATAAATGCATGAGATAATCAAGGTGATTGTAAAGAAAATTGATGTCTTTAACATATGTTTAATTTATTACTATATTAGACAGACAATTTATCTCATATGATTCTATTGCCTATCTAAATATACCTATTGATCAATCTTTTTAAGATAATACACACAAACAACACTTTGAATAGCAACTGGTGACAAATCGAACCGAAGCCATGTGGCACATAGATCCATTTGTGCAATGTACAGTAATCTTTTTTAGGACACAACACATATTGATCACAATGGAAAACAGAAGTTATTAGTAAAAATATGTCATCATGGTGCTGTTAGAGTATGCTTATATCTATAAAGTAAGTCCAAGAGTGAATATGTGATTTAGATATCAATATTGTTTCATCAAAACAATGTAAGGATGAATGAATATATTGACTATTAAAGGGACACTGACCACAATTTTTTAATTCATTGATTCGAATAAAACATTCAATTTTAAGCAAATGTAACATTTACTCCTATTATCAATTTTCTCTTGCTTTATTTATTTAAAAAAAGAAGGCAGCTAAGCAATATTTTGGTTAATAAAATATTGGTCGTTGAATGTATCCACCAATCAGCAATGACAACCCAGGTTGTTCCCAAAAAATGGACCTGCATCTAAACTTACATTCTTACTTTTCAAATAAAGATACCAAGAGAATAACGAAAATATGATTATAGGAGTAAATGAGAAAGTTTATTAATATTGCATGCTCTATCTGAATGACAACAGAAATAATTTGTGTTCAATGTCCCTTTAATATTAAAATATCTTTATTTGACAATGTCGCTGTTAATGAATTGTCGAGTCCATATGTTGATGTAATGAATGTGATGGAGCATGCAATTACAATCAAATATGTAATTTAAGTATATCATCGTGATTCTTTAATTATCCTTCTCTCTTAAAGGGACATGAAGATCAAAATGTGTAATTGTATTCATTTTTATTTTTCAAATCCAGCCTGTGATTAAAAAAACATTTCAAATATACTTTTTTGGTCTATTTTGCTTCATTGTCTTAATTCTTTTTTTAAAGGAGCAACTATGTACTACTGGTATCTGAGCACATGAGTTGAACCAAGGAAAATAGGCAATTTTCTGCATCAAACAATCAGCCGTTTACTCCCAGTAATGCATTTCTGATCCTGAGCCAACCTAGATATGATTTTCTAATAAAGATAACAATAGACTGAAGCAATTTATATAATGTAAGCAAGTTTGTGGTAAATCACGTGTCTAAATCCTAAAAGGGAAATCTTTGTTTCATGTCCCTTTAATGATAAGAATAAACAAAACAACATATGAGATGTATATTTTTCTAATCTGCACATTTGCAAAAATGTGTTAGTGTTGTCTAAATGTATCCAAAAAATGTCAAGCACTACAGAGGGGCAGAATATAAAATGACCAGGAACCTAAGCTTACATTAAAATAAAGATATCAAGAATAGAAGGGATATCTTCAAATACTCATAATTTGAGATTTGTATTACAATGTAATCCCAACTTTGATTCATGATTCTTATTTTAAAATAACAAGAAAAGATAATTAGAGTATCCATATAAATCTTGATCAATGTGAATGTATTATGTAATGATATGTCCAGGTTTGTAAGACAAAGGTAAATTAATATGAGACATACCATGCTGTGACAAACCCTGGCTTGAGGTTCCAGCACCAACATCCAGATCTGTAAAATATTCAATGAGGATTGGATATCATTAATACAAATCAGGAGACAAACAATCTGATTTTTAAATTTTAATTGACAAAGTACAAATCTATTTGTATTCACATGAGTTCATTGTTTCCTCAATTAATGTCTAAATAAAGAGATCCTGTATTCTTATTTTCAATCTTTTATGTTGTTGACTGTAGCTTTAATTAATTTTCTGTTTTCTTGCATTGTCATCAATTGATATAGAGAGTTCATTTTTAATTCTAATCTTGCTAGTATAGCTTTAATTATGTAGAAGATTGTAAATAAGGATACTGTATTCTTCCCATATATACATGTTTACAGCAAACACATGTTCACATGTGTGCACAATTCTATCTTTCGTGATCATTGCTCAATGATTCCAAGCGGAATTGCGCATCCGTGATTTGACCAACATGTCTAAAGCAATGCCAGTTACAGCAAACACATGTTCATATGTGTGCGCAATTCTATCTTTCGTGATCATTGCGCAATGATTCCAAGCAGAATTGCGCATCCGTGATTTGACCAACATGTTTAAAGCGATGCCAGTTACAGAAAACACATGTTCATGTGTGTGCGCAATTCTATCTTTCGTGATCATTGCACAATGATTCCAAGCGGAATTGCGCATCCGTGATTGAGAATTGATTTGGATATAGTAGTGTGATGAGTATCATTTCTAAAGACTTCAAATCTATTTGCAATTGGGTGTATTACGAGATTCAAATCTAATATTTGTTAATATTGAACAATAACAAATAATATTTAGAACTGTGTTATGATTCGATAGTCAATGTATGAAATGGCGGATGATAGGGATTTCACGGATGCGCAATTCCATTTTCGCTCTGTGCCACATATTCTGTAGAGCACACGAAACATCACTCCTATTTCATGTGTGACGAATCTAAAATCAGATATATAAACATCATATGTAGCGTGTGTTGTGAGATCTATATAGGTTGAATATATTACTATATATACATTTCTTAAAAATCTACTCGTATATTAATATACAGGGAGTGCAGAATTATTAGGCAAGTTGTATTTTTGAGGATTAATTTTATTATTGAACAACAACCATGTTCTCAATGAACCCAAAAAACTCATTAATATCAAAGCTGAATATTTTTGGAAGTAGTTTTTAGTTTGTTTTTAGTTTTAGCTATTGTAGGGGGATATCTGTGTGTGCAGGTAACTATTACTGTGCATAATTATTAGGCAACTTAACAAAAACAAATATATACCCATTTCAATTATTTATTTTTACCAGTGAAACCAATATAACATCTCAACATTCACAAATATACATTTCTGACATTCAAAAACAAAACAAAAACAAATCAGTGACCAATATAGCCACCTTTCTTTGCAAGGACACTCAAAAGCCTGCCATCCATGGATTCTGTCAGTGTTTTGATCTGTTCACCATCAACATTGCGTGCAGCAGCAACCACAGCCTCCCAGACACTGTTCAGAGAGGTGTACTGTTTTCCCTCCTTGTAAATCTCACATTTGATGATGGACCACAGGTTCTCAATGGGGTTCAGATCAGGTGAACAAGGAGGCCATGTCATTAGATTTTCTTCTTTTATACCCTTTCTTGCCAGCCACGCTGTGGAGTACTTGGACGCGTGTGATGGAGCATTGTCCTGCATGAAAATCATGTTTTTCTTGAAGGATGCAGACTTCTTCCTGTACCATTGCTTGAAGAAGGTGTCTTCCAGAAACTGGCAGTAGGACTGGGAGTTGAGCTTGACTCCATCCTCAACCCGAAAAGGCCCCACAAGCTCATCTTTGATGATACCAGCCCAAACCAGTACTCCACCTCCACCTTGCTGGTGTCTGAGTCGGACTGGAGCTCTCTGCCCTTTACCAATCCAGCCATGGGCCCATCCATTTGGCCCATCAAGACTCACTCTCATTTCATCAGTCCATAAAACCTTAGAAAAATCAGTCTTGAGATATTTCTTGGCCCAGTATTGACGTTTCAGCTTGTGTGTCTTGTTCAGTGGTGGGCGTCTTTCAGCTTTTCTTACCTTGGCTATGTCTCTGAGTATTGCACACCTTGTGCTTTTGGGCACTCCAGTGATGTTGCAGCTCTGAAATATGGCCAAACTGGTGGCAAGTGGCATCTTGGCAGCTGCACGCTTGACTTTTCTCAGTTCATGGGCAGTTATTTTGTGCCTTGGTTTTTCCACACGCTTCTTGCGACCCTGTTGACTATTTTGAATGAAACGCTTGATTGTTCGATGATCACGCTTCAGAAGCTTTGCAATTTTTAGAGTGCTGCATCCCTCTGCAAGATATCTCACTATTTTTGATTTTTCTGAGCCTGTCAAGTCCTTCTTTTGACCCATTTTGCCAAAGGAAAGGAAGTTGCCTAATAATTATGCACACCTGATATAGGGTGTTGATGTCATTAGACCACACCCCTTCTTATTACAGAGATGCACATCACCTAATATGCTTAATTGGTAGTAGGCTTTCGAGCCTATACAGCTTGGAGTAAGACAACATGCATAAAGAGGATGATGTGGTCAAAATACTAATTTGCCTAATAATTCTGCACTCCCTGTATTATATGAAGTCTGATATTTACCTGGTTCAGCCTCTAGACTTTCATCTCCCAGGCCACAGGACGGAGAAACAGCTGCACTGGCCTCCGGGTCAGGACTTTCTGATCCAGCAGCTGGGAGGGAAGAAGAAGAAGCTGAGATGATCGAAATCTGCGGGGAACCCGGAGATTGAGGAGGTCACATAAAGTCACCTCATAAGTGAGTATGTATAGTTTCTGTGGGGGTGGAACTTTCCTACCATCCCTCCGATGGGCTTGTACCCACTCCCTTATGAGGTCGACTTTTTTGTGCAGATGCAACCTCATATCCCCAAACCTCTGCATGATTTGATCCTGGCTCCTCTGGACGCCCAACACCAAATTAACATCATTGGTGATAGATGCCCAGAGGGCCTTCATAATGCTCTGCTTTGTAGACCTCTTCTTGTTCCAAAACAGCTGAAGATAGAAGTCCCCGATGGCGTTGACCAGTGCTGCTCTCTCCAGCTTGGTGAACCTGGGAGACGTCATGCCTGCTAGTCCCACAAAGAATATATACTAACAATATATAATATGTATATATATTACTGCCAGCAGGCATTAGAGAACTGACAAAAATGGCAACATGTAATGGACTTTTATATAGTGAAGTAAACATGAGATGCACCATGGGACATTGTATCTGTACATCTGATTGGATAAAATATTGAAATTTTGTTATCATGTCTGTGAGACCATAAGGAATCAAGTTATATTTGTGTGATGAACTCTGATTGGTTGTTCCTTAATGTTTCATATCTTAGTAACTTCCATACACATACCTCCTGGGGGTGCTGTTACTACATTTTTCATGTAGACTTATTTGTAACTCATGGGACTGTTATGCGGATATGTGTGACGCAAATGTAATATATGTGATCCATTAAATATTAATGTGACATTTTTTTTTGGAAATATAATCCAGTCACATTAGTAAATGTTTTACACATTTCAATGTTTAATATCGATCAGGTTCTTTAATACAAATAAGTTTTATTAATACAAATTTAACATTGTATGTATTTATTGTTCATTAAATGACTTATTGTGAAGTATTGGCATTGCTCTATTAAATGTAATTATAATGCACATCGATTATGTGCTATTGTGTGACATTAGAATCAAATTTTTAAAGATGCGAATCTCGTGTTGCAAGATACTTTTCCCACGCAATATTTCTGAAATGCGTTATTTCTGGTTATAATATCCAGAACTTGGATAATCTGTTTATAAATGTTAAACTACACGTTTGTTTATTATTAGTAAATATACCTCAAGCTTGTATTTGTCTGAACTGCTCATATCTGTTATTGGGCAATGTCGTCTTTATTTTTAAAGGGACATTACACCAAAATATTTTCTTAAAATGATCCGGAGAGAGAATACATTTTTATACTTTAAAATGTAACTATCAATTTAAATTATTCTTTAAATATCCTTAACAGAAGAAATTGAAATGCACATGGTTGAGCCAATCACACAAGGCATCTCTGTGCATCCACCAATCTTCAGCTACTGAGCATATCTAGATATGGTTGTAAAGGAAATAATATCAAAATAATTAATTAAAATTGATGAGAGAATTAAAAGTTAATGTTTAAAATTATATTTTATTTATGAATCCAGAAAGAAACGCTTTTTAATTACTGCCCCTTTCATGAGCTAATATGCAATCTTGAACTTGATCTAAATACATCTGTCTAAACATTGTAAATATGCACTGTTGGCCACCCACAACTAAGTAAATATTTTCCAGTAATGCTTTGCTGATCATAAACCTATGCACCTCCCTTTCTGAAACTTAATATAACATGATAATAAAGCATATTTGTATCACCTTCTGTATTGTTTGCCCCACTGTGAATAAAATATCTTCTAATGGCTATATTTATCCAGCTTTACCTTAAAGGGACATTAAGCTATATGTTCTTTACAGATTTAGATGGATAATACAATGTTAAAACAATGTTATTTTGATTATCTCATTAGCTTTTTTCAATTGCTATTCTTGCCTGAAAACCATATCTAGATAGGCTCTGTTGCTGCTGATTGTTGCTTGCACACAGATGCCTTATGTCATTGTCTAACCCATGTGCATTGCTATTTCTTTAACAAAGGGTATCTAAAGACTGAATATAATTAGATAATAAAAGTACATTTAAATGTTGTTTTAAAAGATTTGTATTATCTCTGATTCACTAAATGAAATATTTTTGGAATGTCCCTTTAAGGACAAAACCATTAGGAATATGTGGAGTTAACATTGTATAAATAAACTAAAGGGGAATGAAAATACAATAGATATCTGATATCTATCCAACAGTTAAGGAGTATAATTGCTAGAAGTTATCTTTTGAATGATATCTTTAGTTAACTGACCCTTCAAATTACTCCACTAGAACTGAAAAGTAATCAATATGGCATACAATAACTAGCTTGGTATAAATATGAAATTAACTTACTTTTCATTTACAGATAATTTAAAAAATATTACCTTTAAAAAAAATTAAGTTCAATAACCTATATTTAGTGTAATATTGTTTTTGGATACCTAAGGAAGATTACAGATATTAGAATGTAAATCTAACATTCAACTACACTGTCACTTTAATGTAAGTTAAACACTTTCATTTCTTAAAAGTGAAATGAACAAAGTTGTTCTGTATAATTTAGACTACATATCCTCGTCATAAACTTTTAATGATTTTAACATCTATAAATCACACAATAAAAGCATAGATAGATATATTTAACTACAAATTAAAAATTTGAAGATACTTGACTTTAACATTATCTGAATAAGCTGTGTTGATATTTTTCATTCAATAAATTAACCAAAATTAGTATATTTGATATCAGGCATGTGCTTGTCAAATAGATGACTTTTAACAGTCATGGGAGTAATATTTTGTTTACTTGTTAGAATATTAGATGGGTATATTTCTTCTTATCTTACTGTGATAGAGATATGTCTCTAAGAATATGTATTTTTTTTTTTTTTTAAAAATAGAAAAATATATAGTATGAAAATAAATTTATTGACAAGAAAAAAATAAAAAAATAAAAAAGGTAATTCATCACAGATGAAACTCTGAAATAAAAGAAGAAAAATATTAAACACATTAGTCATTTCATGAACACATGTATTAAAATATTCATTAAATCTAATAATTGTTAAATCATCTTGTGTCTATGCTCTAGCATGTATTTCTTTGTCTTGATATTAAAAACAGGTTCATACATGAAATCTATTTCTATCCATAATTTGAAATTAATACCATTATATTGCCTAATCAATCTTAGAATTAAACATTAGCATTTAAAATTAGACAAAATAATGCATATCACATTGTAAAAATATATTTTTATTGTATGAGGAACATAATTGAATGTAATATTTCATACCCCTTCAAATAATATACCTCTATATCAACTATAAAATGTATCCCTTTGTCTGATTGGTCAGGATCTGAGTCCTCTCTAGCACAAAGTAGGGGTAATGTATCTAAAATAACCATATTCTAATATAGGACATGTATCTATTCCTAATTCTTTTAGCATTCTTCCTCCTGTGATTCTTAAATAGCATGCATTGTGCAAACTAACCTGAATGTATGGTCTTTGAAAGGCAAGTCATTATCTTCAAACTAACAGTTTATCTTCATTAGGTTTCTTATTCATTATTTTCAAAATAGCGGAGTGTGAAATACCATCTATAAAAAGAAAAATATAAGTGTCTCCAATAGGATGCATCCACAGCCTTAGTCCATAAAATTGTTGCCACTTACCATGTGTCTTTGTATGGTTTTCAAGGTCAGCAGCACATTTGAAAGACAATACCAGACATGATCACATTGGTATTCATCATTTTCAATTTGGGATTCTTTACTTTCAGTCTGGGATACTCCACTTTCAGTCTTGAATTCTTCACTTTCAGTCTTGAATTCTTCACTTTCAGTCTTGAATTATTCACTTTCAGTCTTTAGATGAAGTAATCTCCCTAATGGCAGAAAAAGTGAAAATCAAATAATTAATAGAAGTGTGTGAATTAGTTCTGCACCCCCCCATTTCTGAATCTATTTATATCACTAGCTTACTATGCGTGTGTAGCATCTTGTGTTATGTTCTATCAATCAAGTGTGAAGATGAGTCATACATTGTGCAGACCTAACCTCTGATGTGTGAATATGACTTTGAAGCATATAGTCTTGCTAGAGGATCCCTTTCTGAGTATCCAAAAATCTAGTAATGTGTAAACTAAATACTACTTTTTAAAATGCATGCCATATGATGGCTGATTGTGCAAAATTCCTGCCAGCCCCAGTCCATTCATTGTTTAAACTTACCAGCTGATGTTGTCTTTTTAAACCAGGTGGCAAAGTCATTACAGGACCCAATGCCGAAGCATCACCTATAAGAATCAAAATAAATTGTTATAATCATTTTATGAACAATCCTAACGTGTTTGCACAATTCTCTAATTCTCATTTCCCTAGAATTCACACATATTCGAAATGCTCCTATCTAACTTCTAGTATTTACGGTCTGAAGTTGCGGTTGATGATGCTTGCTCTGACATTTAACACCCTCGTCCCAGAATGGCCCCTCTAAAACAGGATCATCCTCCTCATCTTGGATTAGGCGTTGGGGCACCTGGACAGCCTGCAGCATCCCAGCCCGCTGTGCAATGTTATGCAGGACGCTGCAGGCTAAAACGATCTTCGCCACCTTACTAGGGCTGTATTGGAGGGCTCCTCCAGACCTGCCCAGGCATCTTAGTCTCATTTTGTGGAGCCCAAACATCCTCTCCACTACAGCCCTAGTCCGTTTGTGTGCCCTATTATAGCGCTCCTGGGCCTCGTCGGTGGGGTTACGCAACAACGTAATGAGCCAAGGCCAGCTCATGTAAACAGAATCACCTATAAATAATGAACATAACAAAATGACAAATATTAAAAATGTAGTTCAAATTATTATATTAAAATACAATTCATTGTTAATTCATATTTCTGTTTTGTGCATTTCGTGTTCTTTTGTTTTTACTTCTTATTTTAATTTCACTTTTTCTTTTCTCTTAGTTTGGTTCTTTTTTGTTTTTATAATGTTAGTACTGAGGTTGGAAATATTTAGAAGTTCTACCCCCTGCACTTGAATGTTCCCTATTGAAAATATTATATTGTTGGTGACTTATGAAAAATGCTCGGGGGATCATATGCTAAATACAAACACTTCCTCCAGAAGGTGTAAAGTGGACTGCAAAAACTGCATTGGTTTAACCTTTTGAAAGCAATATTGTGGTAGTCTTCTTGATGATACTTAGGTAGATAAATACATGGACTTTGGGGAGTCTCAGTAATAAGAGGACTCTTCTGAAGCAAGATCCCTGATGTTATTGTTGGAGGAGTGTGGGTAATAAAAAATATTTCATTTAAAATACAATTCATTTGTGTACACGAAAAACCCCTCAAATAAACATTTTAATTAAAAAAAGAATTATATGTTTAAATCACATTCTCTATCTGCCCATTTAAGCTAAGACATGCTACATATCTGTTTGGAGCTAAAACTAGACATTTGCGGAAAGAGACAATGACATAGTTAAATTGCATTCTCTATCTGACCATTTAAGCTAAGACATGCTACTTATGCGTATTTCGCATAAAGCAGACATTTGCTTTAAAAAATAAAAAAAGGTTAAATTGCATCCTAGAGCTGCGCATTTAAGCTAAGACATGCTACATATCTGTTTGGAGCTAAAACTAGACATTTGCGGAAAGAGAAAATGACATGGTTAAAGCGCATTCTCTATCTGACGATTTAAGCTAAGACATGCTACATATCTGTTTGGAGCTTAAACTAGACATTTGTGGAAAGAGACAATGACATGGTTAAAATGCATTCTCTATCTGACCATTTAAGCTAAGACATGCTACATATCTGTTTGGAGCTTAAACTAGACATTTGCGGAAAGAGACAATGACATGGTTAAATCACATTCTATAAATGCCCATTTAAGCTAAGATATGCTACATATCTGTTTGGAGCTAAAACTAGACATTTGCGGAAAGAGACAATGACATGGTTAAATTGCATTCTCTATCTGACCATTTAAGCTAAGACATGCCACATATGTGTATTTCGCATAAAGCAGACATTTGCTTTAAACAATAAAAAAAGGTAAAATTGCATCCTAGAGCTGCCCATTTAAGCTAAGACATGCTACACATCTGTTTGGAGCTAAAACTAGACATTTGCGGAAAGAGACAATGACATAGTTAAATTTCATTCTCTATCTGACCATTTAAGCTAAGACATGCTACATATGTGTATTTCGCATAAAGCAGACATTTGTTTTAACAAATAAAAAAAAGGTTAAATTGCCTCCTAGAGCTGCCCATTTAAGCTAAGACATGCTACATATCTGTTTGGAGCTAAAACTAGAAATTTGCGGAAAGAGACAATGGCATAGTTAAATTGCATTCTCTATCTGACCATTTAAGCTAAGACATACTACATATCTGTTTGGAGCTAAAACTAGACATTTGCGGAAAGAGACAATATGGCATGGTTAAATTGCATTCTCTATCTGACCATTTAAGCTAAGACATGCTACATATCTGTTTGGAGCTTAAACTAGACATTTGCGGAAAGAGACAATGACATGATTAAAGCACATTCTATAAATGCCCATTTAAACTAAGACATGCTACATATCTGTTTGGAGCTAAAACTAGACATTTGTGGAAAGAGACAATGACATGGTTAAATTGCATTCTCTATCTGACCATTTAAGCTAAGACATGCTACTTATGCGTATTTCGCATAAAGCAGACATTTGCTTTAACAAATAAAAAAAGGTTAAATTGCATCCTAGAGCTGCCCATTTAAGTTAAGACATGCTACATATCTGTTTGGAGCTAAAACTAGACATTTGCGGAAAGACAATTAAATGGTTAAAGCGCACCCTAGAGCTGCACATTTTGCACATTACACAAACACAACTGTTTTTTAAGACTACAGTGGCAATTGTCTAACTAATTAACCATGTTGTGCATAAGTACTAACCAACGATCTACCTAGGAGGAAACTATCTGCCCTCAAACTGCCTCCACAGGGATGACTGTCTGAGGATGCGGGCATAATGACAAGCCCCGCTGAAATTCGCACACACATGCATAATTCACATCCGTGCATCACAAACAAACAGAGACTATGGAAATGTTTGCGATTTCGGAAGTGTTGGTCATGTTCTGTAGCACGCAGCGCAATATGGGTGCAATCTATTGCTCCCAAGACATTGGGCATTCAAGCTATTGCAAAGAATTCCCTCTTCAGGCACTTCCAATCACCATAATTTTGAGAGAATCCTATGTAATGCTTACTGACTTGTACCATGGCGTCCAAAAAGTTGTCAAAAACCACAGAGAAGGTACCCTGAGCAAGCCCATGCATGTACCCCTCTCCAGATTGAAAACTCCCGGAGGCCAGGACATGTATGCAACTTAGCATCTTGGTCATACCAGGGATTGCAGTTCGCATTTGTCTACGTGGCTCCATATGAGGTTTAAGAACATCTTAAAGGCCAATGAGCTGTTCGCGATTGAGCCTATACTTGTCAAAAACCTCAAAGTCACTCATGTCATCCAAGGTGGGCCTCACCCTTTCAACACAAGGACCTCTAACCAAACGAGCCCTTTGTCTCTCTTGGAGACGCTGAGCCCGTCTGATTCTATTCAACACCACTCGTGCAACAGCACCAGCAGCATCTAACTAAGCATTATCCATATTTGCCAAGCTAAGCAGCACAAAGTCAAACAGCAAAGCAAACACACAAGGCGTAGCAAGGTATGCAAAAACACAAAAGCGATTTGATACAATGTCGATCACAAGGGACGCTTTGGCCATGTTGTTTGGGGGATTTATAGTGCAATTAGTCCAATGGTAGAGAGTTCGTAATGATTGCTGATTGTATTCACTTGTTTGTATGTGAGCGGCGCGAATGCTTTCAAAGGGGGCGTTTTTTTTAGGTGTTTGCTGAAATTTTGTTTTCCCCCAATGAATCGCAATATGAAAGTGTAAAATGTAACATATACAGTGCATCTTCGTAATGTTTGTTCATATGCGTAATAAATACTTATTAAACGCGATCTTATAGTAAAAAGCACACGTCCAGGCTAACATGAATGAAAGTGCATATTTGTGTATAATGTGCATAGACAAGGCATAGAATCTGATCGATCAATGTTGCTGCAATATTGTTTGTAAATGATAAAGTAACAGCTAACATCTATAATATTGTATATATAAGTGAGTGGCGAGATGTCAATATTGTAAGCGTCCCTTTAAAATCGCAATAATAATGAAGATCTTCCGGCTGACATCTCTAGTATTGTATATATAAGTGATTGGCGGGATGTCAATATTGTACGCGTCCCATTAAAATCGCAATAATAATGAAGATCTTCCTGCTGACATCTATAATATTGTATATATAAGTGATTGGCGAGATGTCAATATTGTACGTGTCCCATTAAAATCGCAATAATAATGAAGATCTTCCGGCTGACATCTATAATAGTGTATATATAAGTGATTGGCGAGATGTCGATATTGTACGCGTACCATTAAAATCGCAATAATAATGATGTTCCAAACTCTCATTTACGTATATGTAGTATTGTAGTATTGAGTGCTAAACTTCTGAAAGGGGCGGTACAGTCCTAAAGCTGTAATCTGTATGGTTGAAGCTTCTAATGACGTCATCATATTAGCAACCTGCCTGTCTAGTTATCAAATCCTCATTCTGTTGTTGTATTTTATTACATTGTTATTGTGTGCTGATTAAAAATATAAATGTGTGCTTTGTGGTTGCGTGATGCATGTTATGTACATAGATGTATGTATGGTGATTCTCTCCCACATATGCTGATTTCTATAAAGCAGTATAGCATTGTTGTTCCTTCCCATAAAGTGACAGCTGTAATCTGTTCTAATGATGTTCTTATTGTACGTAATTCCTAATGGTATATTCTGAGTGAATCGTGATGTTAAAAGGACAGTAAAATCATGATTCATAGAGAGAATCTAATGTGTTTTTTTGCCCATAATATCAATGCATATGTATGAGTGAATGATAAAAGTCATGTATGTGCATCCATTAATGATCATGTGTTAAGCCTATGTAGATATGCTGATCATGCAAGCATATGAGTTGAATAAATGAAATGCTATAATAGAGGTAAATGAGACTTGTTTCCAATTGTCTACTGTTTGTGAATAATGAAATGTGAAAATTATTTTTCTGTCCGTTTAAATATGATGTAATTTATCAAAAAAAATTGTATTGTTGATGGTGATTTGTAGTTAAAATAATGTAAAATTCTATAACAATTTTATGTTGTAGTGAATTTCACACAAGTAAAAGCCATAAGTCCATAGGGAACTAGTCATTTCTTGATCTATTTGTCATAGCGGGACTAACGCAAGAAAGAATGAGTTAGTTTCACAATTTTAACAATGGTATTACAAGTTTTCTTGTCTATGCTTTTTATGTGCATTAGGTAAATCTGCCTGTCGCGTGCAGGAGCACGTCTTCCCCTTAGAAGTCAATGGAGGAGAAAAATGTGTGTAGAAATAAAATCCAAGACTTGTTTTGAGCGTAAAGTGAGTGACGTCATGTTCTTGTGTGAAAAAGTAGCTAAATCATGTTAAATTACTAATAAAAATCTTATTTGTGTATGTAATGTGCTGTATATTGTTTGTATGTATCGATTATTGTATGTATGTGATAATATTAGTAGTTAGATGTAGCTATATGAGTATATGTAGTTATATGAGTGTCTGTTCTCGTCTGTCTATGTAAGTCAATGGAAAATGGTTTTCTATGGCTTTTTTTCCCCGAGATCTTGTAACTTTGATCCATTCTATTTTGACCTGAATATATAAAATCTTAAAAATAAATATTGTGTAGTGTTTGTATGAGTGTAAGTGTAGTTTGTGTAATGATTTTTGTGTGATTCGTGGATGTTTTTGTTAGCGGTATATGTTAACTACTGGGTTTGAGTTGACGTTAATGATTTGAGCAGAGATGGATATTTTTGTTGCGTTACGGAAACTAGTAATACCAGCGGGCGTTAAAAAGCAGCGTTAGGACCGGCCAACGCTGCTTTTTGACCCTAATGCAAAACTCGTAATCTAGGCGATAGTGATTGTAGCTGTTTACTAAGTATATTAATCTCATAGTCCTGAAATATTTACTGCTTAGTTACTCAAACAGTGGCATGGTATTTAAAATAGACAGTTGTCTTGGATTGACTCGATACATCTTTGTTTTCTCTTCCTCTACCAATGTCTGATTAAAGGCATGTATCTTTCTGTAGTAGCAGTATATCAGCCTCACACAGATGTGTAATGAATTGTTTCTACACTGCTGCTAAAGTTCTGTATATTGACAACAAATCATGAAAACCATTAACTGATTGACAGGATATCGATTATAAGAAGGCAGTATTAGTTTGTTAGCAATGAGTAATCTCATATATTTGATATAAGGTATGTCTTTACTTAACCAAATTAGTTTTCACCACTTCTGTTGGGATTTTATATAGTTACATCTTTTGTCTCATATTTCTTCAGGGAGGTAAATTATTGGGGGGGTTTTACAATAGGGCTGCAGCTAATAGTACAGAGAACAGTTTTTATTAGAGATACAAATGTGATCCTAATATATAGCTTATTTATGCTTTTATACTCTACCTATTGTGTAGCGGCTAGGGCAACCTGAATTTGACGTAGTTGACACTAAGGGGTAGATTTACCAAGCAGCAGATACGACTATTTTCCCCCTGTACCTTCTGGCTTGCCGGAAATGTAAGTTAAGAAGCAGCTGTCATAAGACCACTGCTCCTTAACTCGTCTGCCAGTTCTGAGGGGGCGGACATAAATCAGCCCGATCGGATACGATCAGATTGATTGATGCCCCCAGCTAGCGGCTGATTGGCCCCAAATGTGCAGGGGTGGCATTGCCCAAGCATTTTACTAGAAATGCTTGTTCAATGATAAAGGCCGACAGCTTATGCTGTTGGCATTTATTGATGTGCGGCGGACATGATTCGCTACAGCAGATCATGTCTGCTGGCACATTGATAAATCTACCCCTAAGCCCCATTTTGGCAAGTTCTTTGTGATTTACACATTAAAATATGGGTTTACTTATGTGTACAACACTATGAGGCCTATCTATCAAAGTGTCAACCGCAAATATGCCGGAATTCCACATTGTAATTGTTGCGAGATTGATCTGACCTAGCTATCAAAGACTACAGACCGGCAAATGTTGAAATTCGTGACGTAACATACGAACCGGCGATCACAATCTGATGCAGATCGATGCTTATGTCATTACAGATGTTCCGAATACACATTACGCTCTATCTGACGTAGGTACGCTCACGTCTTTTACGACCCAGCGTACCTGGTTTTCAATCCGCCACCCTGGAGGCCGCGGATGCCATATAAATCAAAGGGAGTCTGAAAGGAGCGAAAGCTTATGTTCAATGCTTCAAGACAAATAAATATAGCCCATTGATTTCTATGGTAGAAAAGAAAGTAATGTTTATACCTAACACCCTAACATAAACCCGAGTCTAAACACCCCAATCTGCTGCCCCGACATCGCCGCAACCTAAATAAAATGTATTAACCCCTATTCCGCTGCTCCCCCGACACCGCCGCCACTAAATAAATGTATTAACCCCTTAACCTCTGGCCTCTCACATCACCACCACTAACTAAACCTATTAACCCCTAAACCATCAGCCCCCAACATCGCCAAAAACTAAATTAAGCTATTAACCCCTAAACCTAACGACCCCCTAACTTTACTTTAAAATTACAATATCCCTATCTTAATATAAATTAAAACTTACCTATAGAATTAAAATAAACTATTTAAAACTATTAATTAACCTACCCTAACTATTATACTACAATTAAATTAAAATACCAATTAAATAAACTAAATTACATATTAAAGAAACCTAACCCTACTCAAATTACTGTTTGACTGTTGGGGGAGGGTGTTTGTATTTTTTGCCATGTAAAAGAGCTGTTATCTTTGGGGCAATGCCCACAAAAGGCCCTTTTAAGGGTCATTGGTAGTTTATTGTAGGCTAGGTTTTTTTTTTTGGGGGGGGGCTTTTTTATTTTGATAGGGCTATTAGATTAGTGGGGTTGGGGAGCGGTGGGATAGGGGTTATTAAGTTGATTTAGGTTGTGGCTTTGGAGGAGCATCTCCGGCAACTCTGTTCCACATGGGTGCAGATTCAGGATTGCCTTCATTGTTCTATGCAGCGCCAAAAGTTCCAGGCTGATCGTAGGCGTCTGCCCTCACCTTCCTACCAGGTTGGTGGGAGAGTTTAGCTGTCCTCCCGCAACTTGAACCTTCATGTGCCTTCCAATAAATTGGCTCCCCGTTATGTTGGTCCTTTTCGAATACTCCGATGGGTTAATCCTGTGGCCTACGCTCTTGACCTTCCTCCTGCTATGCGCATCTCCAATGTTTTTCATGTCTCCCTCTTGAAACCATTGGTTTGTAATCGGTTTACCACTGTGTTGCCTCCTCCCCATCCTATCTTTGTTGACAACCATGAGGAGTATGAGGTAAGCAGCATTATTGACTCTCATATGTCCAAGCGCCGTGTACAGTATTTGGTTCACTGCAGGGGCTACGGTCCAGAGGAGCGTTCTTGGGTTCCCTCCTCTGATGATCATGCTCCCACCCTCCTCCGTGCCTTCCATGCCCGTTTCCCCAATAAGCCTTTTGTCCTTCTACGGGGGAGGGGTCTTTGAGGGGAGGGTACTGTCAGGGTTTTTCCCCTGTTGTGTTTGCCATGTGCTGCTGGCAGCCATTTTACTCACCTCTCTTCCTGACTATGGTGCATTGTCGGGGATGCTGCTCATTTCCTGCACTTCCTTTTATGGCCAGACTGGTGTGCATCATCCATGTGAGACAGGATGCAGTCTCAGAATTGTGATGTCATCACTTATTATTTAAAGGGCCTCTGTTCAGTATGCTTTGCCTTTGCGTTGTCTCAGACCTGTTTGTGAGGGTTCCTGTGTATTACCTGGCTGCCTGACGTCCTTCCTGGTTCCTGATCCCTGGCTTGTTCCTGACTCTGCTGTTTTCCTTGTTCCTGATTCCGGCTTGTCTGACTATTTGCTTTGGCTCCTGACTCGGCTTGTCTGAATACCAGCTCTGGTTTTGACTCCTGGCTTGTTATTTGACTTGTGGACTTTTTATTATTTTTTACTATTAATAAAGGTATGTTTATTTTTGCAGTTCTTGTCTCAGTCTGATTCCTGGCACCCTAACACCTTTTCAATGCTTTTCCTATTTTCTTATAGCCACTTCCTATTTTTTGAAGCTCAACAACCTTTTGTTGCAAGTCACAGCTATATTCCTTGGTCTTACCCATTGTGATGAATGACTAAGGGAATTTGTCGTATGTGTTTCCTCATAATTATACCACTGTGAAACAAGTCATGGTTGAACAATTTCCTCTTCATAGTTACCCAGGTGTACTAAAAATGTAAAATATCAATGGGAATATACTTCAAATATATTTTTCTCATATAAATTCATTGGGGTGCCAATAATTGTGGCACACATATATTTAACAAATATTTTCTTTTTTTTTAAAGCTGTGTTGTCTTTTCAATTGTTTGATATTGTTGAGAGCAGAGTATTTTTGTACTACCCCCTATATATATATATATATATATATATATATATATATATATATATATATATATATATATATATATATATATATATATATATATACACAGGGAGTGCAGAATTATTAGGCAAATGAGTATTTTGACCACATCATCCTCTTTATGCATGTTGTCTTACTCCAAGCTGTATAGGCTCGAAAGCCTACTACCAATTAAGCATATTAGGTGATGTGCATCTCTGTAATGAGAAGGGGTGTGGTCTAATGACATCAACATCCTATGTCAGGTGTGCATAATTATTAGGCAACTTCCTTTCCTTTGGCAAAATGGGTCAAAAGAAGGACTTGACAGGCTCAGAAAAGTCAAAAATAGTGAGATATCTTGCAGAAGGATGCAGCACTCTTAAAATTGCAAAGCTTCTGAAGCGTGATCATCGAACAATCAAGCGTTTCATTCAAAATAGTCAACAGGGTCGCAAGAAGCGTGTGGAAAAACCAAGGCGCAAAATAACTGCCCATGAACTGAGAAAAGTCAAGCGTGCAGCTGCCAAGATGCCACTTGCCACTAGTTTGGCCATATTTCAGAGCTGCAACATCACTGGAGTGCCCAAAAGCACAAGGTGTGCAATACTCAGAGACATGGCCAAGGTAAGAAAGGCTGAAAGACGACCACCACTGAACAAGACACACAAGCTGAAACGTCAAGACTGGGCCAAGAAATATCTCAAGACTGATTTTTCTAAGGTTTTATGGACTGATGAAATGAGAGTGAGTCTTGATGGGCCAGATGGATGGGCCCGTGGCTGGATTGGTAAAGGGCAGAGAGCTCCAGTCCGACTCAGACACCAGCAAGGTGGAGGTGGAGTACTGGTTTGGGCTGGTATCATCAAAGATGAGCTTGTGGGGCCTTTTCGGGTTGAGGATGGAGTCAAGCTCAACTCCCAGTCCTACTGCCAGTTTCTGGAAGACACCTTCTTCAAGCAGTGGTACAGGAAGAAGTCTGCATCCTTCAAGAAAAACATGATTTTCATGCAGGAAAATGCTCCATCACACGCGTCCAAGTACTCCACAGCGTGGCTGGCAAGAAAGGGTATAAAAGAAGAAAATCTAATGACATGGCCTCCTTGTTCACATGATCTGAACCCCATTGAGAACCTGTGGTCCATCATCAAATGTGAGATTTACAAGGAGGGAAAACAGTACACCTCTCTGAACAGTGTCTGGGAGGCTGTGGTTGCTGCTGCACGCAATGTTGATGGTGAACAGATCAAAACACTGACAGAATCCATGGATGGCAGGCTTTTGAGTGTCCTTGCAAAGAAAGGTGGCTATATTGGTCACTGATTTGTTTTTGTTTTGTTTTTGAATGTCAGAAATGTATATTTGTGAATGTTGAGATGTTATATTGGTTTCACTGGTAAAAATAAATAATTTAAATGGGTATATATTTGTTTTTTGCTAAGTTGCCTAATAATTATGCACAGTAATAGTCACCTGCACACACAGATATCCCCCTAAAATAGCTAAAACTAAAAACAAACTAAAAACTACTTCCAAAAATATTCAGCTTTGATATTAATGAGTTTTTTTGGGTTCATTGAGAACATGGTTGTTGTTCAATAATAAAATTAATCCTCAAAAATACAACTTGCCTAATAATTCTGCACTCCCTATATATATATATATATATATATATATATATATATATATATATATATATATATATATATATTTTGTGTACATATGTATTTATATGTGTATATATATATATATATATATATATATATATATATATATTTGCAAACATATATTATCAGGTATTATCAGGAATTTGAAGGGTCCTGCCGAGAGTTGCTCTGTTGTACTCGGCTCTTATGAAGGTGAACTACAAACAGCTGGGCTCATAGGCTTACATGCTATGGGGTTTTAGGGGATAGCAGTGGAGATAGGAAGGTCACTGTAGGTTGTAAGAATCCCTAAATAGTAGAGTCTTCAGGGAGCACTTGAAGCTTTTAAAACTAGGGTAGATTCTTATGGAGTGAGGCAGAGAGTTCCATAAGATGGGAGCCAGTCTCGAGAAATCTTGTAGACGGGAATGTGAGGAGGTAACAAGAGAGGAGGAGAGTAGGAGATCATGAGCGGAGCGAAGGGAATGGGAGGGAGAGTATCTGGAGACAAGGTCTGAGATGTAAGGGGGAGCAGTGCAATGGAGGGCTTTGTGTGTCAGAGTGAGAACTTTGTGTTTAATCCTGGAGGCAAGAGGAAGCCAGTGAAAGGATTGGCAGAGATGTGCGGCAGATGAAGAGTGGCGTGCAAGGAAGATGAGCCTGGCAGAGGCATTCATTATGGATTTTAAAGGAGCTAGGTGGCAGCTAAGGAGACCAGAGAGGATAGAGTTGCAGTAGTCAAGGCGGGAAAGGATGAGAGAGTGGATTAAAATCTTTGTTGTGACTTGTGTAAGGAAATGTCTAAATTTAGCAATGTTTTTAAGGTGGAAGTGGCAGGCAGGAAATAGTGCTTTCACATAGTGCTCCAGAAATGGGCCGTCTCCTCAGCTTATATCCCAGCTTTTTAACCAAAGTGACCAAGATAACAAGTAAACAAAGAAAAACTGATATTAGAAGTAAATTAGAAGTTGTTTTAAATTGCATGATCTATCAGAATCATGAAAGAAAAAAAATTGTTTCATAGTTTCATATCTCTTTAAGTATGGTATTTTAAACCAGAAGAATGCAATGCTAGGTTTCCGTAAGTAAACAGCACACATTACAAACAACTGAAACACTACTGCAATTTTTTTTTTTTTAAATAGGTGGTTGCAGAATGCAGCACACCTGGTAGACACAAAGCTAATTGATCCAGCTCAGGGATAGATTTTTAGTTGAACACTAGCATGTGAATGATAAGGGGTATTTTGTGGCTCTTTGCATTGGAAACAGTGTGCATATTATGAGTTGAAAGTAAATGTGTTTGAGCACAATTTAATTTACTAAAGAGGTGACGAGATCAAATTTAACGGGCGTCAGGTTAGTACAATTTCTGAGCTTTAGCTAACTTTTACACAAGAGAAAAAACTTGCACAAAAACATCAAAAATACATTTAACAGTACAGTTACAATCATAAATTATTAAATAAAAAAGGGCTCAAAGATATGAGGTCTCAGGTGTTAGAAAATAAAAGTGCTGCAAAGGCCTTTAACATAGAAATGCATACATATATATGTCTAGATATTTATATATGGCACTCTTGGTAAATATGAGCCAAGAAGGCTATGAAAATTTGTCTTTATTATTTAAACTTTTGATCGTTTATCCAAAAAAATTAAAATACTTCCGAATCTACCGAATGAATCCGAAATAGCTGCCGTATCTCCGAATAAATCCGAATTAGCTCGTTAAAATTCGGCATTTCCCCATAGGAAACAATGGGAGTTTCGGCTGAAAAAAAACTAACACCGCAGCCCCATTGTTTCCTATGGGGAAACACTAAGTCTGCACCTAACACCCTAACATGTACCCCGAGTCTCTAAACACCCCTAATCTGACACTTATTAACCCCTAATCTGCTGCCTCCGCTATCGCTGACACCTGCATTATTTTATTAACCCCTAATCTGCCGACCGAATATCGCCGCCACCTACATTATAACTATTATCCCCTAATCTGCTGTCCCTAACACCGCCGACCCCTACATTATAGTTATTAACCCCTAATCTGCCCCCCCCAACGTCGCCGCAATCTAACTACAAGTATTAACCCCTAATCTGCCGACCCGATATCGCCGCCACCTACATTATAACTATTAACCCCTAATCTGCTGTCCCTAACACCGCCGACCCCTACATTATAGTTATTAACCCCTAATCTGCCCCCCCAACGTCGCCGCAATCTAACTACAAGTATTAACCCCTAATCTGCCGACCCGATATCGCCGCCACCTACATTATAACTATTAACCCCTAATCTGCTGTCCCTAACACCGCCGACCCCTACATTATAGTTATTAACCCCTAATCTGCCTCCCCCAACGTCGCCGCAATCTAACTACAAGTATTAACCCCTAATCTGCTGACCGAATATCGCCGCCGCCTACATTATAGCTATTAACCCCTAATCTGCTGTCCCTAACACCGCCGACCCCTACATTATAGTTATTAACCCCTAATCTGCCCCCCCCCAACGTCGCCGCAATCTAACTACAAGTATTAACCCCTAATCTGCCGACCCGATATCGCCGCCACCTACATTATAGCTATTAACCCCTAATCTGCTGTCCCTAACACCGCAGACCCCTACATTATAGTTATTAACCCCTAATCTGCCCCCCCCCAACGTCGCCACAATCTATCTACAAGTATTAACCCCTAATCTGCCGACCGCAAATCGCCGCAACTATAATAAATGTATTAACCCCTAAACCGCTGCACTCCCGCCTCGCAAACACTATAATACATTTTATTAACCCCTAATCTGCCCTCCCTAACATCGCCGCCACCTACCTACAATTATTAACCCCTAATCTCCCGCCCCCAACGTCGCCGCTACTATAATAAGGTTATTAACCCCTAAACCTAAGTCTAACCCTAACACTAACACCCCCTAACTTAAATATAATTTAAATAAAACGAAATAAGTTTACTATAGTTAAATAAATGAATCCTATTTAAAACTAAAGACTTACCTGTAAAATAAACCCTAACATAGCTGCAATATAACTAATAGTTACATTGTAGCTATTTTAGGATTTATTTTTATTTTACAGGCAACTTTGTATTTATTTTAACTAGGTACAATAGTTATTAAATAGTTAATAACTATTTAATAACTACCTAGCTAAAATAAATACAAATTTACCTGTAAAATAAATCCTAACCTAAGTTACAATTACACCTAACACTACACTATCATTTAATTAATTAAATAAATGACTCATATTTAAAACTAAATACTTACCTGTAAAATAAACCCTAAGATAGCTGCAATATAACTAATAGTTACATTGTAGCTATTTTAGCATTTATATTTATTTTACAGGCAACTTTGTATTTATTTTAACTAGGTACAATAGCTATTAAATAGTTATTGACTAATTAATAGCTACCTAGTTAAAATAATTACAAAATTACCTGTAAAATAAATCCTAACCTAAGTTACAATAAAACCTAACACTACACTATCATTAAATAAATTAACTACAAGTACCTACAATTAAATACAATTAAAAAAACTAAACTAAAGTACAACCCCCCCCCCACTAAATTACAAAAAATAAAAAAATATTACAAGAATTTTAAACTAATTACACCTAATCTAAGCCCCCTAATAAAATAACAAAGCCCCCCAAAATAAAAAAAAATGCCCTACCCTATACTAAATTACAAAAGTTAACAGCTCTATTACCTTACCAGCCCTGAACAGGGCCCTTTGCGGGGCATGCCCCAAAGAAAACAGCTCTTTTGCCTGTAAAAAAAAAACACAATCCCCCCCCCACATTACAACCCACCACCCACATACCCCTACTCTAACCCAAACCCCCCTTAAATAAACCTAACACTACCCCCCTGAAGATCTCCCTACCTTGAGTCGTGTTCACCCAGCCGGGCCGAAGTCTTCATCCGATGGGGCAGAAGAGGACATCCAGACCGGCAGAAGTCTTCATCCAAGCGGGGCAAGAAGAGGTCTTCCATCCATCATACAAGTACCAAAATACAAACAAACACTAAATTACCAAAAATAATAAAATATTACAATAATTTTAAACTAATTACACCTAATCTAAGCCCCCTACTAGCTATTAATATAGCTTCAATATAACTAATAGTTACATTGTAGCTATTTTAGGATTTATATTTATTTTACAGGCAACTTTGTATTTATTTTAACTAGGTACAATAGTTAATAACTATTTAATAACTACCTAGCTAAAATAAATACAAATTTACCTGTAAAATAAACCCTAACCTAAGTTACAATTACACCTAACACTACACTGTCATTAAATTAACTAAATAAATTAATCCTATATAAAACTAAATACTTACCTGTAAAATAAACCCTAATATAGCTACAATATAACTAATAGTTACATTGTAGCTATTTTAGCATTTATATTTATTTTACAGGCAACTTTGTATTTATTTTAACTAGGTACAATAGCTATTAAATAGATATTTACTGTTTAATAGCTACCTAGTTAAAATAATTACAAAATTACCTGTAAAATAAATCCTAACCTAAGTTACTATTAAACCTAACACTACACTATCATTAAATAAATTAACTACAAGTACCTACAATTAAATACAATGAAATAAACTAAACTAAAGTACAAAAAAAAACAAACACTAAATTACAAAAAATAAAAAAAATTACAAGAATTTTAAACTAATTACACCTAATCTAAGCCCCCTAATAAAATAACAAAGCCCCCCAAAATAAAAAAATGCCCTACCCTATACTAAATTACAAAAGTAATCAGCTCTATTACCTTACCAGCCCTTAAAAGGGCCTTTTGCAGGGGCATGCCCCAAAGAAAACAGCTCTTTTGCCTGTAAAAAAAAACACAATACCCCCCCCCACATTACAACCCACCACCCACATACCCCTACTCTAACCCAAACCCCCCTTAAATAAACCTAACACTACCCCCCTGAAGATCTCTCTACCGTGTCTTCACCCAGCAGGCCGAAGTCTTCATCCGATCGGGCAGAAGAGGACATCCAGACCGGCAGAAGTCTTCATCCAAGCGGGGCAAGAAGAGGTCTTCCATCCATCAGAAGTCTTGATCCAGGCGGCATCTTCTCTGTTCATCCATCCGGAGCGGAGCGGCAGCATCCTGAAGACATCCCACGCAGAGCATCCTCTTCTTTCTTGATCCGACGACTAGGTGACTGTACCTTTAAGTGACGTCATCCAAGATGGCGTCCCTTGAATTCCGATTGGCTGATAGGATTCTATCAGCCAATCGGAATTAAGGTAGGAAAAATCTGATTGGCTGATTCAATCAGCCAATCAGATTCAAGTTCAATCCGATTGGCTGATGGAATCAGCCAATCAGATTGACCTCGCATTATATTGGCTGTTCCGATCAGCCAATAGAATGCGAGCTCAATCTGATTGGCTGATTGGATCAGCCAATCGGATTGAACTTGAATCTGATTGGCTGATTGAATCAGCCAATCAGATTTTTCCTACCTTAATTCCGATTGGCTGATAGAATCCTATCAGCCAATCGGAATTCAAGGGACGCCATCTTGGATGACGTCACTTAAAGGTACAGTCACCTAGTCGTCGGATCAAGAAAGAAGAGGATGCTCTGCGTGGGATGTCTTCAGGATGCTGCCGCTCCGCTCCGGATGGATGAACAGAGAAGATGCCGCCTGGATCAAGACTTCTGATGGATGGAAGACCTCTTCTTGCCCCGCTTGGATGAAGACTTCTGCCGGTCTGGATGTCCTCTTCTGCCCGATCGGATGAAGACTTCGGCCCGCTGGGTGAAGACACGGTAGAGAGATCTTCAGGGGGGTAGTGTTAGGTTTATTTAAGGGGGGTTTGGGTTAGAGTAGGGGTATGTGGGTGGTGGGTTGTAATGTGGGGGGGGTATTGTGTTTTTTTTTACAGGCAAAAGAGCTGTTTTCTTTGGGGCATGCCCCGCAAAAGGCCCTGTTCAGGGCTGGTAAGGTAATAGAGCTGATTACTTTTGTAATTTAGTATAGGGTAGGGCATTTTTTTATTTTGGGGGGCTTTGTTATTTTATTAGGGGGCTTAGATTAGGTGTAATTAGTTTAAAATTCTTGTAATTTTTTTTATTTTTTGTAATTTAGTGTCTGTTTTTTTTGTACTTTAGTTTAGTTTATTTCATTGTATTTAATTGTAGGTACTTGTAGTTAATTTATTTAATTATAGTGTAGTGTTAGGTTTAATAGTAACTTAGGTTAGGATTTATTTTACAGGTAATTTTGTAATTATTTTAACTAGGTAGCTATTAAACAGTAAATATCTATTTAATAGCTATTGTACCTAGTTAAAATAAATACAAAGTTGCCTGTAAAATAAATATAAATGCTAAAATAGCTACAATGTAACTATTAGTTATATTGTAGCTATATTAGGGTTTATTTTACAAGTAAGTATTTAGTTTTATATAGGATTCATTTATTTAGTTAATTTAATGATAGTGTAGTGTTAGGTGTAATTGTAACTTTGGTTATGATTTATTTTACAGGTAAATTTGTATTTATTTTAGCTAGGTAGTTATTAAATAGTTATTAACTATTTAATAGCTATTGTACCTAGTTAAAATAAATACAAAGTTGCCTGTAAAATAAATATAAATCCTAAAATAGCTACAATGTAACTATTAGTTATATTGAAGCTATATTAATAGCTAGTCGGGGGCTTAGATTAGGTGTAATTAGTTTAAAATTATTGTAATATTTTATTATTTTTTGTAATTTAGTGTTTGTTTGTATTTTGGTACTTGTATGATGGATGGAAGACCTCTTCTTGCCCCGCTTGGATGAAGACTTCTGCCGGTCTGGATGTCCTCTTCTGCCCCATCGGATGAAGACTTCGGCCCGGCTGGGTGAACACGACTCAAGGTAGGGAGATCTTCAGGGGGGTAGTGTTAGGTTTATTTAAGGGGGGCTTGGGTTAGAGTAGGGGTATGTGGGTGGTGGGTTGTAATGTGGGGGGGGGATTGTGTTTTTTTTTACAGGCAAAAGAGCTGTTTTCTTTGGGGCATGCCCCGCAAAGGGCCCTGTTCAGGGCTGGTAAGGTAATAGAGCTGTTAACTTTTGTAATTTAGTATAGGGTAGGGCATTTTTTTTATTTTGGGGGGGCTTTGTTATTTTATTAGGGGGCTTAGATTAGGTGTAATTAGTTTAAAATTCTTGTAATATTTTTTTATTTTTTGTAATTTAGTGTTTGTTTTTTTTTTGTAATTTAGTGGGGGGTTTTTGTACTTTAGTCTATTTAATTGTAGATAATTGTAGGTACTTGTAGTTAATTTATTTAATGACAGTGTAGTGTTAGGTTTAATTGTAACTTAGGTTAGGATTTATTTTACAGGTAATTTTGTAATTATTTTAACTAGGTAGCTATTAATTAGTCAATAACTATTTAATAGCTTTTGTACCTAGTTAAAATAAATACAAAGTTGCCTGTAAAATAAATATAAATCCTAAAATAGCTACAATGTAACTATTAGTTATATTGCAGCTATCTTAGGGTTTATTTTACAGGTAAGTATTTTGTTTTAAATATGATTCATTTATTTAGTTAATTTAATGATAGTGTAGTGTTAGGTGTAATTGTAACTTAGGTTAGGATTTATTTTACAGGTAAATTTGTATTTATTTTAGCTAGGTAGTTATTAAATAGTTATTAACTATTTAATAACTATTGTACCTAGTTAAAATAAATACAAAGTTGCCTGTCAAATAAAAATAAATCCTAAAATAGCTACAATGTAACTATTAGTTATATTGCAGCTATCTTAGGGTTTATTTTACAGGTAAGTCTTTAGTTTTAAATAGGATTCATTTATTTAACTATAGTAAACTTATTTCGTTTTATTTAAATTATATTTAAGTTAGGGGGTGTTAGTGTTAGGGTTAGACTTAGGTTTAGGGGTTAATAACCTTATTATAGTAGCGGTGACGTTGGGGGCGGGAGATTAGGGGTTAATAATTGTAGGTAGGTGGCGGCGATGTTAGGGAGGGCAGATTAGGGGTTAATAAAATGTATTATAGTGTTTGCGAGGCGGGAGTGCGGCGGTTTAGGGGTTAATCGGCAGATTAGGGGTTAATACTTGTAGTTAGATTGTGGCGACGTTGGGGGGAGGCAGATTAGGGGTTAATAACTATAATGTAGGGGTCGGCGGTGTTAGGGACACCAGATTAGGGGTTAATAGCTATAATGTAGGCGGCAGCGATATCGGGTCGGCAGATTAGGGGTTAATACTTGTAGTTAGATTGCGGCGACGTTGGGGGGGGCAGATTAGGGGTTAATAACTATAATGTAGGGGTCGGCGGTGTTAGGGACAGCAGATTAGGGGTTAATAGCTATAATGTAGGCGGCGGCGATATCGGGTCGGCAGATTAGGGGTTAATACTTGTAGTTAGATTGCGGCGACGTTGGGGGAGGCAGATTAGGGGTTAATAACTATAATGTAGGAGTCGGCGGTGTTAGGGACAGCAGATTAGGGGTTAATAGTTATAATGTAGGCGGCGGCGATATCGGGTCGGCAGATTAGGGGTTAATACTTGTAGTTAGATTGCGGCGACGTTGGGGGAGGCAGATTAGGGGTTAATAACTATAATGTAGGGGTCGGCGGTGTTAGGGACAGCAGATTAGGGGTTAATAGCTATAATGTAGGTGGCGGCGATATCGGGTCGGCAGATTAGGGGTTAATACTTGTAGTTAGATTGCGGCGACGTTGGGGGAGGCAGATTAGGGGTTAATAACTATAATGTAGGGGTCGGCGGTGTTAGGGACAGCAGATTAGGGGTTAATAGCTATAATGTAGGTTGCGGCGATATCCGATCGGCAGATTAGGGGTTAAATAATGTTATTATAGGGTTTGCGATGTGGGGGGCCTCGGTTTAGTGGTTCATAGGTAGTTTATGGGTGTTAGTGACTTAGTGTACTAAATGGGTGTTAGTGTACTAAAAACATACCGAATTTCGGAACGGAATAGAACCGAATTCAGCCGAATCCGAATAAATCCGAAACGAATTTATTCGGATCCGAATAAATCCGAAACAAATTTATTCAAATTTTGCCGAATCCGATTCGATCCGAAACGAAATTCGAAAAGTCCGAATCGATCCGAACCGAAAACGAACCGAATTTTTTAGCCATGCACATGTCTACCAAAAAGTATACAAAAATATTCTGCTCTTATGGTTATCCAACAATTGCAAACACAACATAGGTTTGTCCAAAAAAATAAACTTTGTTAAATTTATGTGTGCCACAATTATTGGCACCCTTTTAGTCAATACTTTGTGGTACCACGCTTTGTCAAGATAACAGTTCTGAGTCTTCTCCTATAATGCCCGATGAGGTTGGAGAATTTTGAAGTAAATGCTGGTGGACTCTCCTCTTCAGTTCACCCCACAGGTTTTCTTTGGGGTTAAAGTAAGGGGAATGGGATGGCCATGGCAGGACCTTGATTTTGTGGTCAGTAAACCATTTCTGTGTTGATTTTGATGTATGTTTTGGATCATTGTCTTACTGGAAGATCCAACAACTGACCATTTTTAGTTTTCTGGCAGTTCATTTAATATCTGCTGATATTTGCTAGAGTTCATGATGCCATGTATCCTAACAAAATATCCAGGTCCTCTGGCAGAGAAACAACCTCAAAAAATTAAAGAACCACCACCATATTTAACAATGGGCATGAGGTATTTTTAATATGGCTACCTCTCTGTGTGCGCAAAAACCTGGTATTTATTGCCAAAAAGCTCTATATTGGTTTCATCTGATCATAGTATCCAATCCCATTTGAAGTTTCAGTAGTGTCTGGCAAACGGATGATGCTTGAGTTTGTTTTTGAATGAGAGTAGAGGCTTTTTTCTTGAAACCCTTCCAGGTTGATTCATAACATTTCCAGTTTACTGGAACTTCTTAATTATTGCCATAATGGTGGAAATTGGCCTTTTCAATGCTTTTGCTATTTTCTTATAGCCACTTCCCATTCCTTGGTCTTACCCATTGTGATGAGTGACTAAGGGAATTTGTTGTATATGTTTCCTCATAATTATACCCCTGTGAAACAAGAAGTCATGGTTGAACTATTTCCTCTTCATAGTTACCCAGGTGTACTAAAAATGTAAAATATCAATGGGAATATACTTCAAAAATATTTTTCTCATATGAATTAATTGGGGTGCCAATAATTGTGGCACACATATATTTAACAAATATATTTTTTTTAAAGCTGTGTTGTGTTTTCAATTGTTTGATATTGTTGAGAGCAGAGTATTTTTGTGCTACCACATATATATATATATATATATATATATATATATATATATATATTTGCAAGTAGTAAAAAAGGTGGAAAGCTGGGGGGGAAGAAACCCCCTAACTAACCCTATTGCGCTACTAAGGAAAGAATCAAGTACCTCTATATGGGGCACCTCTATATACTAATATATCTGTTAAGTACACAGACTGCCAGTCCCATATAACAAGAGGAATCCCTTCACACCTCTAATAACAAAATAGGAATAAAACAAAGGCAGGATGGCGCTATATACAACAGAGCTCAGACATATACAGGTATAGATAGGTTGCCTATACCTTAAAGAGAAACCAGTTAATTATACAATATGTGATAAAAGATATTTATAATAAATAATGATAAAATTATAAAACAAGGGTTTATAGAAGCACAATGTCCATAAAACCCAATTGCATTTTAAAAAGAAATAAAAATTTAAAAACAATAGTGGCACCAAGCCAATTATAGATTTAAAAACTAATGAAACATGGCTGAGTAAGGGCACCATTGGTTTTTATAAATGCAATAGGCTTAATTGTGTCTCTTGTGAACACATGTACCATGGCAATAGACCAACTAAATTGTTTAACTCAACATCAAATGATAAAGAATGTAAAATTGCCCACTTAGTTAACTGTAAGACCACCTTTGTAGTGTATCTAATACAATGTGGATGTAACCTTCAGTACATAGGGAGAACCAAAAGACCTTACAAAAAATGATTATATGAACATATTACGAATAAAAAGGAGGGTCTCAAGTCCCATAACCTATCTGATCACTATAGGCTTGTTCAAAACCAAAATCCAGATTGCTTAAGGGGCACTATTCTAGAACATGTACATGTAGGAAGAAGGGGAGGAAATAGAGAGACCCTACTAAGACAAAGGTAGACATTCTGGATCCATGCTTTTGGGACCAGAGGTTTTTTGTTCTAAGGGAAGGATTACCCCCAGTGAAAACCCCAGAACTTTGTTGTGAATGACTTGTGAAATAGAGAACTGAGAAAAATTACCTGCTTGTGCGCATTGCACATTTCCAGCTCTGTTTAATTTATGTGCCGATTTCATACCTCATGTTTTGAGGACCTTAAATGTGAGTTGTATTTACCTGCTTGCTTTTAATGTGTGTTCATTAAAACGGTGTTACACTATGTACTTCTGTTTGGCTTATTTTATATAATGTGGATTGAGATCGAAAGTTTCCATCTACCAGAGAACAAAAGTGGCAAGTTGTGAAAACACAAGAAATCCTACTTCCCGGTGGATCCATACTTCAGGGGGTACCAAACTTCTCAGCGATACTGACTCATCCTTACCTCATATGATTGAGGTTGCTTAAAGTAAGTGCACACCCAAGGGGGAGCGTTATATGAAGATACAATTTCAATAACATCTGCTGACTGTGTGGCTGCTTTTATGGACATTGTGCTTTTATAAACCCTTGTTTTATAATTTTATCATTATTTATTATAAATATATTTTATCGCATATTGTATAATTATCTGGTTTCTCTTTAAGGTATAGGTGACCTAGCTATACCTGTATATCTCTGAGCTCTGTTGTATATAGCGCCATCCTGCCTTTCTTTTGTTCCAATATATATTTGCAAACATATATTATTATCAGGTATTTGTAGAGGTTCTGCAGCGCTATGAACATGAGTGGTATATAAAAACAATTACAGGGATCAAATGGTTGAAGGGTCCTGCCGAGAGTTGCACTGTTGTAGTCGGCTCTTATGAAGGTGAACGAAAAACAGCTGGGCTCATAGGCTTACATGCTATGGGGTTTTAGGGGATAGCAGTGGAGATAGGAAGGTCAGTGTAGGTTGTAAGAATCCCTGAATAGTAGAGTCTTCAGGGAGCACTTGAAGCTTTTAAAACTAGGGTAGATTCTTATGGAGTGAGGCAGAGAGTTCCATAAGATGGGAGCCAGTCTCGAGAAATCTTGTAGACGGGAATGTGAGGAGGTAACAAGAGAGGAGGAGAGTAGGAGATCATGAGCGGAGCGAAGGGAATGGGAGGGAGAGTATCTGGAGACAAGGTCTGAGATGTAAAGGGGAGCAGTGCAATGGAGGGCTTTGTGTGTCAGAGTGAGAACTTTGTGTTTAATCCTGGAGGCAAGAGGAAGCCAGTGAAAGGATTGGCAGAGATGTGCGGCAGATGAAGAGTGGCGTGCAAGGAAGATGAGCCTGGCAGAGGCATTCATTATGGATTTTAAAGGAGCTAGGTGGCAGCTAAGGAGACCAGAGAGGATAGAGTTGCAGTAGTCAAGGCGGGAAAGGATGAGAGAGTGGATTAAACTCTTTGTTGTGACTTGTGTAAGGAAATGTCTAAATTTAGCGATGTTTTTAAGGTGGAAGTGGCAGGCAGGAAATAGTGCTGTCATATAGTGCTCCAGAAATGGGCCGTCTCCTCAGCTTATATCCCAGCTTTTTAAACAAAGTGACCAAGATACCAAGTAAACAAAGAAAAACTGATATTAGAAGTAAATTAGAAGTTGTTTTAAATTGCATGATCTATCAGAATCATGAAAGAAAAAAAATTGTTTCATAGTTTCATATCTCGTATGGTATTTTAAACCAGAAGAATGCAATGCTAGGTTTCCGTAAGTAAACAGCACACATTACAAACAACTGAAACACTACTGCATTTTTTTTTTTAAATAGGTGGTTGCAGAATGCAGCACACCTGGTAGACACAAAGCTAATTGATCCAGCTCAGGGATAGATTTTGAGTTGAACACTAGCATGTGAATGATAAGGGGTATTTTGTGGCTCTTTGCATTGGAAACAGTGTGCATATTATGAGTTGAAAGTAAATGTGTTTGAGCACAATTTAATTTACTAAAGAGGTGACGAGATCAAATTTAACGGGCGTCAGGTTAGTACAATTTCAGAGCTTTAGCTAACTTTTACACAAGAGAAAAAACTTGCACAAAAACATCAAAAATGCATTTAACAGTACAGTTACAATCATAAATTATTAAATAAAAAAGGGCTCAAAGATATGAGGTCTCAGGTGTTAGAAAATAAAAGTGCTGCAAAGGCCTTTAACATAGAAATGCATACATATATATGTCTAGATATTTATATATGGCACTCTTGGTAAATATGAGCCAAGAAGGCTATGAAAATTTGTCTTTATTATTTAAACTTTTGATCGTTTATCCAAAAAGTATACAAAAATATTCTGCTCTTATGGTTATCCAACAATTGCAAACACAACATAGGTTTGTCCAAAAAAATAAACTTTGTTAAATTTAGGTGTGCCACAATTATTGGCACCCGTTTAGTCAATACTTTGTGGTACCACGCTTTGTCAAGATAACAGCTCTGAGTCTTCTCCTATAATGCCCGATGAGGTTGGATAATTTTGAAGTAAATGCTGGTGGACTCTCCTCTTCAGTTCACCCCACAGGTTTTCTTTGGGGTTAAAGTAAGGGGAATGGGATGGCCATGGCAGGACCTTGATTTTGTGGTCAGTAAACCATTTCTGTGTTGATTTTGATGTATGTTTTGGATCATTGTCTTACTGGAAGATCCAACAACTGACCATTTTTAGTTTTCTGGCAGTTCATTTAATATCTGCTGATATTTGCTAGAGTTCATGATGCCATGTATCCTAACAAAATATCCAGGTCCTCTGGCAGATAAACAACCTCAAAACATTAAAGAACCACCACCATATTTAACAATGGGCATGAGGTATTTTTAATATGGCTACCTCTCTGTGTGCGCAAAAACCTGGTATTTATTGCCAAAAAGCTCTATATTGGTTTCATCTGATCATAGTATCCAATCCCATTTGAAGTTTCAGTAGTGTCTGGCAAACAGATGATGCTTGAGTTTGTTTTTGAATGAGAGTAGAGGCTTTTTTCTTGAAACCCTTCCAAACAACTTGTGCAGATGTAGGTGACATCAGATTGTAGTTTTGGGGACTTTCTTACTCCAAGATGCAACTAACTTCTGCAATTCTCCAGCTGTGATCCTTGGAGATATTTTGGCCACTTGAACCATCCTCTTCACAGTGCATTGAGACAATATAGACACACGTCCTCTTCCAGGTTGATTCATAACATTTCCAGTTTACTGGAACTTCTTAATTATTGCCATAATGGTGGAAATTGGCCTTTTCAATGCTTTTGCTATTTTCTTATAGCCACTTCCCATTTTTTGAAGCTCAACAACCTTATGCTGCACATCACAGCTATATTCCTTGGTCTTACCCATTGTGATGAATGACTAAGGGAATTTGTTGTATATGTTTCCTCATAATTATACCCCTGTGAAACAAGAAGTCATGGTTGAACAATTTCCTCTTCATAGTTACCCAGGTGTACTAAAAATGTAAAATATCAATGGGAATATACTTCAAAAATATTTTCTCATATGAATTAATTGGGGTGCCAATAATTGTGGCACACATATATTTAACAAATAATTTTTTTTTTAAAGCTGTGTTGTGTTTTCAATTGTTTGATATTGTTGAGAGCAGAGCATTTTTGTGCTACCACATATATATATATATATATATATATATATATATATATTTGCAAGTAGTAAAAAAGGTGGAAAGCTGGGGGGGGGGAAAGAAACCCCCTAACTAACCCTATTGCGCTACTAAGGAAAGAATCAAGTACCTCTATATGGGGCACCTCTATATACTAATATATCTGTTAAGTACACAGACTGCCAGTCCCATATAACAAGAGGAATCCCTTCACACCTCTAATAACAAAATAGGAATAAAAGAAAGGCAGGATGGCGCTATATACAACAGAGCTCAGAGATATACAGGTATAGATAGGTCGCCTATACCTTAAAGAGAAACCAGTTAATTATAAGATATGTGATAAAAGATATTTATAATAAATAATGATAAAATTATAAAACAAGGGTTTATAGAAGCACAATGTCCATAAAACCCAATTGCATTTTAAAAAGAAACAAAAATTTAAAAACAATAGTGGCACCAAGCCAATTATAGATTTAAAAACTAATGAAACATGGCTGAGTAAGGGCACCATAGGTTTTTATAAATGCAATAGGCTTAATTGTGTCTCTTGTGAACACATGTACCATGGCAATAGACCAACTAAATTGGTTAACTCAACTTCAAATGATAAAGAATGTAAAATTGCCCACTTAGTTATCTGTAAGACCACCTTTGTAGTGTATCTAATACAATGTGGATGTAACCTTCAGTACATAGGGAGAACCACGAGACCTTATAAAAAATGGTTATATGAACATATTATGAATAAAAAGGAGGGTCTCAAGTCCCATAACCTGTCTGATCACTATAGGCTTGTTCAAAACCAAAATCCAGATTGCTTAAGGGGCACTATTCTAGAACATGTACATGTAGGAAGAAGGGGAGGAAATAGAGAGACCCTACTAAGACAAAGGGAGACATTCTGGATCCATGCTTTTGGGACCAGAGGTTTTTTGTTCTAAGGGAAGGATTACCCCCAGTGAAAACCCCAGAACTTTGTTGTGAATGACTTGTGAAATAGAGAACTGAGAAAAATTGCCTGCTTGTGTGCATTGCACATTTCCAGCTCTGTTTAATTTATGTGCCGATTTCATACCTCATGTTTTGAGGACCTTAAATGTGAGTTGTATTTACCTGCTTGCTTTTAATGTGTGTTCATTAAAACGGTGTTACACTATGTACTTCTGTTTGGCTTATTTTATATAATGTGGATTGAGATCGAAAGTTTCCATCTACCAGAGAACAAAAGTGGCAAGTTGTGAAAACACAAGAAATCCTACTTTCCGGTGGATCCATACTTCAGGGGGTACCAAACTTCTCCTTACCTCATATGATTGAGGTTGCTTAAAGTAAGTGCACACCCAAGGGGGAGCGTTATATGAAGATACAATTTCAATAACATCTGCTGACTGTGTGGCTGCTTTTATGGACATTGTGCTTTTATAAACCCTTGTTTTATAATTTTATCATTATTTATTATAAATATATTTTATCGCATATTGTATAATTAACTGGTTTCTCTTTAAGGTATAGGTGACCTAGCTATACCTGTATATCTCTGAGCTCTGTTGTATATAGCGCCATCCTGCCTTTCTTTTGTTCCAATATATATTTGCAAACATATATTATTATCAGGTATTTGTAGAGGTTCTGCAGCGCTATGAACATGAGTGTTATATAAAAACAATTACAGGGATCAAATGGTTGAAGGGTCCTGCCGAGAGTTGCACTGTTGTAGTCGGCTCTTATGAAGGTGAACTAAAAACAGCTGGGCTCATAGGCTTACATGCTATGGGGTTTTAGGGGATAGCAGTGGAGATAGGAAGGTCAGTGTAGGTTGTAAGAATCCCTGAATAGTAGAGTCTTCAGGGAGCACTTGAAGCTTTTAAAACTAGGGAAGATTCTTATTGAACAGAGAGCTCCATAAAATGGGAGCCAGTCTTGAGAAATCATGTAGACGGGAATGTGAGGAGGTAATAAGAGAGGAGGAGAGTAGGAGATCATGAGTGGAGTGAAGGGAACAGGAGGGACAGTATCTGGAGACAAGGTCTGAGATGTAAGGGGGAGCAGCGCAATTGAGGGCTTTGTGTGTCAGAGTGAGAATTTTGTGTTTAATCCTGGAGGCAAGAGGGAGCCAGTGAAAGGATTGGCAGAGAGGTGCAGCAGATGAAGAGTGACGTGCAAGGAAGATGAGCCTGGCAGAGGCATTCATTATGGATTGTAAAGGAGCTAGGTGGCAGCTAGGGAGACCAGAGAGGATAGAGTTGCAGTAGTCGAGGCAGGAAAGGATCAGAGAGTGGATTAAATACTTTGTTGTGTCTTGTGTAAGGAAATGTCTAATTTTAGCAATGTTTTTAAGGTGGAAGCGGCAGGCTTTAGCCAAGGACTGAATGTGAGGAGTAAATGAAAGTTCTGAGTCAAGTGTGACCCCAAGACATCGGACATGTGAGATTGGGGTAATGATGGAGTTGTCAACAGTTAAAGAGACATGGGGGGTGGAGATTTTTGAAGAAGGGGGGAAAATTAGGAGCTCAGTTTTGGAGAGATTTAGCTTGAGGTAGTGAGAGGACATCCAAGATGAGATATGAGAGAGACAGTTAGTGACAAGGGTTAGCAAGGAAGTAGATAATTCTGGTGCAGAGAGGAAGATTTGAGTATCGTCGGCATACAAATGATAATGAAACCTGTGGGACTTTATTTAGGAACCTAGTGAGGATGTGTAGATAGAGAAGAGAAGGGGACCGAGGACAGAGCCTTGTGGTACCCCAACAGAAAGAGGCAGAGGATACCCCAGAGAAGGCTACACTAAAGGTACGGTTAGACAGATAGGAAGAGAACCAAGAGAGAGCTGTGTCACAGATGCTGAAGGATTGGAGGGTATAGAGCAAAAGAGGATGGTCGACAGTATCAAAGGCTGCAGACAGATCAAGGAGGATAAGTAGAGAGAAGTGGTCTTTTGATTTTGCTGTAAGTAGGTCGTTGGTAACCTTAACAATTGCTGTCTCTGTTGAGTGAAGGGGGCAAAATCCAGATTGCAGTGGGTCAAGGAGGGAGTTTAATGTAAGGAAATGGGATAGATGTGCATATACTTGCTTTTCAAGAAGCCTTGAGGCAAGAGGTAGTAGGGAAATAGGGCGGTAGTTGGATGGGGAGGTTGGATCGAGAGAAGGTTTTTTGAGGACAGGTATGACTAATGCATGTTTAAGAGAGGTGGGAACTGTACCAGTGCTGAGGGAGAGGTTGAAGATGTGTGTGAGTATAGGGGTAAGGGTAGAAGAGAGGGAAGGGAGTAGTTGTGTGGGGATGGGGTCGAGAGGACAGGTAGTAAGGTGAGAGGATAGTATAAGGGCAGAAACTTCATCATCTGTAACAGGGGCAAAAGAGCTAAATTTATGGCTATGTGGGTTTTTGGATGATTGGGAGCTTTTGTGGGGGTAGTATGTTGAGAGCTGATTTCAGTTCTGATGGAGTCGATTTTGTTGTTGAAGTAGCTGGCAAAAAGTTGTGAGAGAAAAGTTGTGGTGGGGGTTGGCGGAGAAGAGTATTGAAAATGGAGAACAGACGTTTTGGGTTTGAAGAAAGAGTAGAGATAAGAGTAGAAAAGTAGTGTTGCTTTTATAGATTAAGGGCAGAATAGTAAGAGTCCAAGATGAACTTATAGTGAAGAAAGTCAGCAGAACACCGAGATTTCCTCCAGTGTCGCTCAGCAGTATGGAAAGATTTGCCTAGGTACCGTGTCAGAGGAGTATGCCAGGGCTGAGGATAAGTGTATGTTTTCCGAGCTATGGTAGGTGGGGCCAGGTTATCAATGACCGATGTAAGGGTGGAGTTATAGTGGAAGATGGATTCATCATGACCGGAAAAGGAGGGGGTGGAAGAGAGAAGTGGTTCGAGAGAGTTGGCGAGCTGTTGCTGATCTAATGACTTGATTCTTCTGTGAAGTTTAGTGTGGGGGGTAGAAGGAGGGAGAGATGTAGAGAGGGAGGTGATGGTACAAGTGAGGAGGTGGTGGTCTGAAAGAGGAAAGGTGAGTTTGTGAAGTTTGAGATAATGCATCGATAACTGAAAATCAGATCAAGGGAGTGACCATCTTTGTGAGTGGGAGAGTAAGTCCATTGTGACACATCTGGAAAGAAATATAGTATACAGTTCCAGAAGAAGATGGCACACAGGCTCACTTAAAGTAAACAATCACCTAACAAGATTGTTGAAAGAGACTGGCAGAGTAGTGTAAGGAACGCCTAAATGGCTTGAGTGTGCAAAAAATGTGTAGAAAATGTGTAAAAAGTTAGAGTTAGAATAAGGGGGCGTGAAAAGTGAAGTCTTTGGGCTCCATGTACGAAGCAGTGAAAGCTGCTCCGGAGCCTTTGCGGAGCAGGTTTGCATATGCAAGCCTGCTTCCCGCAATGTAAGAAGCAGCGGTCATTAGACCGCTGCTTCCTACAGCCTACGCCACCTCTTAGGTGGCGAAGAAATATCACTGAGAGCACGCTTGCTCTCGGTGATTGACAGCCCCTTCAGTCGCGTGATTGGTCGCCCGATTGAAGGGGCGGGCATTACACACTCCGATGAGTGTGTAATGGTACATATGGGCAAGCGGATAAATAGATCCGCTGCCCGTGTGTAGCGGAGGTGGGCGGACAGCTTCGCGAGTTAAGAAGCTGTCCGCCCGCCTCTTAGTACATGGCGCCCTTTATGAAGTCTTGAAAAAATATTCTGAAAAAAGATAAAGTCCAAAGAATAAACAAATGTTCGATAAACAAATGTTCAATAAACCAAAAAGTGAAAATCCAAATGTGTAGGTAAAAAAAAACAAAAAAAAAAAACGATAAAGGTATTATTGCTTGTTCCTAGTGTTTTTTCTAAAGCTACAGCACTGGGGTAACTGGGTCTTCTTCTAAAAAGGAAACTCGAGCTGATAGTCAAATTTAGTCGTTGACGCATTTCGGCCTTAAAAAAGGCCTTATTATAGACAATATCAACAATGAGTAGGTGGTGAAGTATATAAAATAAATTCTGACCAATCACAGAAAAAAACACCAAAGATGCTAGCCGCCAAAAAATATGACATCACTTCCGGTGTCTAGTGTTGTAATTCTTTTGATTCTTGTAACACATCACTTGCGTTACTAGCGTCATATCCGGTTATCGGTAAAGTATATCCTGACGCTTCAGAGGACATCTTTGATTTTGTTACAAGAGTAAATAATGCTAAAGGCTATTGTTATGGCAACCAGATAGCCAAATGAAGAGTATGGAACACTTTTGACTACATTCTAAAAAGACAACTACATTAGACTATCAGCTCAAGTTTCCTTTTTGGAAGAAGACCCGGTAAATGTATTTTCTATTAGGCAGGTCTATCTCCCTAGATATCGCACCTTTTTTTTTGTGCTTGTTTCCATTTCATGTTACCCCAGTGTTGTATTTTCAACACTTCATAAAGGGCTCCATGTACTAAGCAGTCAGTGAGCTACCCGCAACAAATCTCGCGTCAAAACTCGCAAACTGATATGTACAAAGCCGTCAATTATGTTAAAACTTGCATCTTTAAAATTGCGAGCTTACTTATCCGACAAACCTCGCTACCTCTCCATTTTTCACTGTAATTAGACACATTTGACCACCAACTCGCCAAAAACAAATGTACTAAAAAATCTATTTGTCCGCTCGCGTCAATCTCCGCCCCCACCTCGTTATTTTTGCCTCGCCACCTTTTAGGTGGCGGGCAAGGTACAAAACAATAGGAAAGTCACTCTAGACGCCAGTCTAGACATATATAAAAGGCAGTAATATCAGCATTGTACTTACATTGTTCATTTCAGCAGCTATGGAGAGAATTCTGTATTTGTTTATTCTCCGTGTGATGCAAATCCGGGCTAGAAGACAGAATACTGGAAATGTCGCTAATCGTATGGTTAGAAGAAGGAGAGTTCGTGTCCCCCGTGTATTCCTTCCACGGGTTGGTTTTCACGGCCTCTCTGACCGAGAGATCATACAAAGATTCTGGCTTGATCGTGAATCCATATTACACCTGTATCGAGAGATTGAAGATCATTTGGAGCCGATGACGGCTCGTTCACAAGCTATTCTGGGACTTCTGAAACTATTAGCTGCATTGCATTTTTTTGCAACAGGCTCCTTTCAGGCAGTTTCTAGCATCATTATTGGAATGAGTCAATCTGCTTTTTCACGCCACTTATCCAAAGTCATAGGGGCTATGATGGTTATTTTTCATCAATATGTTTGTTTGCCATCTACCCCTGAAGAATGGCAATCTATCAAGTCAAATTTCTATAGGATGGCTGGGATGCCCAATGTCCTAGGTGCCATAGACTGTACCCATGTTGCTGTAAGACCACTTCAAGCTTGTGAGGAGATCTATAGGAATAGAAAGCATTTCCATTCCTTGAATGTCCAGATGGTCTGTGACCCCAACATGAGGATTATCAGTGTCCATTATAACTTTCCTGGCTCCTGTCATGATTCTTACATCTTAAGGCAGACTGGGTTATACCAGAAGTTCGAGGACGGAAATATGGCTGAAGGATGGCTTCTAGGTAAGCATAACTGGCGTCTAATTTGTCTCTCATTTCAATGTACAAAAATTGCGCCCAATTTGTTGACTGTAATCTGTATACTTTAAATTTGTATTGTATAGTTCTCAATCTTTATAATTATTCTTATATTAATATTTATATTTATTATATATTCTATTAGGAGATGGAGGGTACTCATGTACAGAATGGCTGTTGACTCCCTATAACAACCCACAGACCAGAAGTCAAGTACGTTTCAATGAAGCTCACCGATCTACCAGGGGGGTTATTGAGAGGACTTTCGGTCTTTTGAAAATGCGGTTTCGATGTCTTGATCATTCTGGTGGTGCTATGCAGTATGCACCAGAGAAAGTTGCAAAAATTATATTGGTTTTCTGCATACTGCACAATATAGCAATTAAAAGAGGCTGTCCATTAGAAGATGAAGATCCAATAGATGCTGATGATTTACCAGAAGAAATATGTGTAGACCAAGCTAATAGGCGTGGTATGGCAACAAGGGACATGGTTTCAGAACAATATTTTGAAGATTAAAGTTTCGGTTGATCAATAAAAAACTTTCTTTATTAACTTGTCTTCTACTTTTTTTTAAGAATTAAGGTTATTAAAAATCACTCATGATAATACTTAACAGTTGTTGCTCTTCAATTATCAAAGGTTTCAAATCAATAAAGTTTATGATCAAAGTTATTAGAGACAATATATTATAGGTAATACATTGTCTTTGTGACATCACACTAGTGTCTACAGCTGCTCTCACTCTTTTACATAATGTGATTAGTGCAATGTAATCCCTCCATTGCTGATGCTAATTCATTGTATTGTGTCATTGAATTGTAGCTGTAACAAGCGACAGTATATTCCAAAGTGCTTTATGTTATCAGATAGGATTTTTGAGTTAAAAAAGACTTGCTAATTTGCTTTGTTTTATTCTAACCTCAATTTTTAACAGCTACTAGGTTGTCCCATATTCCAATAAATACCTTAAGGGCTTACTCTTAACACTTATTTTCTTATCCTTAATAATATCTTTTTCCATTCAATATTTGTTAAAAGAATAGTGGCATATAGAAAATAATGGCAAATAAATTATTTTATTACAAAATTACAATCTTTAAACATTATATATTAACAATTGTAAACCAAAGTAAATTTTAATACATATAAACACATCTGAAAAAAAGAAAATGTTTAGAAACAAAATAACAATTGTAAACCAAAATAAATTTTAATACATAACACATCTGAAACAAAGAAAATGTTTAGAAACAAAATAACAATTGTAAACCAAAATAAATTTTAATACATATCAACACATCTGAAACAAATAAAATGTTTAGAAACAAAATAACAATTCTAAACCAAAGTAAATTTTAATACATATCAACACATCTGAAACAAAGAAAATGTATAGAAACAAAATATCATTTCTAATAACTATAAACATCGATATTTACAAACCTTCATAAAATACATTCATCTACATATACATTATATTTTTTCCAATTTTTCGGGGATACATATCTAGATCAATGTGCTAATGATTGACATAACGATTAATTACGTCATCGTCAAACATGCTGCGTCCTGAACCTTTTGGTGCTGGAGAATTGGTGATATTAGTTTATGCCATGGATAAATATTTCCCTAAACGGATTGGTGGTGTGAGGGGAGTGAGACAGGAATGCAGAGACAAAATTATATACGAGATGCTGAGAAGAATGCATCGTATTTCAAAAATTCAAAGAACAAGACGACAGTGTCTTAGAAAATATAGTGATTTGAAGAGAAGAGAACCGAAGTACTATAAATCTATTCGAAGATTGATAAGGACATGTAAGTTCCAAAATTATATATGAAATTATTTTTTATAATATAAAATAAGGATGTTATTTTTGAACTGCGTCATCATTGATGAATCAAGGACAATATTATTTTCTGAGTGTTACTTTAACTATATTAGTATATACAATTGCAAAAAGTTACAAAAGTAAGCATGCAGAACTGAGTTAGTAGATTAAAATTTAACTATATTACTATATACACTTAAAGGTTAGAAAAGTTAGCATACAAAAATGATTTAGTAGAGTAAAATATAACTATATTAGTATATACCATTGAAACATCTTCTAAAAGTAAGCATGCAGAAATGAGTTAGTAGAATAAAATATAAATATATTACTATATACCATTGAAACATGTTGGAAAAGTAAGCATGCAGAACTGAATAAGTATAGTAAAATGTAATTGCCATTTTAACCAACTTTACAATGTACTCCTATCATCAAATTTATTTTCATTCTCTTTGTATATTTTTTTGAAAAGCAATAATTTCAGTTTTGATGCAGGCACATTGTGTGTGAAAACATTATTGTGTTCTTCTTTTCTTATTGGTTGGTAAATCCATTCACCAATAAAATTTACATTGTATAGAACCAAAAACGTAGATTTTTTTTTTTTTTTTCTAAAAAAAAATATTAGAGAATGAAGCAAATTTAAAATTGAAGTGAATTATACATTTTTTTAAAATGGCATGTTCTATTACAATCCCAATTTAAAAAAAAAAAAGGTTCAGTGTCCAATTATTGTCATTGTAGTTTTAAGCATAATTTTTATGTTTTGAAAATAAAAAATTACTTGGATTAATTACATTTATTTTTTTAATTAAAACATTTTTATACATTTTTTTTTTAATAGATATGAAAGTAGGAGAACGAAGTGTGAACAGCTACCACGCTACCTCAGGTCAATGTTGGTGCAAACACCCAGAAGTGAAGCTCTTTCTCCACCTTTGCCAATAACACTATTGGATATTGAATTATCTCCCAAACCATATAAAGTTTTTCATAAAAACACACAGACAGGTAATGACTTATTATTTAAGTTTTAAATAATATATTTTAGGTTTTGGATTTAATAGTATTCTATCTTTATCTTTGTAATTACGTTCATAGATATTACCATGGAAGACATGGAAAATAGTATGGAAATGGAAGATTTTCAAAATCCTGATAGTGTGCCAATATTTGAAACCTTGAGTTCTGATGATACTCAACCAAGGATAGAAGTTTTAACAACAATGATGGTAGTTAAAGGTATATTTCATATTCAGCAATCTGAAATCTAAGAAAATCTAAGTTTTAACTAATACATATTGTATGTTTCTAATAGGAGTTGGCTCAGATGAAAGTTTTAAAGGAGTGGACATAAGTGTAGAAGCCAATATAGTAGATAACCTATATAACAGTGCATCAGGAGGTAATATTTTTGATTAAATAAACCATATTATACATTGCATATGTATATGTAAATGGAATTAAAATTTTCTTTTCCTTTGTTTTTCTGCAGATTTATCTTCAACATCAACTATTGAAACTGAAGACAAAAGTACTCAGAGTTGTCTTGAAGATCATGTGAAACAAAAAATTTCAAAAATTCGGGCAACTTTGGGAATGTTAATGGTGCAAGTAGATTTTTTATACTGAAAATATGTTATTTGATTTAATTTTTTGTTTTGTCATGATGATTGTCAGAAGAATGACAAATAATTAATGAGAAAAACTTTTTTGTTGAAGAATCAATAGTGATTTTGAATTTATGTAAATAAACCTTTTTTTTTGGGCATAAAAAATATTCTCTTTATTAAACAATAACATTTTTAACTTAAAGAGCACAAATAATAACTAATTAAAAAATATATTGAATAAAACAATTAACATAAAATAAAACTTTAGGGACTAAGGTGTTATAAATAATAAATGAAATGTTCACTGCAGACGTGGCCTCTTTGGGTCTGTTGTACCCTCCCTTTCACTGACAATAGACAACAGAGATTGTAATGTCCTTTCAGTGATGGATAAAGCTCTGTTCATTTGCAGGTTTTTCTCTTCATCCATCCGCCTCTGCCACTGGAACATTTCTCTTTGCAGCTCTAATTTCTGCCTTTCAATGTCATTCCTTTGCATTTCCAGTTCAAAATTTTTTTCTGACAGAGCTGTCAGCGGTCAATATTAGTGTTAATAATATTTTGCATATCTCTATGGTCCTCTCTGTATTGCCTTGCAAGGGTCAACATTTCCCTTAATCCCACATCGGCCAATAGTCCTTCTTCCGGTGCATTTTCAATATTTACAACACCTGTTTCCAGTGCAATTGGTTGTGCCTGAGTTTCAACAGGTTCCTCCAGGTTTTCCGGTGTGTGGATTTCATCAGGTTTTGCATCTCCACATTCATCAAGAATATCTGGAGTCTCGCTTCCTCCTGGTGGTTCATCTTGAAGGGGATTTTCCACTATTGGCATGAGATTGATAGTGATCTCCCTTGATGAGTTTTCTTCTTCTAGATCAAGACAGAACAAATTTTCTAAAAACACTTGCATAAATAGAATAGGAGAGAGCAGATACAACAGTCATACACAAATTTAAGTTATATTATATATATATATATATATATATATATATATATATATATATATATATATATATATATATACACAGGGAGTGCAGAATTATTAGGTAAATTAGTATTTTGACCACATCATCCTCTTTATGCATGTTATCTTACTCCAAGCTGTATAGGCTCGAAAACCTACTACCAATTAAGCATATTAGGTGATGTGCATCTCTGTAATGAGAAGGGGTGTGGTCTAATGACATCAACACCCTATATCAGGTGTGCATAATTATTAGGCAACTTCCTTTCCTTTGGCAAAATGGGTCAAAAGAAGGACTTGACAGGCTCAGAAAAGTCAAAAATAGTGAGATATCTTGCAGAGGGATGCAGCACTCTTAAAATTGCAAAGCTTCTGAAGCGTGATCATCGAATAATCAAGCGTTTCATTCAAAATAGTCAACAGGGTCGCAAGAAGCGTGTGGAAAAACCAAGGCGCAAAATAACTGCCCATGAACTGAGAAAAGTCAAGCGTGCAGCTGCCAAGATGCCACTTGACACTAGTTTGGCCATATTTCAGAGCTGCAACATCACTGGAGTGCCCAAAAGCACAAGGTGTGCAATACTCAGAGACATGGCCAAGGTAAGAAAGGCTGAAAGACGACCACCACTGAACAAGACACACAAGCTGAAACGTCAAGACTGGGCCAAGAAATATCTCAAGACTGATTTTTCTAAGGTTTTATGGACTGATGAAATGAGAGTGAGTCTTGATGGGCCAGATGGATGGGCCCGTGGCTGGATTGGTAAAGGGCAGAGAGCTCCAGTCCGACTCAGACGCCAGCAAGGTGGAGGTGGAGTACTGGTTTGGGCTGGTATCATCAAAGATGAGCTTGTGGGGCCTTTTCTGGTTGAGGATGGAGTCAAGCTCAACTCCCAGTCCTACTGCCAGTTTCTGGAAGACACCTTCTTCAAGCAGTGGTACAGGAAGAAGTCTGCATCCTTCAAGAAAAACATGATTTTCATGCAGGACAATGCTCCATCACACGCGTCCAAGTACTCCACAGCGTGGCTGGCAAGAAAGGGTATAAAAGAAGAAAATCTAATGACATGGCCTCCTTGTTCACCTGATCTGAACCCCATTGAGAACCTGTGGTCCATCATCAAATGTGAGATTTACAAGGAGGGAAAACAGTACACCTCTCTGAACAGTGTCTGGGAGGCTGTGGTTGCTGCTGCACGCAATGTTGATGGTGAACAGATCAAAACACTGACAGAATCCATGGATGGCAGGCTTTTGAGTGTCCTTGCAAAGAAAGGTGGCTATATTGGTCACTGATTTGTTTTTGTTTAGTTTTTGAATGTCAGAAATGTATATTTGTGAATGTTGAGATGTTATATTGGTTTCACTGGTAAAAATAAATAATTGAAATGGGTATATATTTGTTTTTTGTTAAGTTGCCTAATAATTATGCACAGTAATAGTCACCTGCACACACAGATATCCCCCTAAAGCTAAAACTAAAAACAAACTAAAAACTACTTCCAAAACTATTCAGCTTTGATATTAATGAGTTTTTTGGGTTCATTGAGAACATGGTTGTTGTTCAATAATAAAATTAATCCTCAAAAATACAACTTGCCTAATAATTCTGCACTCCCTGTATATATATATATATATATATATATATATATATATATATATATATATATATATATATATATATATATACATATGTGATACATACCATCAAATAATGGAGATGAATGTCCAGTCAATCTCTGGAAAAGACGTCCCAAATCACCTATAAAAAACTAAATTAAAAAAAAAAAAAATTTAGGCAATGTAACCATATATTCAAACGCTATTACATTCAGTTAAATTTCTATTAGTAAAATTATTAATTAAAATGTACTTTGCAATTCACTGGACACTGAACCAAAAATAATATTTTTTAGAATAAGATATATAGCATGGAATTTCAATCAACTTTCTAATGTAATACTATGATCAATTCTCAAAAAGAAAATAATGATAAAATTTAAACCCATTAGAAAGTTGCTTACAATTGCGTGCATACTCTACATGAATCCTCATTTAAAATAATTTGTACAGTGTCCATTTCATGAAAATCTAAGAACATTGCTATTTGTCCTTCAAATTCCATTCCATCTGTAAAAGATCTCAAACTCGATTATGTCAATAATGACATTTTACTTTTTTTTTTTACCAAAAAATAAAATAAAAAATTTGATAGATAAGAGATAAAACACAGAACATTTAAATTATTGATTAAATTAGTAAATTTACGTACCAGTTGCTCTGCCAACACCAGTTTCTGGAGTGCTGGTCCTTACATCAGTAAGTGTGTCCGCCGATGAAGTAGTGTGTGTAACATTAGATGTGGAGCGTAGGAATTGGCCATGTGAAAAACTGGCCGAAGGTCTGGAAACAGCTGCACTGGGTGGTCTGGAAACAGCAGAAGACGAAGTAGAACAAGTGGGCCTTTCATTGTTACTCCTCACAGGCTCTGCTTGTGTTGTTGGTGTTGCTTTAAAAAAATAAAAAAAATAATAATACTTTATTTTTATTGTTATTTCTAGTTTAAACTGCAAGCTAAAAGTGTTAATAATAATATAATGACAGCAGTGAATGAAGGCTCAATCATTAAAGGGACATGCCACCCACATTTTTTCTTTTATGATTTAGAAAGAAAATGCAATTATAAACATCTTTCTAATTTACTTATATTATCTAATTTGTTTTATTCTCTTGATATTCTTTGATGAAAAGCATATCTAGATATGATCACTAGCTGATGATTGGTTGCTGCACAAAGAAGCCTCATGTGATTGGCTCACCATGTGCATTGCTTTTTCTTCAACTAAGAATATCTAGAAAATGAAGCAAAATAAATAATGGAAGTAAATTGTAATGCTGTTTAACTTTCTATTCTCTATCTGAATCATGAAAGAAAGATTTTGGGTTTAGTGGCCCTTTAAAGGGACATGAACAAATGAAATTTCCTTTCGAAATCTCATAAGAAAATGCTTTTTCAAAAATATTTAATTGTATTATGTTTTTGGCTTCATTGGATTGATATACTTTGATGAAAAGCAAATCTATACAGGCAAAGTAAATGATCATTGGTTGATGCACATAGATGGGTCATATGACTGCGTCAACTATGTGCATAGCTATGTCTGAAAAAAGTATATGTTTAGAAAGCGGAGAACAATTATATATTCTGATTTTGAAAAATGTTAAAAATAATATTCTATACTCAAATAACGCTACATGGATGTCAATAGAGCAGAGATTTAAGAAGGCATGTGATCTGGGGTCAGTCTCATGATTATTGTCGAACATACCATGTTACACAACATCTATATTTTTGTAATAATTTCAAATTACATTATTTCTATTATCTCTTTAAGGAGTTTCTATGAAATACTGGTTTGTAAATGAACACATGGGTGTTATCTTTAGGGATCACTATATTTATAATCAACAAATGTATATTTCTGTTATAGCTATAAAAAAAGGCAGTATAACAACCCTATTATTGTACAATCCCTTATACATATGCGACATAAATGATTACAGTATTTAGGGCCTAAATGGCCTATATGGATTCAGATATGGAAGCGTAAGAAGTCAGATCATGTTATTTTTAAGAAATATATATTGGAGACAATGAGCTATCATAATTTAACAAACATCTTTGCGTCAATTATGTTGTACATTTACCTCTTAAATCACAGTCACAATCATCCGTTATGCCAGTGATGATCTCTGGTCCCAGACGCTGAACATGCTTCTGCTCATAATCATTGAGGTCTGCCACATATGCTGGTCCACCTCCGGTAGCACGTGCCAAATTTTTTTCTCTGGCCAATTTAGCTTTTGCAAAACGTTTAATGTCGTTGTAACGCTTCTTCAGCTGATCGACATCCTTTTTTCCTGGACCCTGGGCACTAACAGCATTGCTGATCCTTTGCCAGATCTGCTTCCTCCTAGAAAAATGTGTCTGTTTGACACGACATCCAAACAAATAATCATAAGAGTCAATAATCATGTCAATCAAAACTACGTTTTGCTGATGAGAAAAGTGAGGATTCTTGGATTTTGAAGCGGTTTCAGATCCAGATGAAGCCATATCGAATTTGTAAATAAAGATCACAAAAAATAACGCTCTGTAATCACTCTCCAAAAATTTTGGAACAATAATAAAGTTGTTTACAAAAGTTGTACTTTTATAGGAACAAAATTCTATTCCCGCGACTACTATGACATTCGTAACACCTTGCATGTCACGTGTTAACAATTGGCCAGACAATTCAACTGAAAGTTAAGTACATCAGCTTAGTCGCGGCGAGCGAGGCGTCAAATTTATCAATATTCCGCCACTGCTCGCGGCGGGCTAGATGTGTCTATTTATTGTGGGATTATTAGTACATAGCAACAGCGGACACCATTTCGCCCGCGGCGAGTAATGGCGAGTTTAGCCGAGTCTACAATAATGGATGAATTGACGGCTTAGTACATGGAGCCCAAAGACTTCACTTTTCTCGCCCCCTTTTCTGTTGGGCATTTTCTTTTTTTAACTGGATATATATATTTTTGGGGGTTCATTATACCTCCTAAGTGTACACTCCCCTTTTATATATATATATATATATATATATATATATATATATATATATATGTGTGTGTGTACCTCACAGTATTTATACTAACACTCTGTTTTAATATCATTGTATTTTTTTATGTATTCTTAGTATATTTGTTATTTTTATCCATACTTGTTCAATTAAACTCTAACTTTTTACACATTTTCTACACCTTTTTTGCACACTTATGCCATTTAGGCACTCCTTACACTCCTCTACCATATATACACTTATAAACACATAAATACATACATATTTATATATATATATATATATATATATATATATATATATATATATATATATATATATACATACGTATATAAGTGCATTGAAGCCCTTTGCAGTCAAGTAAATAAAAACATGAAAATTCATATTTATGCTATATTTCTATTTAATAACGTGTTTAACTTTGTATTTATTGTAAATATGTAAAATTTAAATGTTCTTCACATAAGTGAATATGCTCTAAGTATTTATAAATAGATATTGCTATAATATCTGTATCTATCTATCTATCTATCTATCTATCTATCTATCTATCTATATATATATATATATATATATATATATATATATATATATATATATACATATATATAAATTCAAGCATTTAACAAATGCTAGGATTTACCATCACTAAAAATAATGTTGAGTTTAATTGATCAGTTATTAAAAAAGGGTGCTAAACTCACCCTGAATGTGCCGCTGCACCTTGCTAAACTCAGTGGCTCCAGCCACCCATGTCTGTATATGTTTATATATATATATATATATATATATATATATATATATATATACACACATATATCATTTGAGATGCTGATAACTTAAGAGAATAAGTATTTTTAAAGCTTTTTTAAGTATTTTTTCAGCAAATTTATTATAATTACATGAGACTGGTTCTTCAAATTCTTTGAGAAAAAATGTGTAAAGAAGGATAGAATAACAACGAAATGGAGGTGAATATATTTGGGAGATGATAAAAAGATATAAGAAAATTGAAAGAAGAAGAAGCAAATAGGTTAATATGTTTAAACACAGGAGGCGGCCCTTGAACAGGAACATAAGAAAGATCCGGATCAGACTAAGCATCTTGAAAATAGTTGTAAAGCCGAAACATGTAGATTGCTTAACCTCATCTGTAACTGAACACTGACAACTGGCTGACAACCTGTCAGCAGGGACTATGAGAGGAGGAGGTGTATGTTAGACTTCCAGGCGTTGTGCCAAACTGGAGGTAATATTTACATCTAAGGTGTTAAGACTTTGAGTGCTTAACTAATATATCACACACTAATCATTGGAGAAACTAGTTTTTCAGAAGAACAGTGCATTGTTCACAGATGAATAGCATAATAATGATTGGCTGTGTACAGGTCACGTGATTAGTGATGAAACCAAAATTCAAAAAGACGCCAAACGTTTAGGAATGAGGAATATATACAAAATCAAGGTTTCGCTACAATATATCCCCTTGTTTTACATCTTATTTTTTATCTGACACATAGATGTCAAAGACATTGTATCATACATCTTGTGGATAAGAGAGTTAAACTTAAACAGACTAGAATTCACAGAATCTCTTTTATGAAGCATATGTCTCCCACACGATCAGCATATTGATCAACTGGATATGTTACAAAAAGACTTTTGAAGTATCAAACTACAACAGAGCTCTGTGATTGAATGTTTTTGAGGAATGAATGGAGGTGTGAGTGTTAGACAGATAGTAAAGTACACTTATTTTACTCACCATTATTATTTTTGACACCAATGTTACATTCCATTTGTTACATATATGTTTTAAATTTGAGGATATTAATGCATGACATCTTATCTATATTAATTTTGTGATTTTATATTTCATCATGGCATTATTATAATAGTTGGTTTTATATAGACCTTTTAAGTAACTAAATTTAAACCTGCATCTCAGTTGCACTACCTTATATTGTGCTAGTACATCTATTACCAATTATTTGGTAAAATTGGTATTTTAAAGGTTAGCCATGTTTGGATAGGATATTATCCAGAAAGATACACTATTTGTGATTATTTAGATACTATATACAAAGGACAGGGTGTTAGAGTATGAAAGGGTAGGGTAAAGAAGAATGATATAGGATAAGCAAGAATAGGATGAGAGACTATGTTGCCCTCTATTACCATCAAACACTCCTTTTCTATCCATTGATTTATTGCAAGAGTGTCTGAAAAGCTAATTAAGTAGCTGCCAGCTTAAGATCAAATTGGGATGATTGACAAGCCCTGCTCTCACATGATTGTTTGCTTGAGAGCAGAGGGCATAACTGTACAAGAATTTGCTTGCACAATAATATCTGTGGGGAACAGATGATGCCTGTTCACCTTGATGCTGGGCAGACAGGTTGCTGGAAACAAACCTTGCTGCCCAGCATTTCAGAAATGGTCGCCAATGACTCACCTCTCTGCTCTCCCACAGAGACTCCCACAAACCTTTGCTCATTTCAAAAATCATATCATTACGCCACCCTATACACTATCATCTTCTTTCTCTCTTCTTCTCTTTGTATAATACCAGCTATGGCCCTAAAATGTATTTTTATAAGAGTTAACCAAAGGAAAAATTGTTCTGTAAATGCATATTGTGCATATAAAAAGGCAGCATATTTACATCTCGCAATATTTTTTGCCTGGACAATGTTAGGTGACAGCTGCTTATATTTAGCTTGCAACTAGTACTACAGTATTGATTGTGTACTTTTTATTAATCCTAAGTGGAAGATAAGGAAAAATTGTTTCTGCTATATTGGTGGATAGGGGGCATTCTTCTGCAAGCCTAGCAGGAAAATATTGGTTTATTCAGGTCAAGTTAAAAAAAAACAAACACACACACATAAAAAACAATACATTCTGAAACAGAGTATTTTAAAGGGACAGTCAAGTCAAAATTAAACTTTCATGATTCAGATAGAATATGCAATTTTAAACAACTTTCCAATTTACTTTTATCATCCAATTTACTTTGTTCTCTTGGTATTCTTTGGTGAAAGCTAAACCTAGGTAGGCTCATATGCTAATTTCTAAATTCTCGAAGGCCGCCTCTTATCTCAGGGCATGTTGACAGTTTATTTTTAGAGCTAGACAGTGCTAGTTTATGTGTGCCATTTAAATAACATTGTCCTCACTCCTATGGAGTTACCTAGAAGTAGGCACTGATTGGCTAAAATGAAAGTCTGTCAAAAGAACTGAAATAAGGGGCAGTCTCCAGAGGCTTAGATACAAGATAATCACAGAAATAAAAAGTATATTAAAATAACAGCGTTGGTTATGCAAAACTGGGAATGGGTAATAAAGTGATTAGCTATCTTTTTAAACAATAAAAATTCTAGAGTAGACTGTCTATTTAAATAAAACAGAAAAAGTTCATTACAATGTCTCTTTAATATCCTAATATAGTGAATTGAGGTGAGGCATCCCAATTGGCACCAAAATACATTATCCCCAGGCATGTAAATAAGTTTCCAGATAGTTAAATAATTGACATAAAGAAGTCAGACTGTTTTTAAAGTAAACATGGATCCTACATAGTATTAGAGAGATGTACCTAATATAGAGTTAGATTATGAGTGGAGTGGTAATTTGTGCTTGCGTTTGAGCGTTAAAACCGATAGAGGTAATTTTTTAACTCAGAGATTCACGCAAAGTTGCAGTAACAAATAACCTTTGAGAAGTTGTGAACGCAAAATCGCATTTCTCCATATGCTTCAATGGAGCCAAAAAAGTTGAGAAAAACCTAAAACCCACAAGTCACACAAACACAATCGCGGTTATTTAAAAGTGCAATGTAAGAAAATGTTGCATATTTCATAATCCAATGCTCTGCATAGCAGAATATGTTCTATTTAGTCTTAAAGATATATATATATATATATATAAATATATATATATATATATATATATATATATGTGTGTGTGTGTGTGTGTGTGTGATTGAGTTTTGCACAAATATATATTTATACCTATATATATATATATATATATATATATATATATATATATATATATATATATATATTCATGATTAAATATAAGTATAGATATATACAGATATTTATATAGGAATATCTATTTAAAAATATGTAGAACTTATTCTGCTATGTGCAGAACATTGGAATGTATAATAATTACAGTAAATACACAGTATAATACCTTATTAAGGGCCAGATTACGAGTGGCACGTTAATAGTTGCGCTCAAGCCAAGAGGGGTTTATTGCAGCAGTTTGGGCATGTGGGACTTACCACTTATACTACAAGTTGAAAGTAAGCATGAACAAGTCAGTGCAATTGCTATTTACGTTAGAATTATTACTGCATCCTCAGAGCTCTGATTAACTGTTTCACCAAACAAAAATCCATCACAAAACACATAAAAATACATTACAAAATACAGTTACACTCATAATAAAACTATATAATAAAAATTATTTTTAAAAAATATTGCACAGAAAAGTTATAACGGCTAAAAGATATTAGATCTCAGGTGTTAGAAAAAGAAGGCAGGCAAAGGGCTTTAACATGGAGATACATACATATTCATTTCAAAATATGTATGTAAATATTGTATGTATATGCATGTATAGGTAAGTATATGTACGTATATGTTGTGTTTACGCCCATCAAAGTTAGTATCAATTCTTAATTAATCGGATATTCCATTTATGGTTAAGATGTTTTTCTATAGTGACAATAAAGAGGCTTGGGTAAATAAAATTGAAGTTGGCCTTGCTCACATGATGTAAATAATCACAAAGCATATGTGGATAACAGCATCGCCTTGTTACACAGGAGTACGTTGTATCACCTAGTGGGTTTCGATTTCTAAATTCACGCCTACTAGGGAGGGCACTGAATTTTACAACAATTTGATTGGGTAGGACTTCAAGCCTACTTTAGATTTATGCATATGAGATTTTTGACCCTCTGTTTCACATCGTAAAATGTATATAACGTGAACAATGCTGTAATCGTTAACACTTTTTATGACAGTGGTAGGCTATGATAACGGCAGGTAGAACAGTGGGTGAAATGAGATTGTTTGGCGATACATACTTATATTAGGTGCCGTATAGGGACGTATTACCATCGGATTTTACATTCTGCGGTCAGATGATACTGATAGGAAGAGATTGTAGGGATATAGGTTTGATGTTTATATTTGTTGATCATACAATAGAGTCAAGATTTGATGACAAAGGAACGATGGGGGTGTTGTCAGTACTTTTCATACATGATTGGTGATCGTGCAGTAAATTATATGTCTTCTTGCTCCACCAATAGTACATGGGGGAGGCTTCCAGGAAGTGGAGGCTTAGGATGAACTCTTGTTGATTGGCTAGTGTCGGGGGGGTGAGGTCCCCCATCTGATTGTGATTGGTCCTTAGTTATAGAATTGGAGTTTGCAACAATAAAGGTGTTCAATATATTGAGTTTTATGGGATTAAGATTCCCTGCAGGCCCAGCGATATTGATATACACATTTACACAAGTTATTTTTGTAATTGGGTACATTCACATTATATTATTGTTTTAGATCTATGAACACATTGTTAGCCTATCAGAATCATTGTTTCTTTCTGTCTTTGCACACGGACAGCCAAGATTGGCTGAGATGAAGGGAAGGGAAGTAAACAAAGTCAGATGCACTCTCAGGTCTTTTCAATAGATTCTCTAATGGAACGTTTTCGGGGTTCACAACCCCTTCATCAGCATCAACAAATAAACAAATATCACACAATTTATAGTGTTTCAAACAGTGTCTCACCAAACAAGTGTTACTCCCAAAAGTGCGCCAAAATATCGATTGTGGAACGCATCTTGCGTTCCACTGTGATCATGTCTACCGGAAGTGATGTCACTTCCGGTTTCGTGGCATGACAAAAACATGTAAGGAATGTTGTGTATTTCGTTTTTATATATTCATTATAACACAATCTAGTCTGTTCACAAAATTACCTTATAGGTATATGAAAATACTGCCATAAATCGCTATGTTATTAGCTCTGATCGGCAGGTTAAGTATAGTAGTGTATACCAGTCGTCATAGCAACCGTAGCTATGGTTACGATACAAACCCAGGTTAGTGTATCTATACAGTAGTGGATTGTCTAGTGCAGCAAACATGTAAAGTGACAATAAGTGCTGAACATTCTAAGTCACATTCATTCATAGCTGTGCACAATAATCTATATATATAGATAGATAAAAAATAAGAAATTAGACGTAAAAATAAAAATTCATCTTGAGTGAATGTGGATGCTGTGATGAATTGATCAAGCCCAATTCAAAGAGAGACACAAGCAATAGATTAATTATGTCCACTACATTCACTCCAACTACCAAAAACACGAGACGTATTCTACATCAATACTGGCCCATCATGACGTCAGATCCTAAATTAACATTCACTCGGCAGTTACAACCAATGGTGGGCTTTAAGAGGGGTACTAACCTTAAAGACCTCCTAATGTGCACTGATCAAAAATCCAGCTACACCACAGGGGACAAAATAAATATCAAAGGATCATATAGATGCTTAGGCTGCACAACGTGTAATGGTTTGGTCAGTACTAAAACCTTTCATCACCCACAAACTAATCGGAGATATGTGATTAAGCACTCCATTACGTGTACTACCACACACATAGTGTACCTCCTTTTCTGCCCATGTTCATGTTTTTACATGGGCAAAACTACAGGCACGTTACGTGAACGAATGGCAAACCACAGGCATGCAATACGATCTGCACTCAAACAGGGAGATTCCGAACAGCCTGTTGCACGCCATTGTGCCAAGCAAGGCCACGCCGTTTCTTCAATACGTTATATCCTCATTGACCACATACCCCCACTTGATCGGGGAGGGGATAGGAGCAAGACATTGCTTAAACGTGAAGCCCAGTGGATCTTTAAATTGGGAACCATACATCCAGGCGGATTAAACACTACCCCAGATTTTAAAAATCTTATTTGATTTCATAAAATAGTGCTACATGCTTGGGGTACAACCCAGGGTCATTGTGGCTACGTTTAGCTCCCAGCTCCATGGCTCTTTTGAGTGATGTGAGCCGGTCGCTTACGACACACCCGGGTGGAGGAATACTCCCCCATCTAGGGCGTGGAAGCCTGGCCCCTGAGGTGAAATTACCCATTTTTGCACCTTATACCTTATGCTGGGGATAAACCAATACAGCTGCAAATACTAAGGAGTAACAAGATGGACTTTTCCTATATGTCCACACTTGGTCATCTATAAGTTGGACATTGTTATCTGTTCATCTTGGTGTAATAAGAAATTATATTCTAGATATAGTTTAGATACATTTCTATACACCATACAGTATCATCCTAGTATTTTAAATATCACTTAGCTGTATGCCACATTGTGATACATATCCAAATTGAGGGATCATGAATATTGACATGATCTAATATACCTCCCTTTGTTCCAGTATGATAATCTAGATCTCTCTGTGAGTTCAATATATCATTAAGTGAATTTCCCCATTGGGCCACATATCTGTATCATACCACAAATATACAGAGAAATAGATGTACTATCCTGTTTGCAATTTTTGAGCACTAATATAAAAAGCTGTGCCTAATCAATTATAGTACATCATTTATCTATTCATATATTTATAGTAAAACACAACAGAATAATGTTGCAAATTGATTTAGTGGATATATTGCCTGCATAGAGTATACTTATTATCCTGCAGTCATTCCACATCTCTAAATGTATTGATAACAAGTATAGCAAGAATCGCTTTTTATTTTTATTTTTACGTCTAATTTCTTATTTTTTTATCTATCTATATATATAGATTATTGTGCACAGCTATGAATGAATGTGACTTAGAATGTTCAGCACTTATTGTCACTTTACATGTTTGCTGCACTAGACAATCCACTACTGTATAGATACACTAACCTGGGTTTGTATCGTAACCATAGATACGGTTTCTATGATGACTGGTATACACTACTATACTTAACCTGCTGATCAGAGCTAATAACATAGCGATTTATGGCAGTATTTTCATATACCTATAAGGTAATTTTGTGCACACACTAGATTGTGTTATAATGAATATATAAAAACGAAATACACAACATTGCTTACATGTTTTTGTCATGCCGCGAAACCGGAAGTGACATCACTTCCGGTAGACATGATCACAAGATGCAAGATGCGTTCCACAATCGATATTTTGGCGCACTTTTGGGAGTAACACTTGTTTGGTGAGACACTGTTTGAAACACTATGGCCTAGATTTGGAGTTCGGCGGTAGCCGTCAAAACCAGCGTTAGAGGCTCCTAACGCTGGTTTTGGGCGCCCGCTGGTATTTGGAGTCAGTGATTAAAGGGTCTAACGCTCACTTTTCAGCCGCAACTTTTCCATACCGCAGATCCCCCTATGCCATTTGCGTATCCAATCTTTTCAATGGGATCTTTCTAACGCTGGTATTTAGAGTCGTTTCTGAAGTGAGCGTTAGAGCTCTAACGACAAAATTCCAGCCACCTGAAAATAGCAGGAGTTAAGAGCTTTCTGGGCTAACGCCGGTTCATAAAGCTCTTAACTACTGTACCCTAAAGTACACTAACACCCATAAACTACCTATGTACCCCTAAACCGAGCTCCCCCCACATCGCCGCCACTAGATTTAAATTTTTAACCCCTAATCTGCCGACCGCCACCTACGTTATACTTATGTACCCATAATCTGCTGCCCCTAACACCGCCGACCCCTATATTACATTTATTAACCCCTAACCTGCCCCCCACAACGTCGCCGCCAGCTACTTAAAATAATTAACCCCTAATCTTCCGACCGCAAAGCGCCGCCACCTACGTTATCCCTATGTACCCCTAATCTGCTACCCCTAACACCGCCGACCCCTATATTATATTTATTAACCCCTAATCTGCCCCCCTCAACGTCGCCGACACCTGCCTACACTTATTAACCCCTAATCTGCCGAGCGGACCTGAGCGCTACTATAATAAAGTTATTAACCCCTAACCCGCCTCACTAACCCTATCATAAATAGTATTAACCCCTAATCTGCCCTCCCTAACATCGCCGACACCTACCTTCAATTATTAACCCCTAATTTGACGACCGGAGCTCACCGCTATTCTAATAAATTGATTAACCCCTAAAGCTAAGTCTAACCCTAACACTAACACCCCCCTAACTTAAATATAATTTACATCTAACGAAATAAATTAACTCTTATTAAATAACTTATTCCTATTTAAAGCTAAATACTTACCTGTAAAATAAATCCTAATATAGCTACAATATAAATTATAATTATATTATAGCTATTTTAGGATTAATATTTATTTTACAGGCAACTTTGTAATTATTTTAACCAGGTACAATAGCTATTAAATAGTTAAGAACTATTTAATAGTTACCTAGTTAAAATAATAACAAATTTACCTGTAAAATAAATCCTAACCTAAGATATAATTAAACCTAACACTAGACTATCAATAAAATAATTAAATAAACTACCTACAATTACCTACAATTAACCTAACACTACACAATCAATAAATTAATTAAACACAATTGCTACAAATAAATACAATTAAATAAACTAGCTAAAGTACAAAAAATAAAAAAGAACTAAGTTACAAAAAATAATAAAATATTTACAAACATAAGAAAAATATTACAACAATTTTAAACTAATTACACCTACTCTAAGCCCCCTAATAAAATAACAAAGCCCCCCAAAATAAAAAATTCCCTACCCTATTCTAAATTAAAAAAGTTACAAGCTCTTTTACCTTACCAGCCCTGAACAGGGCCCTTTGCGGGGCATGCCCCAAGGATTTCAGCTCTTTTGCCTGTAAAAAAAAACATACAATACCCCCCCCAACATTACAACCCACCACCCACATACCCCTAATCTAACCCAAACCCCCCTTAAATAAACCTAACACTAAGCCCCTGAAGATCTTCCTACCTTGTCTTCACCATACCAGGTTCACCGATCCGTCCTGGCTCCAACATCTTCATCCAACCCAAGCGGGGGTTGGCGATCCATCATCCGGTGCTGAAGAGGTCCAGAAGAGGCTCCAAAGTCTTCCTCCTATCCGGCAAGAAGAGGACATCCGGACCGGCAAACATCTTCTCCAAGCGGCATCTTCAATCTTCTTCCATCCGGTGCGGAGCGGGTCCATCTTGAAGCAGGCGATGCGGATCCATCCTCTTCTTCCGTTGTCTCCCAACGAATGACGGTTCCTTTAAGGGACGTCATCCAAGATGGCGTCCCTCGAATTCCGATTGGCTGATAGGATTCTATCAGCCAATCGGAATTAAGGTAGGAATTTTCTGATTGGCTGATGGAATCAGCCAATCAGAATCAAGTTCAATCCGATTGGCTGATCCAATCAGCCAATCAGATTGAGCTCGCATTCTATTGGCTTTTCCGATCAGCCAATAGAATGCAAGCTCAATCTGATTGGCTGATTGGATCAGCCAATCGGATTGAACTTGATTCTGATTGGCTGATTCCATCAGCCAATCAGAAAATTCCTACCTTAATTCCGATTGGCTGATAGAATCCTATCAGCCAATCGGAATTCGAGGGACGCCATCTTGGATGACGTCCCTTAAAGGAACCGTCATTCGTCGGGAGACAACGGAAGAAGAGGATGGATCCGCGTCGCCTGCTTCAAGATGGACCCGCTCCGCACCGGATGGAAGAAGATTGAAGATGCCGCTTGGAGAAGATGTTTGCCGGTCCGGATGTCCTCTTCTTGCCGGATAGGAGGAAGACTTTGGAGCCTCTTCTGGACCTCTTCAGCACCGGATGATGGATCGCCAACCCCCGCTTGGGTTGGATGAAGATGTTGGAGCCAGGACGGATCGGTGAACCTGGTATGGTGAAGACAAGGTAGGAAGATCTTCAGGGGCTTAGTGTTAGGTTTATTTAAGGGGGGTTTGGGTTAGATTAGGGGTATGTGGGTGGTGGGTTGTAATGTTGGGGGGGGTATTGTATGTTTTTTTTTACAGGCAAAAGAGCTGAAATCCTTGGGGCATGCCCCGCAAAGGGCCCTGTTCAGGGCTGGTAAGGTAAAAGAGCTTGTAACTTTTTTAATTTAGAGTAGGGTAGGGAATTTTTTATTTTGGGGGGCTTTGTTATTTTATTAGGGGGCTTAGAGTAGGTGTAATTAGTTTAAAATTGTTGTAATATTTTTCTTATGTTTGTAAATATTTTATTATTTTTTGTAACTTAGTTCTTTTTTATTTTTTGTACTTTAGCTAGTTTATTTAATTGTATTTATTTGTAGGAATTGTGTTTAATTAATTTATTGATAGTGTAGTGTTAGGTTAATTGTAGGTAATTGTAGGTAGTTTATTTAATTAATTTATTGATAGGGTAGTGTTAGGTTTAATTATATCTTAGGTTAGGATTTATTTTACAGGTAAATTTGTTATTATTTTAACTAGGTAACTATTAAATAGTTCTTAACTATTTAATAGCTATTGTACCTGGTTAAAATAATTACAAAGTTGCCTGTAAAATAAATATTAATCCTAAAATAGCTATAATATAATTATAATTTATATTGTAGCTATATTAGGATTTATTTTACAGGTAAGTATTTAGCTTTAAATAGGAATCATTTATTTAATAAGAGTTAATTAATTTCGTTAGATGTAAATTATATTTAAGTTAGGGGGGTGTTAGTATTAGGGTTAGACTTAGCTTTAGGGGTTAATACATTTATTATAGTAGCGGTGAGGTCCGCTCGGCAGATTAGGGGTTAATAATTGAAGGTAGGTGTCGGCGATGTTAGGGAGGGCAGATTAGGGGTTAATACTATTTATGATAGGGTTAGTGAGGCGGATTAGGGGTTAATAACTTTATTATAGTAGCGCTCAGGTCCGCTCGGCAGATTAGGGGTTAATAAGTGTAGGCAGGTGTCGGCGACATTGAGGGGGGCAGATTAGGGGTTAATAAATATAATATAGGGGTCGGCGATGTTAGGGCAGCAGATTAGGGGTACATAGGGATAACGTAGGTTGCGGCGGTTTACGGAGCGGCAGATTAGGGGTTAAAAAAAATATGCAGGTGTCAGCGATAGCGGGGGCGGCAGATTAGGGGTTAATAAGTGTAAGGGTAGGGGTGTTTAGACTCGGGGTACATGTTAGGGTGTTAGGTGCAGACGTAGGAAGTGTTTCCCATAGGAAACAATGGGGCTGCGTTAGGAGCTGAACGCTGCTTTTTTGCAGGTGTTAGGTTTTTTTTCAGCTCAAACAGCCCCATTGTTTCCTATGGGAGAATCGTGCATGAGCACGTTTTTGAGGCCGGCCGCGTCCGTAAGCAACTCTGGTATCGAGAGTTGCATTTGCGGTAAAAATGCTCTACGCTCCTTTTTTGGAGCCTAACGCAGCATTTGTTTAAACTCTCGATACCAGAGTTAAATTTATGGTGCGGCCAGAAAAAAGCCAGCGGAGCGTTAACAGCCCTTTTACCGCCGAACTCCAAATCTAGGCCTATAAATTGTGTGATATTTGTTTATTTGTTGATGCTGATGAAGGGGTTGTGAACCCCGAAAACGTTCCATTAAAGAATCTATTGAAAAGACCTGAGAGTGCATCTGACTTTGTTTACTCATATTGCTTATATTTGCACCCAGGCGGTTGCCTCTTGGTGGGCTGAGCTGGAAATTGCTTGAATATATATATATATATATATATATATATATATATATATAAAAATACATAAATACATATGTGTTTATATGTGTACAGTGCATATGTATTTATGTATATGTGTGTCTATATGTATTTACAGACATGTATACACACACAATTGCATATGTACACATATATACAGTATATATATATATATATATATATATATATATTTTTTTTTTTTTTTTTTTTAAGACAGGTGTATGTATGTATCTCTATGTTAAAGCCCTTTGCTTGCCTTTTTTTAACTAACACATGAGACCTCATACCTTTGAGTCCTTTTAACTTTTTAATGCAATTCATTTTTTTATCATTTTTATTAGCTAGTGTTATTATGAGTGTAACTGTACATTTAAATGTATTTTTGTTGTGTTTTGTGACATTTTTTTATCTCGCATAACAGTTAACCAGAGCTCTTAAGCCGCAGTAATCATTCTAGCGTAAATCGCTATTGTGCTCACACGTTAACATTTTCTTTCAACTTGTAATATGAGTGGAATTTAACTTGTGATAGCTCACCACTCATAATCTAGTCTATAGTGGCTATTGAGTTTATTCACAATATTATTTTATTGTGATTCCAATAAAGAATATATTCTTATTACTTTGTTTTCTCTATTTTTATATTTTACATGAAAAAGAAACATAGTTTTCTTATTTTTGTTTATATGATACACAATCTAATACATTTTAAACTATGTTAAATTCTTTTAGTATTTTATATTTTAAACTGGATAGTATGGACATAAATTTAGATTAAATTTACAGATTTAAAGGGAATGCCACCATAAATGTTTGATAAATCAGCAGATGCTTTAAAATTGTACTGTTGTGAGGTTTTTGGATTCTTTCTGTGCATCTAAAAAGTAAGCATCCTTTGTTTAAAAACCACTGCAGCTGCAAGGATAGAACACAGACTGTAAAATCAATGCACTCTTGTGTTACTTATTTTGTTGTCAAAAAGAACTAAAACAAAAGTATAGGAAGAGATTGGAGTTTTCACATGCATCTTAATAGGGTGCTTCTTCTAAGTTTGCTTTGAAGCTCAGCTTTGAATATTAAATTGCAATGTAGCAATGTATATTTATTTAAATACATTTAATTCTTAATCTTCTGATGTTTCTTCTGTGCAAGATTTTTGTTAGTTTATTTGCATAATGAATATAGCAAGTCTAGAAGGTTTGCATATATCTGTATTAACATAAATTACATAGACAAGTATCCATGCTTTCAGATGCATTACTATATACTTTAAATTAAAGTTAATGTGTTCTCAATTTTAGGGAATACATTTTCAAATGCTATGAAATATTGCTGAAAAAAAATTAAATCTTCATTATTATTGATAGCAACATTTAAACTACTTGGTCATTCAATAAGAACTCGGACTCCAAATCCCAGAAGTGTGTCTAGACACATGTTAAACATTTTTCCCAGCTGTATCAAATTTAATAAACTTCTCAATCAAAATTTTTACACATATTGCAGATCTAATTGTCATGGAGATTTATATTATTACAGATCAGATGGAGCTTTATACAACTCTAATAGGAGAAAATGATGCTTAAAACTCAGATTTTAAATTGTATTAGTAGGGTATGTGTGGATTGTGCAACATTTCCTGACCTCTAAATAAAAAATGCATCAAAGTTTTTATAGCTCTACTTGTATCTAGAAAAAATATATCACAAACTTTTTTTCATGGGTTTAATAATTAATTGTATTTTTTTTTTTTATATATTATTTTTATTTATTACAAAACATTTGTTACACATACACATGTATTCAGGCAAAAGAATGAAACAAACAGTACAGAATCCCTAAAAGCACATTGCTAAACAACAGGTCTTGAGAAGTATAAATGCACCATATTGTCCAGTGGCTAGTACTTATTTCTTGCATATTCCGGCACCGAGGGTAAGCTTAGAATGCAGAAGTGAGAGTCTTTTGGATAAATGTCCTCTGTCGGTGACAGAAAATTACATAGTAGTAATTGTCTAGGTTTCTATTTATAAGCCACAACTATAGCCTTACAGCCTGGACCACTTTATCAAGAATATACAAATACATACTGAAATCGGTCTAGCAAATGGATCTATCTGCAGTATATGTGTAAGAACTAACGTATAAATGAAATAAGCATGGTATTCAGTAGTGTAACAACAACAGGAAAAAAAAAAAAAAAAGAAAAATAAATCAAATCAAGACAAAACATGTGTACTTAGTATTAACATGAACCTTCATTTCTTGAGACTTCAGGGGGAATAATCTATGTTGCCATTACCAGATTGTATGTAATATTCTAATATTGATCATTTAATATTAGGAGACACTAAGGGTTTTGTTGCCTATTCTTTGTTACTGTGTTTGTATGACTCCCATAAAAATAACATATCCTCATATAGATCCAGATTTCCAGCTTGAAGGTAATAAAATCTTTCAAGTATGATATTCTGATCTACCAGTCTCCTCCAATCATTAGTGCATGGTGTTTTGGTTGTCTTCCAATATCTGGGTATCATTTGTTTAGCCACATTTACCATTATATGAAATAGTTGCCTCCTTATTTTGCAAGAAATTTGGGGCGGTTTTAGTAGCAGGGTCACTTCTGGGCTATGTATCAATTGAGTGTGTAGAACTGAGTTTATTTCTGTATATATTTTCCCCCAAAACACATTGATCGGGGTGCAGTCCCACCATATGTGTTTCATGTTTCCTATGTGGTTTCCACATCTCCAGCACAAGTTTGAGCATCTTGTATATATAAATTTGAGTTTAGCAGGGGTCAAATACCACCTCATCATTACTTTGATATTCATTTCTTTTGTACCAGAGGAATGCGCTGATTTTGTTAAATTTCTAAACCATTTATACCATTCCTCTGATGTTATGTTTATGTTCAATTCCCTTTCCCAGCTCTTCGTGTATGTTGGAAGATTAGGAAATTTATTTTCCATGACCATTTTATATAAGGTAGAGATTGACTTTTGGGATTTCCTGTTGTGCACGCATGCTTGTTCAAACTGAGTGAGGGGTCTAAGAAGATCTGATTTACACCGGTGTGAGTAGATAAAATGTCTAACTTGGTGGTATCTAAACCAGGAGGAGAAAAATGGGAGTTCAAGATTTTCTATTTGCTGTTTGGTTTTTAACTTACCCCTTTCTAGGAGGATAAAGATTGCAATCTGGGAAGTATACGCTGGGTTTAGGGATTGTGTAAGTGTGAGGCCCGGGGGGAATTCCTGGTTAAGTAGAAGTTTTGTGAGTGGGGAGTATCTAGTAGTTATTTTTTTGTATGATTTTAGAATATGTAGCCAGTCCCTCCAAGTTTCGTTTGATATTGAAAGTGCCGAAAGGGCCTCTTGTTTAAAAGCTGGAATATCCCAGCAGTAACTCCCTATGTTCTCTACACCTGCCATATAGCTTTCTATCTGGGTCCAGCCTTTGGAATTGTCACCCTGGAAGTTGTACCACTCTACTATCCTCTGCAGGGAAATTGCCAACTTGTAAGAGCCAATATGTGGCACTCCAAGACCACCCCTGGCTGGGATTGCATACATTGTGCCTTTATTAATCCGTGGAGGCCTACGTGCCAAATGTAATTGTTCATGATCTTTTGTAAAATGTCTATTTCTTTTGAAATGTTTGAGATAGGTACGGTTTGTAACAAATAAAGAGCTTTGGGTAAGAGGACCATTTTGGCAGCCTGGATACGCCCCAGCCAGGAGATGTTCTTTAGCAGCCAGGAGGAGGTCAGCGAGTGAAATTCGTTAATCAATTCCCCATAGTTAAGTTTACGTGTACTATTTAAGTTAGGAGTTAGATAGATACCTAAATATCTCAAATATTGTGTTTGGGCTTTCATTGGACATTTGGCTTTAATTGCTTCCAGGGATTGTGTTGTAATATTTATTGGTAGGAATTTTGATTTGGACATATTAACTGAAAAATTGGAGACCTCACCGAATTGGAATAGTTCTCGCATGGTATGTGTTATAGAGTTTATGGGGTCTAGTAGGGTTAACAACAGGTCGTCCGCAAATATTGCTAGTTTGTGTATTCTTGTGCCAACTTTTATTCCATGTATTCGAGGATTAGCCCTGATTTTAATGGCGAGTGGTTCAAGGGATAGTATGAACAGTAGTGGGGAGAGGGGGCAGCCCTGTCGCGACCCATTTCTAATTTCAAAGGTATCTGAGAGGGACCCGTTTACCCTAACCTGAGCCGTTGGGTTGGAATATAAAGCTAAGATTTTCCTTATGAAGGGGGTAGGGAAGCCGAACCGTCTAAGTGTCTCGTCAAGGTAAGTCCAGTCCAGTCTGTCAAAAGCCTTTTCGGCGTCAGTTGAAAGAAAAATAGCTGGAGAGTCTGTTTTTGTGACATATTCGATTAAGTTAATAACTTTGAGGGTGTTGTCCTTTGCCTCCCTATTGGGAACAAAGCCTGTCTGATCTTGGTGTATCAATAAAGGTAATATTGTGTTTATACGAGAGGCTAGAATCTTAGCATATAACTTCAGGTCAGTGTTGAGCAGGGATATTGGACGGAAGTTAGCTGGAGTGTCCGGAGTTTTCCCTGGTTTTTCCAATACTGTGATTTGGGCTTGGAGCATAGTGTCGGGGAAGGGGAGATTATCCGAGATAGAGTTAAATAGTACTGTTAGATGGGGAGCTAATTGTTTAGCAAAGGTTTTATAATAGAGGCCTGAGAAGCCATCTGGCCCTGGTGCTTTATTTGGTTTTAAATGTTTAATAGCCTCCAGTACTTCCTTGGTGGAGATGGGCTGATCTAGCGTGTCCTTATGTTCGGGGGATAATTGTGGTAGTATTACTTGGTCTAAATATTGGTGGCATTTTTGAGAGTGTGTCACAGTGTTCTTCTGTGGGAACAAATTATACAGTTTGTGATAGAAGGCCTTAAATTCAGCTGCTATGGTGTGTGTGTCTTCTACATGCTTGCCTGCTTGATTTTTAATCGAGTGTATATACGTATGTCTTGTCTTTTTTTTTAGTGCTCTGGCCAGCCAACGTCCAGATTTATTACCCTCCCTATAAAATGTCTGTTTGAATGACAATAGTTGTTGGTGAGTAGCAATTTGAAGCATCCTATTAAGTTGATTCCTTTTATCATTTAAATTATCTAATATTTGTGTGTTGTCCAGGGTTTTTTTTTAAGGAAGAAATCTAATCTCGAAATTGCCTTGGCTAAGGTCATATGCTCTTCCCTTTTTAGCTTGGCTAGTTGAGCTTTAAGTTTAATGAGCTCCCCCCTGATAGTGCTTTTGTGGGCTTCCCATATGGTCGTGGTATTTACATCTGGGGTGACATTGATTGTGAAATATGATTTAATCATTTTTGCTAAATCTTTAACCCTTTTTCTCCCCCTAAGCAAACACTCATCTAGCCTCCACTGGAAGGGTCTAATGGGGGCTGAAGGCCATATAATTTTGCATGAGACCAGAGAGTGGTCTGACCAGGTGGTGTGGATTATATTCGCTTCTTTTATATAAGAAAGAACCATATGGTCTACAAAAATGTAGTCCAACCTAGAATAACACTTTTTTGGACTAGAAAAGAAAGTGAAATCTTTTTTTTGTGGGTTTAAATACCTCCACGTGTCATGCACCCCTAGTGATTTGAAATTCTGCCAAATATTTTCTAGATGTGGAGTTTTTCCTCTTGTATCTGGGTTGGTACAGTCTAACGTGGGATTGAGGGGAACATTTAAATCTCCGGCCATAACCAGAGAGCCTTTGGAATTGTCCAGTATTTTATTAGTGATATGTTGAATAAATCTGTGTTGGTGCCTGTTAGGGGCGTAAAAGTTTACTATTGTGATAGGTTTACCAAAAAGGAGTCCCGAAAGACACAAAAATCTGCCCTCTTTATCCTGTTCAATATGGGTTTTAGTGAACGGTATAGACTTATGTATTAATATCCCCACTCCATTAATTTTTTTTGAGGGATGTGTGCTATGGAAGTGCTGGGGATAGTATGATGAGAAAAATTTGGGGATATGGTTGGATTTAAAATGGGTTTCTTGAAGTAGTAGGATGTGCCCCCCTTTTTTGTGTAAATCTAACAGTGCCATTCTACGTTTGTTGGGGCAGTTTAGACCCTTAGCATTTTGTGTGATAACATTTAGCACCTGAGGTGCGTTTCTACTCTTGCATGACATTGAACAAGTTTCCTACAGCAACTTTCCCACCTGAGTGTCTGCATTTTCCTGACTTACAGTTTAAGTCCAAGAACCTGAAAGTACACAAAAATAAAAATAAAAGAAAAACATAGTAATACCAACATTTTCTAATCCCTTCAAATGAAAGGAGAAATAACATTAGAACATACATCAAGAGAAAAAACATCTCCTAACTGGCTAAGAACAAAATTTAGCAATCAGAGAGTTAAACGTACTCAGTAACTTAGATTCACAATATCATTAGCAATATATATTATTTCTTTTTTTTTTTTTTTTTTGACTAGCTGTTCGACATTTTTGTATTAGGTTTCAAATACAAACCATCAGATGATATAAGTCCCCCAGTTGGGTTTACCATAGAGAGCAGCTCTATGAGTGAGCTGAGATGTGGAAAAAGTCCCATTCACCCCTTTTTCGGACATTGCAGCCTGGCTGTTTGTGGTGTTTCTTCTCGTCCTCCTCTGCTGGACCTGCTGCCATTCTTTTCTCTGTGGAAGGGATGTGCCTCCCAACTCCGCAGTTCGATGCTTCAGGGTGGATTGACTCTCCCCCATCTCTGGAGCTGTGATATCCAGGTCTTTGCAAACAATCGGAATGTCATTTGGGGAAGTGCAGAGGAATCGCCTACCTCTCCACATGATAGACAGCTGGAAGGGAAAGCCCCAGCGATATGGGATATTCAGTTTTCGTAGTAGTGTGGTTAGGGGTTTAAGTTCCCTTCTTTTAGTAAGTGTCCTTTGCGAGAGATCTGCGAATAATTGGAGGTCTGCGTTTTCAAATTTGATGGGTTGGTGTTCCCTGGCCAACTTCATGAGCTCTTCCTTTATTTGGAAATTTGTGATGCGTATACGTTACATATACAATGACGTCCCTAGGAGGCTGCAAGTCAGCCGGTCTAGGGAGTAATGCCCGGTGCGCTCTGTCAATGTCAATTTTAATGGGTTCTTCAGATTTTTTTAGAAAATTAAATAGATCTTGTAGGTATTGCTCCAGGTCTGGTGTATTAATGGATTCTGGGATCCCTCTTATTCTGATATTATGTCTACGTGATCTGTTTTCTGCATCATCAATCTTTTCTTCTAAATCATGAATTGCAGTGGCTTGGCCATGTATAATGTTGTGTAGATCAGCAATAGCTAGGGAGTGAGTGTCCTGTGTGTTTTCTACTATTTCCACTCTATGACCAATATCTGTCATTTCTTTTTTTAATTCGCTGATCTCCTCCTTGATGCAATCCCTTACTTGAGAAATTAGATTAGTAAAGTCTTTTTTTGAGGGCAGTGACTCAAATAAGGCTTTGGGAACAGTGATGTTGTCTCTTGTAGTTTCTGCATCAGATTCAGAGGAGGAAGAGGCCTCTGCAAAATCCTGTTCTTCTAGGGCATTTATTGCTGCAGATTTAGCTTCTAATGTTTTAAAGAAGTTATTTACAGATGGTGTTTTATGGCACTTCTGTTTGGAGCCATTGGCCTTTTTTTATTGCTTTTTAGGAGACATAACTAGCCTCTGTTATGAGCAGGGATGAAAGATTTTTAGTGCGTAGTAAGTTTGTACTATAGTAAATTTTTTGGCCTCAGCTGCGTGTTAGCTCTGTCTTGCGTGTCGAAAATAGATTCTCATGGTATGGTGAGGGGGTCTGAGAGGTATATTGCCATGCCAGGCTGATTTTAATGTGGGGCCCCAGAGAGAAAGGTGCATATAATTATATTGCTGCTTGATTAGTGAGTGTCACTATGTAGCCGCGTGTGCAGCGATAATGGAGGCTGAGATCTATGACCTTATCTTGGTCTCAACATATGCGCTGGAATTGTGTGGCCGCTTTGTCCCCATCTGTCTCACCTTTTTGACTGGCTCCGGTCCTGCTCTACATGTCTTTGAGCGTGATGGGTATAATGAGCTGCGGGACCTCGTGGTACTGTGATTGCCGAACAGGCCTCCGTAATTGTATTTTTTAATACAAAATTTTAGTAAAAGGAACAGTAAAATCAAAATTAAGCTTTTGTGACTCAGATAGACCATGAGATTTTAAACAACTTTCTCAATTATTTCTATTATCTAATGATCTTTGTTCTTTTGGTATACTTTGATGAAAAACATATTAAAGCAAAAGCAGGTTTAGGAGCAGCAATTAATTACTGGGAACTTGCTGCTGATTGGCGGCAGCACATATATGCCACTTGTCATTGGCTCGTCCAATGTATTCAGCTAGTCCCAGTAGTGCATTGCTACTCTTTCAACAAATTATATGAAAATAATAAAATCTTATAATATAAGCAAGCTGAAACGTTGTTTAAAATTGTATTTTATTTCTGAATCATGAAAGAACATTTTGGAGGTACATTACCCTTTAAATTCTTTTTTATCTATACTAAACAAACTCATAGTTAGTAATAGAAATTCAGCGCAAAAAAAACCCATATTCATTCTATAAAGTCATTGTAGAGGAAAATAGTAAATTAAAGTAATGAGTTTTTTTTCAGCAAAATATTCAAATTCAATAATAAAACATTTGACTATGAGGTTAAAGTTTAAAGGATTATGAAACCCAAACATGTTCTTGCATGATTCAGATAAAGCATACAATTTGAAACAACTTTCTAATTTACTTCTATTATTGTTCTTTTTGAATTCTTTATTGCAAATGATATCTATATATTCTCAAAAGTTGAAAGCTAGCTGCTGATTGGTGGCAGCAAATATATAATTATTTTCATTGGTTTACTTATGTGTTTAGCTAACTCCCAGTAGTGTATTGCTACAGCTTAAATAAAGGATACCAAGAGAATGAAGCAAAATTGATAACAGACGTAAATTGAAAAAGGAATTGTATGCTCTATCTGAATCACGAAAGAAATGTTTTAGGTATTATATTCCTTTAATGCTGGTGTCCAAAGGGCACCAAAGTTAAACCTTTCAATTAACACTGTTGTACCTCCATTAAAGGACAATTAAAATATTTGGAAACCTTCATATTTATTCCAAAGAGAGTGCCATAACTCTAGATGTAAATCCTTTGTAGATATCCACTCTGTCTGGTTCAAAGTAAAAAGCAAAAGTAAAGTTACAACACCATGGAACAACCATGGAAGCTTAGGAAGAGGTTTTTATTTATCTGACATGATGTGGTCTATAGGTCATAATTTCTAGGTTGATTACTGAGCTTCAAAATCCAATTTAAAAAACAATTAAAACATCTGATTGGTAAGTCAAATGCTTACTTTAAAAACATATTGATGAAATGACCCTTTACATGTAAAAAGTTACATATGCAATGAAATTAATAAACAATTAATATATAAAAAACAAATTAAATTAATTTAAATTTTTATTTCAACTGAATACGCCCTAATAATAAGTTAACAATTAATTAACTCACAATTTTTGCTAACATATTTTATAAATTATATATTTATTGTTATCATGAACTAAATATCCGTGTAGAACAGCACCTAAAATATCTATGAATTAAAAATATAATTAATTATGAATTAATTAAATTAACTAATAATATAAAAGGCAGAATTAATTTAATATTATGCAGGCTATTCATTAAATTGATATTCTAGATACATTTTTCATTGTACTACCACCTAGATAATATTTTCAACCTTTTAATGACTGTCTAATTAAAGACATTAGGGGCGCGATTACATATACGGCGCAGGCTTCAGCGTAAGTGCTGCAATCCGCGCCGCCCGTAATTTCCCCTTGCACATTGGGGTATTACATATACAGCGTCGGCAGTTCATAAAGTGCCGTAAGTCGGATAAACTAGCGATGTCCAGAAATAAGCGTAAGTACAAATTTCTGCAGTCGCCAGTGACTTACGGCACTTTAGAAACTGCCGGCGCCTAAGAAAAGTAAAGAAAAAAAAAATCTCCCGTAAAAGTCTAACACGCCTCCCAAAAATAAGCCTGACACGTAAAAACTCCTATATCCGCAATCCCCCCTCTCACTACTAATAATAAATGTATTAACCCCTAGACCGACAACCCCCACAACACAATAAGCCTGATTAAATTATTAACCCCTATATCCGCCATCAAACCCACACCGCAAGTAATAACTAAATTATTAACCCCTAAATCCGCCAACCACAACATTGCAAACTACATATTAAAACTATTAACCCTTAATCCGCCATTAACCCACAACGCAATAAACCTATTCAAGTATTAACCCCTAAACCGCCATAGCCCACTACACAATAAACCTATTCAAGTATTAAGCCCTAAACCGCCATAGCCCACAATGCAATAAACCTATTAAAGTATTAACCCCTAAACTGCCATAGCCCACAACCCAATTAACCTAACTACTAACCTAACCCCCCCTAACCTAACCCTCCTAACCTAACCCCCCTAAATGAACCCAAACTACCTAATTTACAAAATACTAAAGTTACTATTAAATAAAAAAACTATCACTACTTTAAAAATATAAAAAAACTAAGTATAAATTAAAGGGACAGTCTAATCAAAATTCTGGAGTAGACTGTCCCTTTATGCTACAATTACAGAAAATAAAAAAATCTAAGATTACAGAAAATATTATAGAAAATTACAACATTTTACAAAAACTATACCTAATCCCTATGAAAATAAAAAAGCCCCCCCAAAATAAAATCACCCCTAATCTAATAAACTACCAGTAGCCCTTAAAAGGGCTTTTTGCTGGGCATTGCCCCAAGATAATCAGCTCTTTTTCCAAAAAAATACACAACCCCCCCTAACAGTAAACCCCCCCCACACCAAACCCCTCCAAATAAAATAACCTAACACTAAAACCCCTAAACCCCATTGCCCTGAAAAGGGCATTCAGCTCTTTTACTGCCCACCATATCTAAATAAAATGAACTCCCCCAAAAACCCCTTAAAAAAACCCTAAGTCTAACCCTCAAGTGGTCCTCACCTGTCCTGAAGTCCGGTGGAGAAGGTCCTGTTCCAGGCAGTGAAGTCTTCTACCAAGCTGCAACCTCTTCTTTCTTCTTCCAGGAATTTTGATTAGACTGTCCCTTTAATTTATTCTTAGTTTTTTTGTATTTTTAAAGTAGTGTTAGGAAAGTTTTCCCTCTATGAAAAGCACAACTGGGCTAAAAGAGACTGCTCTTAGGTGGTAACTAGCCATAGAACAAGCTACTGAGCTGTTGTTCATTCCTGTTAGAGCACTTCTCTCTTTGTATGCAAATTTTTATGATCCTGGGGAGGTCTCACTAAGGGTGATGGGGGAAACCAGACATGGACACCTTATCCAGTGTGCTTATAGAAATATGGCTGCACCTCAACGGCGAGGCCCTAGAAGGCTGAAATGATCATCTGGTGTTGTCATGTTCCTTGTTCAGAGGAGAATTGCCTGGTATTTTGGGACTGGGCCGACCTTACTTGGCGGGATCAGACTGATATGCTTTAGGATAGTTTTCCTCTATGAAAAGCACAACTGGGCTAAAAGAGGCTGCTCCTAGGTGGTAACTCACCATAGAACAAGCTACTGAGCTGTTGTTTATTCCTGGTAGAGCGCTTCTCTCTTTGTATGCAATTTTTTATGACCCTGGGGAGGTCTCCCTAAGGGTGATGGGGGAAATCAGACGTGGATTCCTTGCCCAGTGTGATTAGAGGAATATGGCTGCACCTCACTGACGAGGTCCATAGAACGTCGAAATGATTGTCTGGGGTTGTCATGTTCCTTGTTCAGAGGTGAATTGCCTGGTATTTCGGGGCTGGACTGACCTTACTTGGAGGGATCAGACTGATATGCTTTAGGAAATTTTTCCTCGATGAAAAGCACAACTGGGCTAAAAGAGGCTGCTCCTAGATGGTAACTCACCATAGAACAAGCTACTGAGCTGTTGTTCATTCCTGGTAGAGCACTTCTCTCTTTTTATGCAATTTTTTATGACCCTTGGGAGGTCTCCCTAAGGCTGATGGGGGAAACCAGACATGGACTCCTTGCTCAGTGTGCTTAGAGGAATATGGCTGCACCTCACTGACGAGGATCTGGAGCCAGGCTATTTTTGAGACAAGGAAAAAAAGGAGCAGGCAGAGATAGCAGAGACAAAATAACAAGCTGGGTTCAAACCAAGGTAGACAGTGCACAAACAGGAATACCAGAGTATATAAGACATAATAATCAAACACTTAATATCACCATCAAAGGTATATTAAAACTTCCTGTGTAAATTTAAGTGCTAATTCTGAAGTAAGGATAATTCTGATATCGACATTACAAAAATTTCTATCTTTATTGTAGCTCCCACAATGAGATCCATTGTTAATGACATTTTGAACATCCACCTCGCAAACTTTAGACCTCTCCTCAGATATTGCACCAGCAATAAAGCATTTAAATACATTTTGGGCTAGATTACAAATTTAACCATTTGCGGGCGTGTGATAAATAGCCAGCCATTAAAAGTGGCTTGTTATTGCTACCGCAAGCTTGCAGTATTAATTAGCACTCTGAAAATTAACCAGAGGTCAGATCTCTGGTTAATTTACAAAATAACCCCCAATTGCCCCCAAAATAAAAAATACAAAACTAAAAAAAAGCAGCTTTTAGGGATTAAAGTTGGCGGGTGGGGTGTTAGGAAAAAGTAGCACTGAAAAGTACCTTTGCATTATGGTCTATGGGAACTGTGTGTTCCCTGTAAATATATATGTATATGCTTATATACATATATATTTGTGTGTTAATATGTGTATATACATATATAAACACACATACTCATAGTCATATACATATAAATTTATATTTGCTGCTCATGGCTGCGCGACTTACCCCCTTCACTGCACTAGTTCTCATTCCATCTCTCACGCAGGAGAAAAAGACTCCCATTGTAACCTATGGAAGCGCGCTCTATTGAGCGCAGAGCTTCCATGCAATATGAATGTGAGGTTGCGTTCGCATTGCAGGCCACTTGTTGAAGAAGCAGCTGTGCACTACTGGGAGCCAGCTGAAAATATTGGGTGAGCCTATAACATGAGACATATATGTGCAGCCACCAATCAGCAGCTTCTAAGCCTACCTAGGTATCCTTTAAAAAAAAGGCTAACAAAAGAAAAAATAAACAAACCATATAATAGAAGTAAATTGGAAAGTTGTTTAAAATCACACACTTTATCTGAATCATGAAAGAAAAAAAAAGTGGTTTTCATTTCCCTTTAATGTATTGATTCGTTTTACTTCTGTACAACATTATTATTTATATTAACTTTTATATTTTAATAACATGTTTTTTCCCAAAATCTAGGAATAAAATGTTAATAGAAAAACTTCAAAATAATAAAAAAGAAATAATAATTTTCCTCTATTTGACCATGTCAAATGAACTGAGTTGCCACTTTATTGTATCTTTGTTTACTATTGATTTTTTTTTCTTCTGTTGAACTCAAAGACAGTCGATGTACAAATTGGAATACAGGTAAGACAGAAAGTCAGTTATTTACCCCTTAAAATCCTGAGAGACACAATACTGCAGACTACTCAAAAATACAGCAAAGGAATTGAAAAAGAGCATACTTGAATGCTTTTTGGAAAGTAGTCAAAACAGCCTGTATCTGTTATCATTTATACTGTTTACTCTTATCAATGATACATGTGCATTTTAGACTGATTTTAGTAGCTAATTGGAAACAATGCACATTTTAATGCATGTCTTTCATCAAATCAATTGAGGTGTCTTCTTTAATTGTGGCAAATTTTCAAAGAAATATTTAGCAAATATAATTGAGAAAATTACTTATTGTGGTAGTAAAGAAACATAATTATATTACATGCAGTATTAAAATTAGTTAAGGAGAACAGAATGTTTATAGTATAAAATCCTTTGTGCAATTTGTCCATTTGACAAAGTATTATTTTCATGAATTATCAAATATTAAATCCATTAATTTTACACTTTTGTAAAGTTCTAAGTGAATTAAAACTACACAAACTCTCTAATCTGGTTATTATGCCAAGATGTCAAATTAACTAGAAGGAGGAAAATCTTATGTATGAAAGCATTTTGTAAAAATAATGCCAGATTTTAATTATATTTCTAGATAATGCTATAGCAAACTCTTATCAAACAAAAGCTTTTCAGCACATGTTTCAGTTTGGTGTCTCTTCTAATGATCCAGAAAAGAGGAATGTTAATTAGGAGTTAAGAGTGTGGGGTCGATCCGATAAAAATCGTCGCCCGCAAAAGCAGGCGATGCCAATATTTGCGCGGGTTTGGTATCCTATATACGGCATAACCTAGAAGTTACGCGCGTATATTTCTGCCGTCACCCTAGTTTTTTGGGCCATAGGCAGGTATACCAAATCCGCGTAGTTTGGTATCCAATATACAGCGAAAGGACTTACGTGGCGAAAATGGAGAAATCTTACTCCATTTTCACCTCGCCACAAAAAGCAGCCGTAAGAAGCCTTACGCTGACTATTGGAGCCCCGTAACTCCCTAAACTGGCTGCTAAAATAAACCTAACACCTAACGCATGTGCAATGTCTATCTCCCTGTCAACCGCGATCCCCCGCCGCAATCTCTAATAAAGTATTTAACCCCTAAACCGCTGCCATCTACATAAACTAACCCCCTACTGTGAGCCCCTAAAACCGCCACAATCTAACTGATCTATCCCCTAATGTGAACCCCTTACACCGCCGCCATCAATATTAAAATTATTAACCCCTAATTTAATCTACCTACCCCGCCGCCAGCTATATTATCTATATTAACCCTAAGTATATTATAGTTAATATAGTTATTACATTATATATATTAACTATATTAACCCTAATTATATTAGGGTTAATATAGTTAATATAGTTACTATAGTATTTATATAAACTATATTAACTCTATCTAACCCTAACACCCCTAACTAAATTCTTATTAAATACATCTAATATTAATATTATTAATGAAAATATTCCTATTTAAATCTAAATACTTACCTATAAAATAAACCCTAAGATAGCTACAATATAATTAATAATTACATTATAGCTATGTTAGGGTTTATATTTATTTTACAGGTAAATTGTTAATTATTTTAACTAGGTATAATAGCTATTAAATAGTTATTAACTATTTAATAGGTACCTAGTTAAAATAATTACCCAATTACCTGTAAAATAAATCCTAACCTAAGTTACAAATACACCTACACTATCAATAAATTAAATAAACTACAAATATCTATCTAAAAATACAATTAAATAAACTAAACTAAATTACAAAAAAAACAAACACTAAATTACAAAAAATAAAAAAAAGATTACAAGATTTTTAAGCTAATTACACCTATTCTAAGCCCCCTAATAAAATAATAAAGCCCCCCAAAATAAAAAAAATCCCTACCCTATTCTAAATTAAAAAAAGTTCAAAGCTCTTTTACCTTAGCAGCCCTTAAAAGGGCCTTTTGTGGGGGCATGCCCCAAAGAAAACTGTTCTTTTGCATGAAAAAGAAAACACAATACCACCCCCCAACATTATAACCCACCACCCACATACCCCTAATCTAACCCAAACCCCCCTTAAATAAACCTAACATTACCCCCCTGAAGATCTCCCTACCTTGTATTCACCCAGCCGGGCCGAACTCCTCATCTGATCCGGGCGATGTCTTCCAGCAAGCGGCAGTGAAGTCTTCTTCCATCCGGGCGATGTCTTGAAGCAAGCGGCAGAGAGTCTTCTTCCATCGGCGATGTCTTCAAGCAAATCGACATCTTCAATCTTCTTTCTTCGCTCCTCCGCCGCGGAGCATCCATCCGGCACGATGACTTCCCGACGAATGAGGTTCCTTTAAATGACGTCATCCAAGATGGCGTCCATCGAATTCCTATTGGCTGATAGGATTCTATCAGCCAATCGGAATTAAGGTAGAAAAATCTGATTGGCTGATTGAATCAGCCAATCAGATTCAAGTTCAATCCGATTGGCTGAACCAATCAGCCAATCGGATTGAACTTGAATCTGATTGGCTGATTCAATCAGCCAATCAGATTTTTCTACCTTAATTCCGATTGGCTGATAGAATCCTATCAGCCAATCAGAATTCAACGGACGCCATCTTGGATGACGTCATTTAAAGGAACCTCATTCGTCGGGAAGTCGTCGTGCCGGATTGGATGCTCCACGGCGGAGGAGCGAAGAAAGAAGATTGAAGATGCCGATTTGCTTGAAGACATCGCCGATGGAAGAAGACTCTCTGCCGCTTGCTTCAAGACATCGCCCGGATGGAAGAAGACTTCACTGCCGCTTGCTGGAAGACATCGCCCAGATCGGATGAGGAGTTCGGCCCGGCTGGGTGAATACAAGGCAGGGAGATCTTCAGGGGGGTAGTGTTAGGTTTATTTAAGGGGGGTTTGGGTTAGATTAGGGGTATGTGGGTGGTGGGTTGTAATGTTGGGGGGTGGTATTGTGTTTTCTTTTTCAGGCAAAAGAGCAGTTTTCTTTGGGGCATGCCCCCACAAAAGGCCCTTTTAAGGGCTGGTAAGGTAAAAGAGCTTAAAACTTTTTTTAATTTAGAATAGGGTAGGGATTTTTTTTATTTTGGGGGGCTTTATTATTTTATTAGGGGGCTTAGAATAGGTGTAATTAGCTTAAAAATCTTGTAATCTTTTTTTTATTTTTTGTAATTTAGTGTTTGTTTTTTTTTGTAATTTAGTTTAGTTTATTTAATTGTATTTTTAGATAGATATTTGTAGTTTATTTAATTTATTGATAGTGTAGGTGTATTTGTAACTTAGGTTAGGATTTATTTTACAGGTAATTGGGTAATTATTTTAACTAGGTAGCTATTAAATAGTTAATAACTATTTAATAGCTATTATACCTAGTTAAAATAATTAACAATTTACCTGTAAAATAAATATAAACCCTAACATAGCTATAATGTAATTATTAATTATATTGTAGCTATCTTAGGGTTTATTTTATAGGTAAGTATTTAGATTTAAATAGGAATATTTTCATTAATAATATTAATATTAGATTTATTTAATAAGAATTTTATTAGGGGTGTTAGGGTTAGATAGAGTTAATATAGTTTATATAAATACTATAGTAACTATATTAACTATATTAACCCTAATATAATTAGGGTTAATATAGTTAATATATATAATATAATAATTATATTAACTATATTAACCCTAATATAATTAGGGTTAATATAGTTAATATAGCTGGCGGCGGTGTAGGGGGATTAGATTAGGGGTTAATAATTTTAAAATAGATAGTGGCAGGGTAGGGGCTCACTTTAGGGGGTAGGTAAGGTAGATGACGACGGTGTTAGGGGCTCACTTTAGGGGATTATAGATTTAATATAGCTGGCGGCGGTTTAGGGGTTAATAACTTGATTAGGTTGCGGCGGGGTTTGGGAGCGGCGGTTTAGGGGTTAATACATATTTTATTGTTAGGCTAGTGAGGGGGGATAGCAGATACAGGGTTAGACTTGTCGGGCTATGTTAGGGACGCGTGTTAGACAGTGCGGGTGATTTAGACTTTAGTCAGGTTTTGTAGGCGCCGGCAGTTTCTAACGTGCCGTAAGTCACTGGCGACGCAAGAAATTTGTACTTGCGCAGATTTCTGGACATCGCTGGTTTGTCAGACTTACGGCACTTTAGCATCTGACGGCGCCGTATATGGGATAGCTCGAGTTGCGAGCTGAAACTGCGGGCGACGCGGGTTCCCTCACTTGCGCCGCAAACTACGATCTATATCGGATCGCGCCCTATGTGTTTAATCCAAAATAATACCTATGCACCAAAATAAGCAAAGTCTTTTAAAAACCACAATATATATACTTTTTTTTAAAATAAGTATCTTTTTTTATATATAAAGTAAAAAGGACTCACAAATAAAAGGAAAATGTAGAAATATTTGTTGATATATAAACAAGCAAAAGTTATACTAGCTTAAAACAGAATTAGTTTAACTTGATTGTCAGAATTAATATAGTAGAAATAAAACAAATACATGTACGACAGCACAGAAGCAACATGGAACTATTTTTTTTCAACATGTCAGTTTAATTAAATGCTGATCAGGAGTTTTTCCAATGTCTCTGCCATTTTAATGGCAAACACCATAGTTCACTAACATGAGCACATCAGTATAAGATACAATACAGTACAAAGTTTTGACGTTCAATTTGTATGGCAATCTGGTTCTACCAACCAGACTACCTAAATTTATATTTCAGTACTATAGAAACCTTATATTCAGTTGGTTTATTTCGTCTAAACATAACACATAATCATATTATCTTTGTTTTTTTTATAGAAATTATAATTTTATTAGATTTACTGGCTTATATACAGATTAATTAAAATATAACCTTCTTGCCAACAATTGTAGTAGATAAACCTTTATTTATGAGAACATTGTTTTTCAACCAGTATTTCAATTTCTCTATAGCTCAAGTTGAATCCATTAAAGTAAGTAAATGTAATATTTATCTGAACAAATATCTCAATGAAATACTTTATTAACATTTAAAAATATAAGTTATGCGAAATATGCATAACCCATTAACCTTTTAGGGCAGATGATGTAGGAGTTTAACTTGCATACTAGCATTAATTCCTACCTCCTAGAATCTCCCCACTATGATACATCCCTTTCTATTTAACCATTCAACCTTCAGAATCCTTCCACTTTATTATTATTTTTAATAAGCAATACCACCCCCAAAAATAATCATGCCTGACTTCTGCACACTCCTACATTATCCCATTATTCAAACACACGTTGCTGTACTGCATCCAAACCATGGCAAAGTACTTCTTTTAAAGGGGCCTATTCTACATTACCTCCCACCACAAGAGACTAGTTTAAAACCAAAGAATCCCCTGATACAAGAACCCTGATCTAAGAGTTAGCTGTGGTTCCAGCTAGTCAAGTTGTCACTTCAATTATTACTAATTCCATTACACAATGGGCACAATTTATCAAACACTGGTGGACAGGGGTGTATATGTTCACCAGCAGACTGCTGTCTGGCTTTTCCTCTGGTGGGCAGCAGTCTGCTGCCCACATTTATCATTGCACATGAGTGCTCCTTTGCGCTTGCATGCAACCCCGCCCCCTGCCCGCGCACAGCCAATCATACGTGTGCTGGAGCTGTCAGTCTCCCCGGTCGGTAGAGACCGGGGAGATTGAAATTCTCCACCTTAGAGGCAGAGAACAGGGCTGGGAAGCAGCCGTCTGATGACTGCTGCATGATACATCGTGACTGCAGGTTTGCTTGTGCGAACCTGCAGCCAAAGTGGATAAAAGTGCTTAATAAATCTAGCCAAACATCTTCATCCTCTAAAAAAACTGTGACATTAATCTCTAGACGCTTTGGTCCTCCAACTTGTTGCAAATGTGATATTGTGGGAAAAATCTTAAAAAATAATGTATTATAAAAGATCCCTGATTGCTGATGAAACTTAATAGTCGGGGTTGAAATATAGGATACATTTTAGACTTTGGACTGTCCCTTAGATATAATTTTTGTCAATATATGACAAAAATGAATATGTTGATAACTGGCACATAATGTCATTCAAAATCTTTGTTAAGCGCTTTAAAAAGTATTATAATTAAAATTGTAATGTGTACCAATGTTATATTTCTGACATGTTATTCTAGTATAAAGACAACATAAAATACTGAAATGAGGCTTACCATGCTGATTGTGATAGCTGAGCATTGGGAAAAGCTTATCATGGAAATGCAATAAACATTATTACACCTAGATTACAAGTTGTGCGCTAAACCGTGTGCGGAAAGAGTGCAAAAAAATAAGCATTATCACACTTTCCATAGCGCTGCCATTTCAAGTTACTGAAAAACCTCCTTGTGCTGTGTGATATGGTGCGATAAGCTCCATACTGCACAAAAGCCAAGGGCTAAGTTTATGTGCTCGTGCACACTCTGCTCTATAGCCATCAATGGGGAGAGAGTGTTAGAAAAAAACTAACACCTGCGATCGCGGAATGTAGAGCGCCGTAATGCAACCCCATTGATGTCTATGGGGAAAAGAAAGTAAAGTTTAAACCTAACACCCTAACATAAACCCCTAATCTAAATACCCCTAATCCGCCGCTCCCCGACAATGCGACACTAAATAAAATGATTAACCACTAAACTGCCAGCCCCCCACATCGGTACTAATAAACTAAACATATTAACCCCAAAACTGCTGGCCCCAACATCAGTACTAATGAACAAAACCTATTAACCCCTGAACCGCCGGCCCCCCACATCGCTACTAATAAACTAAACCTATTAACTCCTAAACTGCAGCCCCCCACATCGCAACACACTAAATTAAACTATTAACCCCTAAACCTAACACCCCCTAACTTTAAATTAAACACAATATTTTAAATAAATGAAAGAAATGAAAAATAAAAAAACCTAACTTTACAAAATTATAAAATTATAAAACTCCAATTAAAAATGAAAAAAACTAACTTTACAAAATTATAAAATCCTAACATTACGAATAAAAATTAAGATTAAGATTACAAAAAATAATAAATTACATTTTTAAAAAAAAATACAAATTACACCTAATCTAGCCCTATAAAAACAACCCCCCAAAATAAAAGCACCCCCCAACCTAACAATAAACTACCAATAGCCCTTAAAAGGGCATTGTAAGGCATTGCCCTAAGTTAAACAGCTCTTTTACCTACAAAAAAATTACAAAGTTCCCCAACAGTAAAAGCCCCCACCAAACCAACCCTCCAAAATAAAAAACCTAAGTCTAAAAGAAGCCTAAGCTACCAATTGCCCCTAAAGGTAAATTTGTATGGGCATTTTACTGCCCATCCCTAATCTTAAAAATAAAAAAACTCCAAAAACCCCCCCAAAAAACTTAACACTAACCCCAGGAAATCTACTCATGGTTCCTGAAATCCAGACATCCATCTTCATCCAGGTGGTGAGAAGTCTTCATACAAGTGGAGACATCTTGATCCATTGCAGGTGCATCTTCTATCTTTATCCCATTGGCACGGAGCTGTGTAGGCGCGGAGCATCTTTGCCGGCAGCACGGACATCCAGCATGGAGCATCCTCTTTATACGATCATCGCCGTACACTGAAACTTGAATGCAAGGTACCTGTTTAAAAATGGGGTACCTTGCACTCCTATTGGCTCACATTTTCAAATCAGCCAATAGGATGAGAGCTACTGAAATCCTATTGGCTCCACAGCTCCGCGCCATCGGGATGAATCAAGATGTCGCCACCTGGATGAAGACTTCTCGCCACCTTGTTGAAGATGGATGTCCGGACTTCAAGTTTTTTTGTTTTTGTTTTTTTAAGATTAGGGATGGGCAGTAAAAGAGCTGAATGCCCTTCTAAGGGCAATGCCCATACAAATTTCCCTTTAGGGGCAATGGGTAGCTTAGGTATTTTTTAGACTTAGGTTTTTTTTTTATTTTCAAGGGTTGAGAGGGTGGGGGGGTTTACTTTTGGGGGGACTTTGTAATTTTTTGTAGGTAAAAGAGCTGTTTAACTTAGGGCAATGCCCTACAAAAGGCCCTTTTAAGGGCTATTGGTAGTTTATTGTTAGGTTATGGGTGTTTTTATTTTGGGGGGCTTTTATGTTTTTATAGAGCTATAAGATTAAGTGTAATTTTTATTATTTTGGATTATTTCGTTTATCATTTTTTGTAATCTTAGATTTTTTTTTTTTTTTAATGTTAGTGGTTATTATTTTTTGCAATGTTAGGGTTTATTTTTTATTTTTTGTAGTGTTAGGCTTTTATAATATTGTAATGTTAGTTTTTTTATTTTTAATTGTAGTGTAAGGTTTTTAACATTTTGTAATGTTAGTTTTTTTTATTTTTCTTTTCTTTCATTTATTTAAAATAGTAATGTTTAATTTATAGTTTAAACATAGCTTTTTTAAATTTCCCAGGTACTTTTTTTATTTTTTTAAATATAGTTATATTGTAAGTTTCATTTAAATTTAGGGGGGGTGTTAGGTTTTGGGGTCAATAGTTTAATTTAGTGTATTGCGATGTGGGGAACGGCGGTTCAGGGGTTAATAGGTTTATTATACAGGGAGTGCAGAATTATTAGGCAAGTTGTATTTTTGAGGATTGATTTTATTATTGAACAACAACCATGTTCTCAATGAACCCAAAAAACTCATTAATATCAAAGCTGAATAGTTTTGGAAGTAGTTTTTAGTTTGTTTTTAGTTATAGCTATTTTAGGGGGATATCTGTGTGTGCAGGTGACTATTACTGTGCATAATTATTAGGCAACTTAACAAAAAACAAATATATACCCATTTCAATTATTTATTTTTACCAGTGAAACCAATATAACATCTCAACATTCACAAATATACATTTCTGACATTCAAAAACAAAACAAAAACAAATCAGTGACCAATATAGCCACCTTTCTTTGCAAGGACACTCAAAAGTCTGCCATCCATGGATTCTGTCAGTGTTTTGATCTGTCACCATCAACATTGCGTGCAGCAGCAACCACAGCCTCCCAGACACTGTTCAGAGAGGTGTACTGTTTTCCCTCCTTGTAAATCTCACATTTGATGATGGACCACAGGTTCTCAATGGGGTTCAGATCAGGTGAACAAGGAGGCCATGTCATTAGATTTTCTTCTTTTATACCCTTTCTTGCCAGCCACGCTGTGGAGTACTTGGACGCGTGTGATGGAGCATTGTCCTGCATGAAAATCATGTTTTTCTTGAAGGATGCAGACTTCTTCCTGTACCACTGCTTGAAGAAGGTGTCTTCCAGAAACTGGCAGTAGGACTGGGAGTTGAGCTTGACTCCATCCTCAACCCGAAAAGGCCCCACAAGCTCATCTTTGATGATACCAGCCCAAACCAGTACTCCACCTCCACCTTGCTGGCGTCTGAGTCGGACTGGAGCTCTCTGCCCTTTACTATTCCAGCCATGGGCCCATCCATCTGGCCCATCAAGACTCACTCTCATTTCATCAGTCCATAAAACCTTAGAAAAATCAGTCTTGAGATATTTCTTGGCCCAGTCTTGACGTTTCAGCTTGTGTGTCTTGTTCAGTGGTGGTCGTCTTTCAGCCTTTCTTACCTTGGCCATGTCTCTGAGTATTGCACACCTTGTGCTTTTGGGCACTCCAGTGATGTTGCAGCTCTGAAATATGGCCAAACTGGTGGCAAGTGGCATCTTGGCAGCTGCACGCTTGACTTTTATCAGTTCATGGGCAGTTATTTTGTGCCTTGGTTTTTCCACACGCTTCTTGCGACCCTGTTGACTATTTTGAATGAAACGCTTGATTGTTCGATGATCACGCTTCAGAAGCTTTGCAATTTTAAGAGTGCTGCATCCCTCTGCAAGATATCTCACTATTTTTGACTTTTCTGAGCCTGTCAAGTCCTTCTTTGACCCATTTTGCCAAAGGAAAGGAAGTTGCCTAATAATTATGAACACCTGATATATGGTGTTGATGTCATTAGACCACACTCCTTCTCATTACAGAGATGCACATCACCTAATATGCTTAATTGGTAGTAGGCTTTCGAGCCTATACAGCTTGGAGTAAGACAACATGCATAAAGAGGATGATGTGGTCAAAATACTCATTTGCCTAATAATTCTGCACTCCCTGTATATGAAGCAAAACAAATTTAATAAGAGGTAATAAGAGGTAAATAGAGTAAATCTGCACATTGGAGTAGATACTGAGCAAATAAGGTATCAAACACATTCGTCTAGATTACAAGTTGCATGTTAGCCTTAAAAAGCAGCGTTAAGAGGTCCTAACGCTGCTTTTTAACGCCCCCTGGTATTACGAGTCTTGCAGGTACAGGTGTACCGCTCACTTTTTTGGCCAGACTTGGAAATACCGCAAATCCACTTACGTAAATTGCGTATCCTCTTTTTTCAATGGGACTTGCATAGCGCCGGTATTACGAGTCTGCCAAAAAGTGAGCTGTAGACCCTCTCCTGTCAAGACTGGTACCGCATTTAAAAGTCAGTAGTTAAGAGTTTTACACTACAATGCCGTAGGATAAAACTCTTAACTAAAGTGCTAAAAAGTACACTAACCCTCATAAACTACCTATTAACCCCTAATCCGAGGCCCTGCCGCATCGCAAACACTAAAAAAATTTTTTAACCCCTAATCTGCCAAACCGGACACCACCGCCACCTACATTATGCTTATGAACCCCTAATCTGCTGCCCCCAACATCGCTGACACCTACATTATATTTATTAACCCCTACTCTGCCACCCCCAATGTTGTCACCACCTACCTACACTTATTAACCCCTAATCTAATGCCCCCAATGTCGCCGCCACAATAATAAACATATTAACCCCTAAACTGCCGCACTCCTGCATCACAAACATTAGTTAAATATTATTAACCCCTAATCTGCCAGCCCTAACATTGCTGCCACCTACCTACATTTATTAACCCCTAATCTGCAGCCCCCAACGTCGCCGCCACTATATTAAAGTTATAAACCCCTAAATCTAAGTCTAACCCTAAACCTAACACCCCCTAATTTAAATATAATTAAAAGAAATTGAAATAAATATTCCTATCATTAACTAAATTATTCCTATTTAAAACTAAATACTTACCTGTAAAATAAACCCTAAGATAGCTACAATATAACTAATAGTTACATTGTAACTAGCTTAGGATTTATTTTTATTTTACAGGCAAGTTTGTATTTATTTTAACTAGGTAGAATAGTTATTAAATAGTTATAAACTATTTAATAACTACCTAGGTAAAATAAATACAAAAGTACCTGTAAAATAAAACCTAACATAAGTTACACTAACACCTAACACTACACTATAATTAAATTAATTCCCTAAATTAAATACAATTAAATACAATTAAATTAAATTAGCTAAAGTACAAAAACCCCCACTAAATTACAGAAAATAATAAACAAATTACAAGATTTTTAAACTAATTACACCTAATCTAATCCCACTAACAAAATAAAAAAAGCCCCCCCAAATAAAAAAAGCCCTACTTTACACTAAATTACAAATAGCCCTTAAAAGGGCCTTTTGCGGCGCATTGCCTCAAAGTAATCAGCTCTCTTACCTGTAAAAAAAAATTACAAATCCCCCCAACATTAAAACCCACCACCCACACAACCAACCTTACTCTAAAACCCACCCAATACCCCCTTAAAAAAACCTATCACTAACCCCTTGAAGATCACCTTATCGGGAGAAGTCTTCATCCAACCGGTCCGAAGTCCTCAACGAAGCCGGGAGAAGTCTTCATCCAAGCTGGGCGAAGTGGTCCTCCAGATGGGCAGAAGTCTTCATCCAGATGGCATCTTCTATCTTTATCCATCCGGCGCGGAGCGGCTCCATCTTCAAGACATCCAACGTGGAGCATCCTCTTCTGACGACTGCTAAGACTGAATGAAGGTTCCTTTAAATGACGTCATCCAAGATGGCGTCCCTTCAATTCCGATTGGCTGATAGAATTCTATCAGCCAAACACAATTAAGGATGAAAAAATCGTATTGGCTGATGCACTCAGCCAATAGGATTGAAGTTCAATCCTATTGGCTGATCAAATCAGCCAATAGGATTGAGCTGGCATTCTATTGGCTGTACCAATCAGTCAATAGAATGCCAGCTCAATTCCATTGGCTAATTGCATCAGCCAATAGGATTTTTTCTACCTTAATTCCGATTGGCTGATAGAATTGTATCCACCAATTCAAATTGAAGGGACACTATCTTGGATGACATCATTTAAAGGAACCTTCATTCAGTGTTAGCCGTCGTCAGAAGAGGATGCTCCGCGTCGTATGTCTTGAAGATGGACCCGCTCCGCGCCGGATGGATGAAGATAGAAGATGCCATCTGGATGAAGACTTCTGCCCGTCTGGAGGACCACTTTGCCCAGTTTGGATGAAGACTTTGTTATGTTATATGAGAAAATCTGATGATATTTCCTTGGTAAGTGAAAGTTAATTAACTGGATCTCAACTGCAGTACTATTTGATTGGTGATAAAGGAAACGAGTAAGGATTTAAGTGCAACAATGTTGCTTTTATTAGGTAGCTTTTTGGTTACAGGAGAGAACAAATATATCCTGTAGGAGTATTATGGGTACTACTTCAGTATATGCAGCCTCCAAATCAAGATGTAATAGGTGAAAGGATTTCCTACTTGGATTGTTATAACTTGGCTCTAAGTGAGTAACAATTGCAACAACTGCAGCGGAGGTTTAGAGAAATTGTATCCGTATGTCTGGCACGATGACATAACAAGTGGGAGTGCCGAGAATGTCTGTGCAGCAGAGAGAGGATTGGCTGTCAATCACTGTGACGATGTGCCAGGAGGCGGACCTGACCAAAGCTTTGGTGACGGTTACATATAGACGGCTAGATAGAAGGTTGATGATCGGTGTATGTGTGGATCAGCTCAGTCGAAAGTCCGTACTCATATGAGGTAAATGATATGTCCACAAGTTGATACGCCTTATGCTCCGTGTTTTAGCAAGTATCAGAAACTGCTCATACTGCGGCAGTGCGAGAGGGAACAGGAGATGCTGAACGCTGATAAATGCTGAATAATCTGTCTTGTTTAAGAGACTGGCTTTATGGTTAAGTGGTTCAGGAAAGCTGCTTGAGTTCACTGAAGATTGCAAAGGCAAAAATAGCAAATTGCTGGTAATAACCAGAGAGCTTCTCAATGTGTTGTGAGCTGTAGCTAAGCCACAACCAAACTGCATTAATTAACAGGTGCTGCAAGTTTATGAATAGCTATAAAGGGAGGACTTAAAGGTATATTCCCCAAATAGCTAGATACCTGACAGACTTCTCCCGGCTTTGTTGAGGACTTCAGCCCGGTTGGATGAAGACTTTTTCTGGTAAGGTGATCTTCAAGGGGTTAGTGTTAGTTTTTTTTAAGGGGGTATTGGGTGGGTTTAAGAGTAGGTTGGTTGTGTGGGTGGTGGTTTTTAATGTTGGGGGGATTTGTAATTTTTTTTACAGGTAAAAGAGCTGATTACTTTGGGGAAATGCCCCGCAAAAGGCCCTTGTAATTTAGTGTAGGGTAGGGCTTTTTTTATTTTGGGGGGGCTTTTTTATTTTGTTAGTGGGATTAGATTAGGTTAGTTAGTTTAAAAATCTTGTAATTTGTTTATTATTTTCTGTAATTTAGTGTTTTTTTGTTTTTTTTTGCATAATTGTAAAGGTTAGGTTTTATTTTACAGGTACTTTTGTATTTATTTTAGTTAGGTAGTTATTAAATAGTTAATAACTATTTAGTAACTATTCTACCTAGTTAAAATAAATACAAACTTGCCTGTAAAATAAAAATAAACCCTAAACTAGCTACAATGTAACTATTAGTTATATTGTAGCTAGCTTAGGGTTTATTTTATAGGTAAGTATTTAGTTTTAAATAGAAACAATGCAGTTAATGATAGGAATTTTATTTAGACTTATTTAGATGTTGGGGGCAGCAGATTAGGTGGTTCATAAGTATAATGTAGGTGGCGGCGGTGTCCGGAGCGGCAGATTAGGGGTTAATAATATAATGTAGGTGTCGGCGATGTTGGGGGAGGCTGATTAGGGGTTAATAAGTGTAAGATTACGGGTGTTTAGACTCGGGGTTCATGTTAGGGTGTTAGCTGTAGACATAAAATGTATTTCCCCATAGGAATCAATGGGGCTGCGTTACTGAGTTTTACGCTGCTTTTTTGCAGGTGTTAGACTTTTTTCAGCCGGCTCTCCCCGTTGATCCCTATGGGGAAATCATGCACGAGTGCGGTAATGAGCAAATTTTGCTCAACGCTCACTTCTTGTCTGGTTTGTAAAAACCCGTAATACCTGCACTGTCTGTAAGTGAGCGGTGAGCATAAACTGCTCGTTAGCAACGCACAGCCTCTAAAGCAAAACTCGTAATCTAGGTGATTGTATGGGAAAATGGTACTTCTGTGCACTTAACATACAACAATATTCCTAATTTTATATACTCTATTCCCCTTATAATGCCCTAGAGAGAAGTTACTATGAAATCTTAATTTCAGGCATCTACCCCTTAATATTAAATAAATTAAAAGGGTCTCATAACTTATGAAATATTTTGAGTACAATATATATAGAGGGCATGAGAGAACCAAGTGTGTGTATATTTATTTATTTATATATATATATACTGTATATATATATATATATATATATATATAGATAGATATTTATTTGTTTATATTTATATATTATTGTACAAATATGCAGTATAATATTACAAAAATAAAAAAGTATTTTGTTAAATAAATAACAATAAACTTTTAAAAATTGTAATCCAATGTTGCAGAGTTACATTATTTTAATAATGCTTGCTTAGAAATAAATATTTTACCATACCAGAGAGTCTTGAAAGCATTTTGGTTCAGATAATCTTTTCTTCCCCCTTATAAGTTAAGGTAAGGGGTGTTTATACCCTTTTAAACATTCCTTTGGCATTACATCATGAGTAATTAGCAATAATAATAAAATAAATTTCCTATGACCTTGAGCTAAACACAACAAGTAGCAAACTGGCACCATTGAGAGTGGTCATGAGACATAACCAATTTTTATAACCTTGAGTAAAAATGCAAGAACTTCATTTCACAGTAGCATATAATTTTCTTGATTTCTTTTTCATTTTATTTGAAACTATTATATTGATTAATGTATATCATAATAAAGCATTATATTGAAATGAATGTATTCATTACGAAATCCAGTAAAGCATTTTCTCTTTCATTTGGAATAAGTATCTTTATTGATAAACTCCCGAATAGCATTATAAACATGAATAAATGATGTGCCTGTAAAAAGAGTATATGGAGCTACCAAGATATTCCTCATCAACAAAATAGTGGAGCTTCATTATTCATTATGAATTTAGCATGGGCTATTTATCATAATTCTTATACTCTATACCCAAATATGTGAGACATCACTGTGGCTAAGTCTCCTAGGTCACAGGAAAAAGGTTTCACATTTGAAAATGGGAGGGTACACTAAAAAATAGGCTAATCTAGTCTAGCTAATATTAAGAGTAAAATATGGACAATTAAGTATAATTTTAAATATACTTAATTGTCTTAAAGAGACAGTCTTATTTGTCTTAAAGTCTTAAAGGGACAGTCTACTACAGCATGTTTATTGTTGAAAAGGACCAGTAAACACAGTAGATGTGCATAATCAACAAATGCAAGATAACAAGACAATGAAATGGCACATAGGGGCCAATTTATTATTCCCCGTATTGTGCCTAAAGCACAGCTCTGAGGCAGTGGACAGCAATCCACGTGATCGTATATGATCTGGTTGATTGACAACCCCTGTGTCAGGATAGGTAAAGTCCAGAGTTAGACCCAAATGCTAGAATGAGGTTAATAACACCCTAGCACAGTGAGTATATACCAGGACCTGACCCTGCGACAGCTGTAGTATAATATACTCACAGTAATAGACTGGAAGATGACACAGCAGGGTCAGGAGAAGAAACTTTGTGTAGAAAGGGTTAACCAATAGAGTAATCAGGCAGGCAATGTCCAGCAATGGGTAATCAGGCAGGTAAGGGTTAACCAATAGAATAGTCAGGCAAGCAATATCCAGTAACGTGTAATCAGGCAGATAGGAGTTAACCAATAGAGTAGTCAGGTAAGTAATGTCCAGCAACGTATTATCAGGCAGGTACGGGTTAACCAATAGAGTAGTCAGGTAAGCAATGTCCAGCAACGTGTAATCAGGCAGGTAAGGGTTAACCAATAGAGTAGTCAGGTAAGCAGTGTCCAGCAACGTGTTATCAGGCAGGTAGGGGTTAACCAATAGAGTAGTCAGGTAAGCAGTGTCCAGCAACGTGTTATCAGGCAGGTAGGGGTTAACCAATAGAGTAGTCAGGTAAGCAGTGTCCAGCAACGTGTTATCAGGCAGGTAGGGGTTAACCAATAGAGTAGTCAGGTAAGCAGTGTCCAGCAACGTGTTATCAGGCAGGTAGGGTTAACCAATAGAGTAGTCAGGTAAGCAGTGTCCAGCAACGTGTTATCAGGCAGGTAGGGTTAACCAATAGAGTAGTCAGGAAAGCAGTGTCCAGCAACGATATCAGGCAGGTAGGGGTTTAGAATAAGCAGGCACAAATTCAGGAATCACAAGAATAAATTTGTACTCACATAGCCCACGAGTAACAACAAACAGGCACCGATGAGAGGAGACGCCGGAATAAGAAGGCCTCCTGACGTCATCGGAAGAGCCGACAGGAACAGGGTTGCTAAGCAACCAATGAAAGCGCTACCGCGCTGAGACAGAGGAAGCAATCAGCAGCTGAGCGATCGCGACAATGCCCCCACCTCAAGGACCCCTCCGCGGAACACGAACAGGCTTTGAAGGATTCTGGGCGTGGAACTGTTTGATCAAAGCAGAGGCACGGACATGAGAAGCAGGTTCCCAAGAACGTTCAGTGATGGGATATCCCTTCCAATGGACCAAATAGTACAGACGGTTACCCCTTAATCTGGAATCAAGAATTTGACTGATCTCAAATTCCGAAGTGCCATCCACAAGGAATGGAGAGGGAACTCTACATTTGGTGGAAAACCGGTTAGAGACTGCTGGTTTAAGAAGAGACACGTGAAAGACAGGGTGAATCTTCAAGTTGTCTGGTAAAGCCACCCTGTAGGCAGTAGAACATACCTTGGAAACAATCCTGAATGGTCCGATGTATTTGGGACCCAATTTAGCACAGGGTTGTTTGAGTCGGATGAATCTGGTGGAAATCCAAACCTTGTCTCCAGTCCGAAAAGAGGGCGCCTTCCGGCGTCTGCGATCAGCAAATCGTTTATACTTTTGAGTAGAGAGAAGAAGGATTTCCCGAATCTTCTTCCAGTGTTTACAGAGACTTCTCACTGTACGATCTGCTCCAGGAACTCCAGAACCTCCCGAAGACATAGGAAAAGTTCTAGGTTCGAATCCATAGGCTGCCTTGAAAGGAGAAGTCTGTAAAGAAGAGTTGAAGCGGGAATTGTAAACAAGTTCTGCTAAAGGAAGAAGCTGCGACCAATTGGAGTGCTGATGATTAACATAGTGCCTGAGATAAGACTCAAGAGATTGATTTACCCGCTCAGTTTGACCGTTGGATTGAGGATGATGCGCAGTAGAAAGAGATATGGTAACTCCAAACTGTTTGCACAGAGATTTCCAAAATCTTGAGACAAATTGAACTCCTCGATCAGAAACGATGTCCAAAGGAAATCCATGTAATCTGGTGATATGGAGTATAAACAATTCAGCGAGTTTCTGGGCCGATGGTAATCCAGTTAAAGGAACAAAATGAGCTGCTTTGGAAAACCTGTCTACCACAACCCATATGGTCTTGTTTCCGGCTGAATTAGGAAGATCTGTAATAAAGTCCATGGAAACATGAGACCACGGATAGTACGGAACAGGCAGAGGTTGTAAGAGCCCAAGAGGTAATGATGAAGATTGTTTATTTGAGGTACAGGAAGTACAAGCTGCAACATAATCCTTGGCATCTTTGCCCATGGAAGGCCACCAGACATGTTGTTTGAGATTCCACAAAGTATTACGTACTCCTGGATGTCCAGACAGAACATTATCATGAGCCCAACGAAGAAGTTTTAGGCGGAATTCAGTAGGTACAAATAAGATCCCAGGAGATATGTTATAAGATGAAGGAACAGAAGCTTGAGCGGACTGTAATGCTTGTAAAGGAAACGTAGATAACTGAGCCAGAAATTTAGCAGGGCGAAGAATGGGTTAAGAATCCAGAAATGTAGAATCAGAAGCCAGAAATTGTCTAGATAAAGTGTCTGCTTTCGCATTCTTAGAGCCAGGAATATAAGAGAGGACAAAATTAAATCTGGAGAAGAACAGAGCCCATCGGGCTTGACGTGAGTTGAGGCGTTTGGCAGTATGAAGATACAGAAGATTTTTATGGTCTGTGAGTATAAGAAACGGTTGAACAGTGCCTTCAAGCAGATGTCTCCATTCTTCCAAAGCCATTTTAATAGCTAACAGTTCTTTGTTTCCAACGTCATAATTCAGTTCGGAAGTATTGAACTTCTTGGAGAAAAATCCCACAGGAAGAATCTTGCTAGAAACAGGATTTCACTGAGATAGTACTGCCCCAGCAGCAATCAGAGAAGCATCCACTTCAAGAATGAATTGAAGAGTCGGAACAGGATGGCAAAGAATGGGAGCCGAAGTAAATGCAGACTTTAGAGATTCAAATGCCTGTACAGCTTGATCAGACCAATGCTTGCAATCCTGACCCTTTTTAGTAAGAGCGGTAAGGGGTGCCGAGATGTTAGCAAAGTCCTTTATGAACTTACGATAGTAATTGGCAAACCCCAGGAACCTTTGAAGAGATTTTAAGGAAGTAGGTCTAGGCCAGTCTAGGATAGCCGACAGTTTGTCAGAATCCATCTTGAATCCAGACGGAGAAATAATGTAACCCAAGAAAGGAATAGATTCTTGAAGAAAAGAACACTTTTCAAGCTTGGCAAAAAGAAAATTCTCATGTAATCTCTGGAGTACTAATGTAACATGATGAATGTGATCCTGCACAGTCCGGGAATAAATCAGAATATCATCAAGATAGATAATAACGAATTGATTAAGATAGTCTCTGAATATTTCATTAACGAAATGTTGGAAAACTGCAGGGGCATTGCATAACCCAAAAGGCATAACTAAATATTCGTAGTGTCCAAACCTAGTGTTGAAGGCAGTTTTCCACTCGTCCCCTTTACGAATTCTGACCAAATTATATGCCCCACAAAGATCCAATTTGGTAAAGATGGAAGCACCCTGGAGACGATCAAATAATTCGGGAATGAGAGGGAGTGGATAACATTTCTTGATTGTAATTTGATTTAGAGCTTGATAATCAATGCAAGGACGAAGACCTCCATCTTTCTTTTCCACAAAGAAGAAACCTGCCTCTACTGGAGAAGAAGAAGGGCGGATAAAACCTCGGGCCAAATTATCCTTGATATATTCCTCAAGTGAAACATTTTCTTGACGAGAAAGTGGGTAAGTTTTACCCTTAGGTAGAGGTGCTCCTGGTAATAAGTCAATGGGACAATCAAAGGTCCGGTGAGGAGGTAATACTTCAGCATCTTTTTGGGAAAAGACATCACAAAAAGAATGATATTGTTCAGGCAAAGAATCAGGAACGTCCAAGACTGCCACAACAGTACTGGAAGTTTTGGGAGCATTCCGTAGACACTGTGTGAAACAAGAAGATCCCCAAGCAACAAGCTCTCCTTTAGACCAGGAAAAAACTGGATCATGTAGTTGAAGCCAAAGAAGTCCCAAAATGAGGGGAAACTGTGTGGAAGAGATGATGTCAAAACAAATGGTTTCGGAATGAAGTACTCCTACAGACATGAGAAGAGGAATGGTAGAATATCGAATGAAACCAGAACCTAAAGGTTGACCACTGACAGTAGTGACTTTAATTATTTGACTCTTGGAAAGCAAAGGAATAGGAAGAGCATTGACAAACTCTGAATCCATAAACATTCCTGCAGCTCCAGAGTCGATGAGTGCTTGAGCCTGAAATTTGATGTTGCCAAAGCGGACAGTAACCGGAACAAACAGCTTGGGATTGAGGGAAGAAAAAGAACTTTGGCTTAACTCAGCCCCTTTTCCTGGAGTTAAGCCCTGGCTTTTACTGGACGAGTTGGACAATCTTTTAACATATGCCCCTTAATACCGCAGTAAAGACATAGTCCCAGATTACGCCTTCTGAGACGTTCAGCTTCGGATAATTTAATAGCACCAACCTCCATGGGTTCACTTGACTCAGAGATAGAAGTGTTTGGAGTAGGAAGTTTTGGAGAATGAGGCATAGGACGAAAGGAAGTTCTGATAAAGGATCTTCTATTACGGTCACGTTCATGGAGACGCTCAGAGTAACGAGCATCAAGTTTTTTACTATGAGCACAGTAGTAATATTCACTTCCACTCTAACGGACCCACCACCCTCCTGGGTATTGTGTTCAACTAACACATATATACCACATAACAGATCGAGTCTTTTATGTATTACATATTTAAGTGTTGATTATCCAACAACTCGATCTTTAGTCACATAATCACTTGACATTGACACTGATCACATATATATATTTCTGCAAGTAGTGTTTAGGGTATTTGCTCATAGAGACATGCACTGCGTAAGGGGGATTGCGAGTTATAATTATAGATGTATATACATAGATATTATTATTTATCATGTCCCTCTTCGTGACTACACGACATATTTAGGTAAGTTCTTAATTATAGCCAATCAGATGGCTGGCCACACACACCACATGGACCAATCACCATTTGGGCGCATTACGTACAGATTAGGGAAACACCACTGAGTCCCTATCATAAACATTAGCGCTTACATCACATCCGCCTGAGCGGGTATCTATGGAAACTAGACAGCGTCCGATCCTATCATATTTTGGTAATATCGCTCCCACGAATCAAACACAATTGCATCATGGTAGTTGTAGTCCATGTACCATTAGGACACAGACCAATCAGATGTTTTACACAACACAAGCCTCCCTAAATATGGTTACGATTGGCTAACAAGACGACACTGATGCAGTTTATTTATTTAGGTGTACTCGAAAATTTATACATGATCGGCTAAAGATAAAATGTTGAAAATTGCACAATTACTTACTTACAGAATACAATTCTTAGGGAAATAGGAGAAAGACAACAATTTTGCCCCTAATTAATAATATTAGCTTAATTATCGCAACAAGTGGGTGTGTGGAGAAAGGAAGGGTTTTATTGGTTTATGTGAAGGAAGGGGAGTGTTTATTGAAAACATGTGGTTACTGAGCCCTATTTAAGGGGAACTAAGACACAGTCAGAGTATACAAGCCTGAGGAAACGGGGTTACACCTGAGAAACGCGTCGCTTTCTATCTCTGTTTGGTATAGGAGATTTGATTTTAACACACCCAGCTGTAATTTGTTACATTGCTGGTATTTTTATTTTGTACAATATTAAATATCAGTTTTAAGATTTACAAAGACTGGTGTGTGTGTATCAATCTTCTCTCAAGTAACCCAAGGGCTATTTAGCCTTTCTCCCCTTCGCCAACTCACAGGAAGTCATCCAGGCAAGGTTCGCCGTTCTGGAGATCCACTGTTTCAGGATGCCACGATTCCTTTGCACAGCCAGCTGGTTTGCTGATTGAATACCAGCCTGCTCCTAACAGGCACAAGAGAGTGCCTTCACGTTTGTGAGTACCCTGCATCTTGTCTATTTTGGATTAAGGGGTTTTTATTGACCTACACATGTGGCGCCTCTGTTTATATTTTGATTACAGCTATCCTTCCTAGAAGACTCATCATTTTTTGGAGTGAAGACCGAGAGCTGCCTTTTCCTCACACGGACTTTTTGTGGGACTATTTCATATACCTCGCACATAGGTCATTACCTAGTGCCACGTGTGTATATATATATATCCATTTGTAAATATTTTATACATATAATCCATATATATTTCTGCATTTTTAAATTTTTTACATTTTTTAATATACCTTTTAAATATACATTGGGTGTTATTTATGTACGTATAACACTTGGTTAAATTCTTACCACCGTTGTATAGCGCCTCCTATAGGTGATCTGTGTTAATTTGTAGTACAGATTTCCGGTTTATTTATAGGTTGATAAGATCTTCTAGAGAATCGGGAAGATCCCTATAAACCAATTCGTCTTTCAAATGATCACAAAGACCTTTACGAAATGCTGCACGCAGTGCCCCATGATTCCACATAGTTTCAGCAGCTAAAGTCCGGAATTCTATAGCGTATTGTGCTACAGAAAGAGATCCTTGTCTTAAATCTAAAAGTCCTGCTTCAGCCGCCGCTGATCTACCAGGTTTATCAAACACAGAAGAAAATATAGATACAAAAGTGTCAAAATCCTGGAGCAAAGGATCATCCTTTTCCAACAGTGGAGAAACCCAAGCCAGGGCTTTACCCTTCATAAGAGAAATTAAAAAGGTGATCTTGGAGGAAGAGGAAATAAACATCTGAGGATTATTTCTGAAGTGAAGGCGGCACTGATTAAGAAATCCTCGACAGTCTTCAGGATTGCCGTCATATTTATCCGGTAGTGGAATTCTAGGAATGAAGTGTTCTGCAAGTTGTGGCGGATTAAACGCAGGGTTACAGCTGGCCGCAGGAACAACAGGTGTGGCCGAGGCTTGAGAAGGAGGAGAAAGGTTATGCAAAAGAGCAGTTATTTGATCCAATTTAGAATCCAGGGATTGCAGGTGTGCAGAGTGGGTTCCAAGAAGCTGTCCCTGTAAAGCCACTGCTCTGGATAACTCACCAGGGTCCATTATATGGCCTGTTTGTAATGTCAGGATAGGTAAAGTCCAGAGTTAGACCCAAATGCTAGAATGAGGTTAATAACACCCTAGCACAGTGAGTATATACCAGGACCCTGCGACAGCTGTAGTATAATATACTCACAGTAATAGACTGGAAGATGACACAGCAGGGTCAGGAGAAGAAACTTTGTGTAGAAAGGGTTAACCAATAGAGTAATCAGGCAGGCAATGTCCAGCAACGGGTAATCAGGCAGGTAAGGGTTAACCAATAGAATAGTAAGGCAAGAAATATCCAGTAACGTGTAATCAGGCAGATAGGAGTTAACCAATAGAGTAGTCAGGTAAGTAATGTCCAGCAACATATTATCAGGCAGGTACGGGTTAACCAATAGAGTAGTCAGGTAAGCAATGTCCAGCAACGTGTAATCAGGCAGGTAAGTGTTAACCAATAGAGTAGTCAGGTAAGCAGTGTCCAGCAACGTGTTATCAGGCAGGTAGGGGTTAACCAATAGAGTAGTCAGGTAAGCAGTGTCCAGCAACGTGTTATCAGGCAGGTAGGGGTTAACCAATAGAGTAGTCAGGTAAGCAGTGTCCAGCAACGTGTTATCAGGCAGGTAGGGGTTAACCAATAGAGTAGTCAGGTAAGCAGTGTCCAGCAATGTGTTATCAGGCAGGTAGGGTTAACCAATAGAGTAGTCAGGTAAGCAGTGTCCAGCAACGTGTTATCAGGCAGGTAGGGTTAACCAATAGAGTAGTCAGGAAAGCAGTGTCCAGCAACGATATCAGGCAGGTAGGGGTTTAGAATAAGCAGGCACAAATTCAGGAATCACAAGAATAAATTTGTACTCACATAGCCCACGAGTAACAACAAACAGGCACCGATGAGAGGAGACGCCGGAATAAGAAGGCCTCCTGACGTCATCGGAAGAGCCGACAGGAACAGGGTTGCTAAGCAACCAATGAAAGCGCTACCGCGCTGAGACAGAGGAAGCGATCAGCAGCTGAGCGATCGCGACACCCTGCTAGTGCACGATTGGCCGTGAATATGAAGGGGCGGCAATGCTAAATGCAGACAGTGTATTAGCGATGCTATAGTGAATCATGTCCGCCCCGGGTATGATAAATCTACCCCTTAGTCTGAACTTCAAATGAGTAGTAGATTTTTTTTCTGACAATTTTAAAAGTTATGTCTATTTCCACTACCCTTATACAATGTGACAGCCATCAGCCAATCACAAATGCATACACGTACCATGTTACAGCCATCAGTCAATCACAAATGCATGTACGTTTATTCTGTGAATTCTTGCACATGCTCAGTAGTAGCTGTAGACTCCAAAAAGTTTAAATATAAAAAGACTGTGCACATTTTGTTAATGGAAGTAAATTGGAAAGTTGTTTAAAATTGCATGCTCTATCTGAATAATGAAAGTTTAATTTTGACTTGAGTGCCACTTTAAAAAGATATATTATCCTTTTATTACCCATTCCCCAGTTTTGCATAACCAATACAGTTATATTAAAATACTTGTTACCTGGACTACCGGCTGGAGGCATATGCTGTTTCCCTTGGTTGGATTGTCGGATCTGGCTTGGGTATTAGGATCATCGATCCTGCATAGGAAGTCTGAATAAACAGCTTGTATGTGCATGGTGGCTGCTGCACACCATTCCTTCAGATGCTCTGATACCCATCTATTTGACCGTTATCAAGGATACCTGATTACCCGGGTGTTTTGTGGTGGAGCGGTATGCACTGGAGCTTACTTTACAAGGGACTTGTATTATTTGACCATCTGTGATTGCCAACTACAGATATAATTGAAGACCATAGCAGTTCACCAACTTACCTGGCTCTTGCTGGACAGAGTACCATAGAACGCCACTGAGCAAGAATTTGAAGCACGGTCACGCTGTATTGAACGCCGAAGAGACCCGCACGGTGGGGGGTGCCCTGGCAGGTGTACTGCGTTGGGGCATACCGGTGCTTCCCTGATTGAAGTGTCCCTTCTCCTTGGCCCTGCATAGTGTGTCGTGGGACGGCACTGGCCGAAATTCTGGAGCCCATTCAGTTTTGCTGAACGCCGAGGAGACCCACATAGTGGGAGGCGCCCTCGCAGGTGTGTTGAGCTGGAATACCCCAGCATCTCTTGATGGGAAGTGCGATCCTTCCTCGGATCTGTAAGGAGGTGTTTGTTCAATGGGCTTCCTCTGAGAAATCACGGTTAGCCACCACAACCTTACTGGGACCGAGCTGCCCGCTTATGGTTTCGGAGAAAAAAAAAAGTGAGTCAACAGTCAGCGAGCTAAGTGGGGCTGGAAGAAAGTGAACTACCAGTAAGGTACGGTGTGAACTAGCTGTATATTGAAGCGCTAGATACGACTGTGCCCTGTTGGGTTAATAAATATTTACATATAATCCCCTTGCGGACTAGGCGAATTAGGCACCTAAACTAACTGGGTACTGAGGAAAATAAGTGCCGAAGGAGTTTTTTTTTTTTTTTTATTAACATCTTCGCACAGCTTGTGTATAAACTTTGCTTGGAGCGATTTGCTATTCAATTTATATGGAAGCAGGCTGCAAATTATGTCTGTAGGACTTACCGAGCTCTGCCTATGGGAATTTGAACTTATTCAGCCGCATAACAATAGAAGTGATATTTATTGCATCTTTCTACACACCAGCATTTCTGCTAGAATACAAAGGGTTTACTGTTACATGGGACATGTTCCAATAATGTTGCAATAATCTTGTCTAAAGTTTATACTATTGGGTCGGCCTTACAGGCTGCCTCCTTAAAGATGTATACTCTCCTAAATTTCACTTTGCATGTCTGGTATAAAATCTAAATATTTCTCTATAGAGGGACTTGCAAGATAGAAAAGAGAATTCTAAATACTTAAACATTAAGTATATGTGCAACTGTTATACACTGTTATACACTGTGGCTATATACTAAGTGGTGCTGTTTGCTCTATCCACTACAAGTTTGGTAGCAAACACACGTATATACATAGTTGAGATGTATTGTTATCTATTGATATAATAACTACTGCCTCTATGATAGTATAGCTGAGGGCGTATAATATTCTTGGTTAAACAGACCTTAAGTGTAAAGATCAGCCAGAAGGAATGCTTTCATAATTGTCTTCTCCTAGATGTAATTTGTTTTTGTTTGTTTTTTGTTTGTTTTTTCTCACTCCTTTGAGATAGCGGTGAATAAGGTGTGCACAAACACTAGAACTTTTGGCACTATAACGATTCTTGTATATATTAGAATATTAACACATTTCATGTAGAGTATGTCCTAAAGGCCTCACTGTGGCCAAAGATTGCTAGGGGTAATCAACAACAAATATTGCACATTTTGTTAATGGAAGTAAATTGGAAAGTTGTTTAAAATTGCATGCTCTATCTGAATAATGAAAGTTTAATTTTGACTTGAGTGCCACTTTAAAAAGATATATTATCCTTTTATTACCCATTCCCCAGTTTTGCATAACCAATAAAGTTATATTAAAATACTTGTTACCTGGACTACCGGCTGGAGGCGGAGCTGATAGGTAGCTGCAGGTAGCGGCTGCTGATCTGCATCTCTTCATGAGGCACCGTTACATCCCCAGCATATGCTGTTTCCTTTGGTTGGATTGTCGGATCTGGCTTGGGTATTAGGATCATCGATCCTGCATAGGAAGTCTGAATAAACAGCTTGTATGTGCATGGTGGCTTCTGCACGCCATTCCTTCAGACGCTCTGATACCTGATTACCCGTGTGTTTTGTGGTGGAGCGGTATGCACTGGAGCTTACTTTACAAGGGACTTGTATTAGTTGACCATCTGTAATTGCCAACTACAGATATAATTGAAGAACATAGCAGTTCACCAACTTACCTGGCTCTTGCTGGACAGAGTACCATAGAACGCCACTGAGCAAGAATTTGAAGCACGGTCACGCTGTATTGAACGCCGAAGAGACCCGCACGGCGGGGGGGCGCCCTGGCAGGTGTACTGCGTTGGGGCATACCGGTGCTTCCCTGATTGAAGTGTCCCTTCTCCTTGGCCCTGCATAGTGACCTTAAGTGTAAAGATCAGCCAGAAGGAATGCTTTCATAATTGTCTTCTCCTAGATATAATTTGTTTTTGTTTTTTTTCTCACTCCTTTGAGATAGCGTTGAATAAGGTGTGCACAAACACTAGAACTTTTGGCACTATAACACATATATTGTAAGGTGACACGATTCTTGTATATATTAGAATATTAACAAATTTTATGTAGAGTATGTCCTAAAGGCCTCACTGTGGCCAAAGATTGCTTGGGATAATCACGAACAAATTTTGGGAAGAACATCCTAGGTTATATAGACACAAATATTAGAATATGAATGTTAGACAAAGTACAGTGTTGTTAGATTTTTTTTTTTATATGAATATAATTTATACAATAAGATTTCCGCACAAATATTTGAAATATAAGTGTTATAGCTGGTACAAATACTAGAAATATAAGCTTTCTGATTTAGTCACGCCCCTTTGTGCATAGGGGGGAAATGTAGCACAGATCATGCAGAGTTGGAAGTAAAGGTCACATTTGAGTTAAAAGACATTAAGTTAGACTTTGCGATTGGTGGAGCCCTGGTCTATTTTAGGGCCTTGGTTTACTGTCCTTCCCTGTTTCTTTCAGCACTATTAACAGGCCCTGGAGACTATTTTTGTCCATGGACAGATACATGCTCAATAAGAGCTCACCATCAAATATGCCTCCCAAATCAAAAGATAAAAAAGGGGGTAGCACAAACCTGGATTCCAGTATTGATTCACCCCAAGAAAAAGGTACCACTATCCCCATGAGTAACAATATGGTAGAATTCACAGCAGAAGTAGCTAAAATTTTGACTCCTCAATATGACTTGATCAAACTTGAGATTAGGAAAGAGATATCAAACCTGACGGTAGAAGTTAGACAGTTTTCAACAAGATTAGATGAAGCTGAAAATAGAGTCTCTGACCTTGAAGACAGGTATAATGTATAAGAGCCAGTAATAGATGCACACAGTAAAACGATCGCAAATTTACAAGCTAAGATTGAGGATCTTGAGGATCACTCAAGACGTAACAACCTGAAAGTGATTGGTCTGCCTGAAACGCCAGAATTCCAAGATTTGATGGCTTTTGTCTCAGTTACACTACCTCAAGCTTTGCAAATTCCTGTTCCTGTTACTCCCTTTCAGATAGAGAGGGTGCATAGGATAGGGTACCGTAGAGAACTTACGGAGGGCAGTAGACCAAGGCCAGTGATTTTTAAATGTATTAACTTTCAAGACAAATTGCTGTTCCTTAAACACTATAGGAAATGTAACCCTCTGGTATTAGGCCCACATAGGTTATTAATCTTTCAAGATTTTTCATCTGAAACCTTATCCAAAAGAAGAGATATGTATTTCTTCTATAGTAGGCTTCAGAAGGGAAACTACAATGTTAAATTGATTTATCCCACAAAATTAATTGTTATGAAAGAGGGAATCTCTCACACATTAAACAACGTTATGGAAGCTGAGACATTTTGGAGAGAAGCTGGAGTACCTTAGGGAAATGTTGGCTGGTAATTGGTATAATGGCCAATCCTAGACTGAAGAAATGGTAGATATTTTAGATCTATGTCAATTAATGTTTTTCTTGTTTTCTCTTTTTTTTTTTTTCTCTTCCCTTCTGCCTCTCTCTCTCCACTCTCCTCACCCTGCGTCCGGCCAATTATTTGCACACAAACTTTTTAAGTAGTTCACCAGCACCTAATTAGATTCAATGGTTCCAAACTTGAATTGTCTTTCCTGGAATGTAGGCGGGATTACTTCCCCAAGTAAAAGAAAATCTATAATAAAATGTCTAGGGAAATTTAAATCTGATATAGCTTTATTGCAAGAATTACATCTTAAACCCCTAGAGATTCCCAAACTTAAATCTAAATGGGTTGGGGAGGTGGTCACCGCCCCTTTTGACTCAAGGAAAAGAGGGGTTGCTATACTTTTGAATAAAAATGGAGTATCAGATACTAAAAACTGAGATAGATGTGGAAGGTCGGTTCTTAATTTTGGAAATCTATATTAATAAAGTTAAATATATATTCTGTAATATTTATGGCCCTAATCAAGTTGACCAAGAGTTTTGGACCGTTTTAACAGTTAAATTACACAGCTACATAGGACAAAATCTAATTATTGCTGGAGATTTTAATTTAGTAAATGCTACTTTAGATAGCCTCAAAAAGAAGAAGTCTATAATCTCTAGGGATAGAAAAGTATGAATTTTACAAAAATTTTGCTCACATTTAGGTCTAGTTGATATATGGCGGGTTCAGAACCCGGATGGGCGCGCATATACGTGCATGTCTCAAGTGTATCAAACATTGTCTAGAATTGATTGTTTTTTAATTTCAGACTCACTGCTTAAGTGGAAGTGGGAGGCTAAAATAGAGGATATTATAATTTCGGACCATGCTGCCATATCATTGACTTGTAATTCTAACATAAACAATTTGAGTAAAAGTAACTATATTCTTTTTCCTAAACATCTTAGTAATAATATTGCTTTTCAAGGATGGTTGCGTCAGAAGTGGGCAGAGTTTTCCAAAGATAATATAAGCTACCAGGGGAAAGTTGAAGTATATTGGGAGACAGCTAAAGCCGTTTTACGAGGGAGATTAAAAACTATATGTCATACTGGAAGAGGAAATGCGGGCATATAGGCAGGCAATTTGCTAATCAGGTTAAAAATGCTTATTGTGCCTATATAGATAATCCTGTAAAATGTCAATGGGATATGTATATGAGAGCGAAGGCACTTCGGGATATTCATAGCAAACAAAATAGTGCTCAAGAAGATCTTAGATTAAAGGCTTTATATGGTGGATACATCGGTAGATCGGCCAAATTTCTATCCAGGATCGCTAAAACCACTGCAAGGCAGGCTATTCCGGCAATTAAACAAGGTCAAAATAGATATACTAATCATGTAGATATAGAGAGAGTGTTCTTTGAGTTTTTTCAAGATCTATATAAAGTAGAGCCCCATAATACCTTGGAGAAAATAGAATTTTGGAATAATATTAAGATACCGAAACTTGCACCAGAAGCTTTGAATATCATTAACGCTATGATCTCAGACGAGGAAATTTTATGTGCCATTAAGGAGTCAAAGTTAAATAAAGCAGCTGGGCCATAGAATTTTATAGAATCCTTCAAACCCAAATGTTATCCATTTTGAATAAAATATTTAATTTATACTTTTCAGCAAATACTAAGTGCTCACCATACTTTGCGGTGGCCAACATCTTGTTAATCCTGAAGAAGGATAAAGATCCTGAATTACCTAGCTCATATAGGCCGATTTCAGTTCTGAATACTGATTACAAGATGTTGGCTGCCATTTTAGCCAATCGTCTGAAGCCATATATTGGAGACTTGATCCATGAAAATCAATCTGGATTTATGCCAGGTCGAAACCCGGTAAGAAACATGAGGAAAGTTCTAGTTCTTATAGAATCCATTTGGAATAAATACAGGAGTATGGGATCTCAGGCGATGCAAGATAAAGCTATACTAACGGTCGATGCCAAGAAGGCTTTCGACCGGATAGGATGGGACCATCTGTTTTTTTCCTTAGGACAATTTGGGTTCTCTGGACATTTTAGTAATTATATTAGATTGATTTATAGTTCTCCCACATCAGCTATTATTATTAACAATACAATTTTGCAACGCTTTACCTTACAGAGAGGGACTAGACAGGGGTGTCCACTCTCCCCTTTGCTTTTTAATATTTGTTTAGAACCTCTGGCGTTATTACTGCATCAGGAATTAGATTGTATTCTGTTGGCGGGTGACAAATTGGTCTTGCTGTTATATGCAGACGACCTATTATTATTTCTGTCTAATGTTAGAGAGTCACTCCCAATACTTCAGAACATTATTACTCAATTTGGAGCAATTTCTGGGTATAAGGTTAATATTCTGAAATCAGAGTTGTTATGGCTATATAGAAATCCGACGTTTAGAACTATTCATCCTTTTTCGGAAGTATCCCAAATTACATACCTAGGCCTCAGACTTACCAAAAATCCAGAGGAATGGTACGGGTCCACAAAGAATACTAAGAGAAAAAAGCAAATTTGATGCTAAAAGTAAATTGGAAAGTTGTTTAAATTTGCATGCCCTATCTAAATCATGAAATATTTTTTACTAGACTGTCTCTTTAAGCTTAAATCACCATACAGGCTAACTATTGGGTTTACCCTTAGTCTACCAACGTACAAGGAATTCTCCAGCTAGTAAACAATAACCTTTATTTGTGCATACAGGGTCCAAAAAACAGCAGCAACGTTTCGGGCATACAATCAGCCCTTTGTCAAGTCTACCAACATTATTAGTCTAAGGCTTTGCTGACACATGAAACTAGTATTACGATAGCAGAATGTGAGTGGAGGCTAACAAAAAAAAGGGGGGGGGGAACAGCCAGACTCCACATCAGAGCCAATTTCACAAAATCTAAACTTAAAGGGGTCAAATTATCATTGTGCGAGTGGACATGATCCGATATTCAATCGGGTTGATTTCTGGTGATGTCTGTCTGCCGCCTCAGAGCAGGTGGACAGGTTATGGAGCAGCGGCCTTTTGACCAGAAACACGAGGCTTCCAGCTCCATACAGACCTTGATAAATATGCCCCAAAGCCTTTTTACAAATCTATTTAGGTCAGGCAAAATATATGCAAGTAAAATAAAAATAAAATTATCTTTTGCTTAATTACTAATATGCAACAGTATCCTCACAAACATAACTTATTCAAGAACTGAAGTTCTCTTTGTAGTCATTGGAGCACAGGCAGAATACACATTGTAACTGCATTAAAAAAAACCAATGTAAAATATCTTTCATTCTTCTTCTCTATTACCTATGCTTTCCTCCCTTTTACCATAAAGAGAGTTTCACATGATAATATCTGGACTGTGACACAAATTAAAGACAGAGATTATTTAAGAAAGAACACATAGTACTAAAAAAATATAAGAAACATAAAACTGAGCATTGAGTAAATAATAGTCACATAAAACTGAACATTGAGTAAATAATAGGCACATAGTATATTGAATTTAATTAATAAACTGGAACAAATGGCAACCTCAAATAACCCAACCCAAATTTCTGAGACATAATGTCAAAGCAGAAGTATGAGAGTCAGTCATGGCTATTATATCAAAATAATGTTCCCAACAAAAGAGCAGGAATGCTATAGGAAACCAATTTAGAGACTCCATATGTCCAGATATTTCTGTATGTGTCTTATTTTGCTAGGCAGACTCCATGTTAACAGATTAAGACTTCCCCAGTCCCCATCAACAACCACCACCAAGGGTTACATTTTTGAGGTGATCGTTTGGGTTTTAAGTGTCTCAGAGTGTTGGTAATCTTGTAGCCTAAAGAGTAGTATAAGGTTTTTTTTTAAAGAGAGTCACTTTAAAGGGTTGTAAACTTTAAGAACTCGTCTGATTCATGGGTTATAAGCTCTCCTGATATGGAGGAGAAGAAACAGGAGGGAAAAATGGCTCTATATGCAAAATAAGGCTCCAAAATGATCATCCAGCTAAATTGGGGGTTAGCTAGGATTTCACTTACTGTTACCCCATGAACACAAGTGAAGTACCAGTGGAGTGGTATAGTGCCACTGATGGCCGCACTAACAAGCTGCTAGATAACCTACTTAATTTTGGTGCATGCTTTGCAGTCCTGTCTACACAGGGTAGGCCTCCCAGGTTGTGTGAGCTTTGGCAGTTAGAGTGTTGGCATGAAAACGAGGCTCCATTGATGTATATGGGGAAATATGATCCAGAGATTGCATTTCCTTAAGGAGCCTAAAATCACGACCGTGAGGTTACAAAATACCTACTTGCCATCCCTAATCTCACTCTAATAAGCGCAAATTAGACATGTGCAATTCGGTTCGGATCGATTCGGAAATTTCGGAAAATTCAGCAAATTCGGAGATTCGGATCGAACCGAATTCCCAAATTAAAATACTGCCGAATTTACTGAATAAATCCGAATTAGTTCGGATTTATTCGGTAAATTCAGATGGCCATGGATTACACTAGTATTGTACAGTATATTAGGTTATATCACTCTGCTATGGGTTACACCTAATATACAGTACATAATACTAGTCTAATACACAGCACACATACCGAAATTCCGAATTTCCAAACCAAACCGAACCAAATCAAACCGAATCCAGCCAAAATTTTTCAAATCCAAATGAATCCGAAACGAATTAATTCAAAGTTTTTCGAATTTGAATCGATCCAAAACAAAATTCGAAAAACTCTGAATCGATCCGAACGAAACAAATTTTTTGATTATGCACATATCTAGCGCGAATGGAAACAACAAAAAGGAGAGCAAATATGTTGCTCAAAGAAGCGCATATTTGTGCTCTGTATGCAATCTAGTGATCTACCTTGCTTTTTTGTGATGAAGATTTATTTCTTAAAATATTACTATGTCAAAGAAGACAGTAGACGTAACGTTATAGTTTTACATAACAGCATTATTATTAACATTGCAAAGTTAAAGAAAGGCAGTTATTTAAAAATATAAATTCACAGATGTTACATATTATTATAACTTAAAATACATTTTCTACTTTTTAAAACATGCAAAAATAAAATGAAACTTTTTTTAAAATAACAACAATATAAAAAATACTTATTATTGCATTATACAATAAATACATATAAATCCTCGTATGTAAATATAAAGCACCATTAGGTCCACTGCAACCTGACAATACTCTACAATTAACCAATAAAGCACCATAACCCCTACCACAACATAACACTGCCCTATTAACCCCTAAAGCAACGTAAGCCACAGCATTAAAAAATTAAAAAATTATACAAACTATTAACAAAAAGTACACCACAATAACCAATAACGACAAAGTAAACAAACATTAACCAAAATTACCACAAAGTAAACAAACATTAAACCAAAAGCCAATAGCAATAAACAAAGCAAAAAAATAGCAAACATTAAAATAAAAAATAATAGATTAAGAGTAATCAGAGAATGCTACCCAGTGGCAAAAAGTATAATAAATTATATGCATTTGTGATATATTATTTATTTATAAACTATTTTCCAGCAAGGATACATTGAGATTTCTATCGTTTTCAATTATGTCCTGGGTCCACTAAACATTGCATTGATACAATAGGGTACAATAGAATACAAAAACAATAATAATACACAATATATGCTAAAATTTAACATAGAACAGGTAGGAAATATATAATCAACCATTACAGGTGCATTCTGTTTTGAGATATGTAGAGAGGGATCTCTTAAAGGATCCTGCAAACCAAAATTGATTGCTAGAACGGCTAGAAGTAATCATCCTTTATTGAACTTTAATAAAAGGTGACAAGGTTTCACCGAGGGCTAAATACAACACATATACAAAATCAGAAAAGTGGTTAAAAACAGAACAATGTAACACACATCCTCTCAATCAGGACGCATTTCGGGTTGCTCCGTATTCACATATGACTGAGACGGATGCTCTGCTCCCTGTTATACAAAGATAGTGACAGAATTCACTTGTCTCTAATAAGCTAACTTTAATTATTAGCACTATTATTATTATTATCAGGTATTTGTAGAGCGCCAACAGATTCCGCAGCGCTGAATTGAGTAAACTTACGCTAACACTAGAAGCAACTTTAAATCTACAGTTGGACAGTTATTATGTAAATACTCTCTGTCAACATATACATATATACATTACAAAAAAGTAAAAGAAAAAGAAAGAAAATGTGATCTTATTGTATTATTCTTACTCTACCTATATCTTAAGCCTAAAGTCTAAACCATACTACATGGGTTAATGCATAAAAATGTATTGCTAGCCATGTTCACACTTTCTCAACAATTCGAAAAAAGGAACAATTAATTGTGTAAAAGTATTAATGGAAAGGGCATTATAATAATCATGGGAGGCAGAAAATCCTACGCTATTATACTACTTTATGATAATAATAGGTAAAAAGAGGCCCTGAACAAAACAGATAGGTGCGAGATTTGTATCCATGCCCAAATAGGAAGAGCACTGTGATAATAATAGGAGACAAAAGGTTCTGTGCTATTTGACTACTGTATATGTTACGTTAATCATAAGAACAAGAGGTCCTTACAAAATGATTATACATTTTTTGCCCTTCCTAAGAGAGAACAACTTAGTACCAGGTTAATATACCGATCCTAATAAGAAGAGTTTCAAAGTATCTCTTAAAGGATATTAGGCTTGGGGATGGTTTAAAAGTGTGGGGGAGGTTGTTCTATAATTGTGGTGCTCTGTAGGAAAAGGAGGATCAAGCTGCTTTCTTTTTGTATTGAGGCAAACTAAATAATGTGCTGGTACTGGATTGGAGGTTATAGGAGGTTGTAATAGCCGAGGAGAGCATTCTGCTCAGGTAGGGCGGGAGGTTCCCAGAAAAGCTCTTAAACACAAGGCAGGAAAGATTGAGGGTGCATCTGGATTCCAGCGACAGCCAGTTTAGTTCTTTTAGCATGTCACATTGGTGGGTCCTGTAGTTACATTGTAGCACAAAGTGGCAAATATTAAAAACTAAAACCTGTAACTTGCAACTGTTCATGTTTCCATCTCACCTTACTTTAGTATAAATGTTTTCTATATATGTACCTTTATGAACTATCAGTTCCCTACTGTATAGAATGATGGTATTGATAGGTTAATGGTGATGTCCAATTATATGTGACTAAAGCTTATAGGTTAATGGTGATTATGGGTGAATGTTTGAAGCACAATAAATAGGAGCATCCCAGCACTTGAGTAATTTTTCCTGATGAAGGGGTGTGTCCCTGAAACTCACTGGTAAAAGCGTTTCCGTTCTGGCCAAGCAAGAGTTTGTTGTTCCTGTTTATAGTGTTTTAATACTTTTATTCAATAAATTGATTTAAATGTTCCATTGTATTGAGTGTATCTACATAAACGATCAGCGTGTTGAGTATATTGATTTATCAAAATTTTTCACCACCGTCTGAATCATTATATTTTTTGTATACACCTGAATAGTTTAGTAACAATTTGAATTGCTTTGTAGAAAATTATAATGGAAACATTTGCATAAATCAAATTTATGGACCAACATATTGTCTAGTCTTTAATAAAATAAACTATTTATATACAATTGTTGTATGTAAGAATCATTTAGCTGGTTTAGAGCACAGTTTCTTAAAACAAAACATCATTAAACAGCAACAAATATTTATTACTCACCATCCGAGGCCTTCTTTTCTTTATCAGATGTAATCCACAACGATAAAAAAAAAATATCCATGAATTTATTTTCTTCCAAAAAGCCAAGAAATAATTTCAAAGGGTCCTCATTTTCTTCATCAGATGTAATCCACAAGGCAGCAGTGGATCCTCTGGTCCTCAACAGAGGCTCCTTGGTGGTGACTCCTCTTCATCATGCTTCATCTAGCAGCACACTGTCCTAGCAGCACACTCAATTTATTCAGTCAGTTTCCCCATATTATAGGGGTGTTCTGGCAGTGCTATTGGATGATTGTTTACAATTTTTAAAATCAGCTAATTTCTCATTTTTTTTAAATCAGCTATTAGGAAAAAAATCTATTGGCTGATTAAAAAATAAAATGTAGAAATTCTTCAAAATAAATGTTTATAGAAATATTTTCTTTAAAAAAATCAGCCAATAGAACTGTCAGGACACTTTTATTAAAAGGGGAAATTGACAGAACAAAATGAGTGTGCTGTCGGAGAGCATGAATAGTGGATGCAAGAAGGAATCTCTACCTAAACCATTAAGTTGGACCACAGGAGCCACCATCGCCATGGAGGAGCCGCCTAGGAGCTGCCACTGAGTACCAGAGAATCTGCAGCCACCTTGTGGATTACATCTGATGAAGAAAAGAAGAGGACCTTTGAATTTTTTTTTATGACCGGTTTTAGATTTTTTTACATGGATTTGTTTCATGATTTTTTTTATATCATTTTTTTATATGGATTTTTTTACATGTGTTTTTTTTTGGATTATCATTGTGGATTTCATCTGATGAAGAAAAGAAAATAGAAGGTGAGTAATAAATATTTGTTGTTTAATGATGTTTTATTTTAATGTTTATTATTTTGTTGTTTAGAGTTATTGGCTTCTAGTATAATGTTTGTTTATGTTTTTTATTTATTGTTGTTTTCTTTTGGTTTAATGTTTTTTGCTTTATTTGTGGTTGTATTCTTAGGTTGTTTATTGTGATGTTTACTTTGTGGTTGATGTTTGCTTTGTTTATTGTGGTGTACTTTTGTTTATTGTGTTTTTTCATTTTTCTTTGCTGCTTGATTAGGTTGTTTATTGTGGTGTATTTTTGATAATGGTTTGTTTAATTTGTTTATGTTTATTGGTATGTATTGTATGGCTTATGTTGCTAATAGTGTAATGTTATTAGGTTAGTGTTGTTATGGTGCTTAAGGGGTTAATAGTGTAATGGGCTTAGATTGTGGTGGAGGTTATGGCCCTTTAAGGGTTAAACATCTAATGTTGTTAGGCTGTGGTAAAGTTATGGCATTTAAGGGGTTAATAGTGTTGAGTTGTTAGGTTGCAGTGGGGGATTGTGTTGCTTTAGGGGTTAATAGTGTAGTGGGCTTAGGTTGCAGTGGGGGTTATTGCTTTTAAGGTTTTAATAGTGTAGGGCTGTATAGCAGGTTTATTGGGTTGGCCTTTTTGGATTAAAAGAATAATGAATAAGTGTATTATAGCTTTTAATTAATACTTTTCTTTCTTTATTCTTTTAATTTGTGTAGTCTGCTGTTTGTTTATTGGGATGTGTTCTGAATGCAAGAATTAGGCAATGTACATGTGTGATATGTGTTAAAGAGATCATTTACATTACATCTTCAATGTAGGTGGCGATACTGCTTTGAAAATATTGCCAGCATTGCCATCCACTGAGAGGTATATTAAAACACCTCTTGGCAAGACTGCATTCAAATACTGCAGCAGATCTCTTTTTAAAATGTTGCTACATTGTGGATGTTTCTATCATCAGGGCCTAAATGAATTCCATTATCTTTTTATTATGCATGTTTTGATTCAAAACATGCATAATAAAAAGATAATGGAATTCATTTAGGCCCTGATGATAGAAACATCCACAATGTAGCAATTTTGATCATGATACTTTATTATATGTAATGTTCCTTTGAATATACATTTTGGGATTTTGAGTAGAAGTTTAAGAAGATATTGCAGACTGCAATGAGGTTGCAGATATATCACAACTGAGACAAAATAATACACTCTCAACTCTCCAGGTTAAAATAGAGGACCTGGAGAATCCTAGTTAAACGCTTTAGGGCCTATTTATCAAATGTCTCGCGGACCTGATCCGACAGTGAGGATCAGGTCAGCAAGACATCGCTGAATGTGGAGAGCAAAACGCTCTCCGTATTCAGCATTGCACCAGCAGCTCACAAGAGCTGCTGGTGCAACACCGCCTTCTGCTGACTCGCGGCCAATGGGCCGCCAGCAAGGGGTGTCAATCAACCCGATCGTACTCGATCTGGATGATTTCTGGCTATTCCTGTCCGCCTGCTCAGAGCAGGCGGACAGGGTTATGGAGCAGCGGTCTTTAGACCGCTGCTTCATAACTGCTGTTTCTGGCGAGTCTGAAGACTCGCCAGAAACACGAGCCCACAAGCTCCATTCGGAGCTTGATAAATGGGCCCCTTTGTTTGCTGATTATAAATGCTCAGTAGACTCACCTTCAATTCTCTTGTATAGAGCTCATAGGACCTTGACCAAGACCATCTAAAAATTCATTGCCAAGAGACAATATTTGAAGTTAACACATTTTGTGGAAAAAAGAGATAATGACGCTCCTCCATATACATCAAACTATGAGGTTTAACAACTTTAATCTACAGATCTTTCACCAAGTATGCAGCAATTAGGAGATGCTACTGCAGAATTGTTACTGATTTCCATTTCAACTGATGATGCTGTTTTATGAAAGCAGAACTGCTTAGTTCTACATCTTCCATAACCACAAGTTCAATCTCTAATGACAACAGCAATTCTGACATTTTTCTGGCTGCTGCCCAACCTAACTCCTTGCTGTATCCGTTAAAATGATCTTTGCATAATGGTCAGCCTTTTTGTAATTCTTGTTTGCATAGAAGCACTATTTTGTTTTTAGTTGGCTTGTTCAATGACAACAGATAAATCTTTTTTTTTTTATATATTCTCACATCTTTTTCTAGATACAACTATTCATAGCTAACAAGTTGTGTCATCACTCACTAGGAAACAAAGGACAATACATTAAATTCCTTTAAGATATGCTTAAAGGGAAACTGAACTCACATTTATTCAGATTCAGATAGAGCATACAATTTGAAGCAACTTTATAATTTACTCCTATTATCATTTTTTCTTTATTATCTGGCTATCTTTATTTGAAAAGCAAGAATGCAAGTTTAGAAGCCCATTTTTTTATCACAACCTGGGTTGTGCTTGCTGATTGGTGGCTAACTGTACCCACCAATCAGCAAGTGCTGGCCAGGGTCCTGAATCAAAAATGGGCTGGCTCCTTACTAGATGCTTTCTTTTTCAAATAAAGATAGCAAGAGAATGAAGAAAAATTGATAATAGGATTCAATTAGAAAGTTGCTAAAATTGCATGCTCTAAACGTGGGTTTAGTGTCCCTTTAACATATTCTTATGTAAAGTAAATATTTACTACAACTTGGATCAGATATTTAAGAACATCATTCTCAATTGCAATTGTGTTGCTCTATGACAATTAATATACCTTTTATGGTTTTTTTTACTTGTTTTCAAATGGCACACAACACACTCTCACACTGTTATCAAATACAGAGCATTTAAAGTGTCAGCAAAACTTTGAATTAGCATCAGCATTACCAACCTCTCTTAGAATCAGATATGTAACTGTTAAACACTTAAACATTTTTGAATATATTGTTTTAGTTCTTGAATTATGCTGCCAATTACAAACATGGTATCTTCCTCAATGTGTCATTATGTCATTTGCTTTGAACTCGTACATTCTAGTGTTGGTATTCTTATACATCCTTTATAAATGATTTATTAATGGTTACCAATGCCTCCACAAAAAAACATCTAATATATCTCATCACAAAGAATGTAAAGGGGTTTAATTCATCTAAAAAAAAGTTAATTAGCAGTAACCGACTTACATTGCAGAAAAGCGGAACTCCTGTATTTACATGAATTCCATTTTGTCCCTAATTAGAGAACCTACATTTTTGAAGTTGAATTACCCTCATAACCCTTTTTATGATTGAAATAAGGGGTTTCATGTCCTTAGTGCAATTAAATAATCACGAAGTAAGACTGTGTAACATTGATGATAGGGCTCTCAGATTGGTGTTTGAACTATAATAAATACATAAATAAATAAATACTTATTTTCCACCATAATATGCAAATAAATTCTTTCCAAATCAGACAATGTGATTGTCTGGATTTGTTTCCACATTTTGTCTCTCATAGTTGAGGTATACCTATGATGAAAATTACAGGCCTCTTTCATCTTCTTAAGTGGGAGAACTTGCACAATTGGTGGCTGACTAAATACTTTTTTTCCCCACTGTATATATAAAATAAATTCCTCCAGGGCTACGTAGAGTCACTCATGGACCCAAAAGAGTGAAATTGACTTAGGGTAGGAAAGCTAATGATACAAATGGTCACGCTTGGACCTCTAAAATTTTATATTATAAATAGTGATGTCGCGAATAGTTCCCGGCGAACATAGCTTGTTCGCGTTCGCCGCGGCGGGCGAACATATGCGATGTTCGATCCGCCCCCTATTCATCATCATTGAGTAAACTTTGACCCTGTAACTAACAGTCAGCAGACACATTCCAGCCAATCAGCAGCAGACCCTCCCTCCCACACTCTCCCACCTTCTGGACAGCATCCATTTTAGATTCATTCGGAAGCTGCATTCTTAGTGAGAGGAGGGAAAGTGTAGCTGCTGCTGATTTAATAGGGAAATCGATAGCTAGGCTAGTGTATTCAGTATCCACTACAGTCCTGAAGGACTCATCTGATCTCTGCTGTAAGGACAGCACCCCAAAAAGCCCTTTTTAGGGCTAGAACATCAGTCTGCTTTTTTTTTTCCTGTGTAATCTAATTGCAGTTGCCTGCCTGCCAGCATGTGTGTCAGGCTCACAGCATATACTGTGCCCACTTGCCCAGTGCCACCATATCTGGTGTAACAGTAGTGTACATTTAAAAAAACAACACTTTTTTGACTGTGAAATAATAGCAGTCAGTTTCCTTCACAAGTGTGCATTTCAGTGCCTGCCTGCCAGGGCACAGTGTCACACCAATGCAACTCATATCTGGTGTAACAGTAGTGTACATTTAAAAAAAACCTATTTTTTGACTGTGAAATAATAGCAGTCAGTTTCCTTCACACATGTGCGTTTCAGTGCCTGCCTTCTAGGGCACAGTGTCACACCAGTGCAACTCATATCGATGTAACAGTAGTGTACATTTAAAAAAAACAACACTTTTTTGACTGTGAAATAATAGCAGTCAGTTTCCTTTACACGTGTGCGTTTCAGTGCCTGCCTGCCAGGGCACAGTGTCACACCAGTGCAACTCATATCTGGTGTAACGGTAGTGTACATTAAAAAAAAACAAACACTTTTTTGACTGTGAAATAATAGCAGTAAGTTTCCTTCACACATGTGCGTTTCAGTGCCTGCCTGCCAGGGCACAGTGTCACACCAGTGCAACTCATATCTGGTGTAACAGTAGTGTACATTTAAAAAAAAACAACACTTTTTTGACTGTGAAATAATAGCAGTCAGTTTCCTTCATACGTGTTGTTAACGGACCAGGTATATAGCAAACCTGATCTGTCTCTGACAGTTATCATAACAGCTTAGCAAATCGTGACAAGCAATATTTGCAGACAAGAGCAATACACAGCAATATTGGTACAATATATGGGGGATATATATTAACAGGACAATTTAACCCTTAGACACTAATTTAACCCAATATTAGTGATTCAGAACGCATTGTAATATACTATGATTTAATTTACCACCTGTTCAATGTCCTGGGCTAATTTCAGGAATTGTTAAGAGATATAAATATCTATTAATACAGGGATACCTCACATTGATCACTACCAATATAAACAGTAGTCCTGGTCATTTAGTTGGTACATTAATCCTGATAGAGATATATTTGTTATGAATAATTACCACCCTGGGTTTATACCGCAACAATTGCAAGTTATAAAAATTATTACTGTCGGGGGCGGAGCCAGCCATCGCACAGTATGGCTGCAAAAAGCTAAAGCTCCGTGTTACCAGACGCTTCCAAGCAGCACCTTCACCACTGCAAAGGTGCTAGCCGAATTCTAACAACCGATATTTACACCGGAACTCACCCGGAACACAATGATCAAACCCCGGGCGAGCTAAAATAACGGAAAGCTGCGCAAAGCGGCACATGAAAACGGACAGCATATTTACTTCGGCCTAGGCGTACGACGCACGTCACAAGCCTGCACAGATGCGGTTAAAACATAAAGACACTGGTGAACGATCGACTCCTGAAAAGCCGAAGGTATGACAACTTCAACACCAATTTAAAAGCAATGGCATAGCATACTATATAGAAACACACTAAGCCCTAAGAGCTACGGCACTACCGTACAAAGCACCATACTCAGGCCTAACATATTGCCACGAGGGAAGAGACTTTGAACAACGCCTAATCTTATACCACTATCCCCTCCATATATAGGCAATATAACCTTACTAAATGCGCAATTACTGAGGAGAAACCATAACCTACAGATCACTGGGCACCTTACTATAGCGGAGCACCGCCATCATCACACGTGAGCAGGCCTAGGCTTAAAACGCTGCACCACTGCACGCAGCACACCACCCAGGCACCAGACACCACTTTAAGCTTCTCCCAGAGAGAGATACTCATCCCCCGAACAACATATAAAAATGACATCCAAAAGGATCTCAAAGTCAGACAAGCCAGCGAAAACCCAGACAGCCGCAGCAACTAAACTTAACTTTTTCAAAGTGCTGGAAACTCCGGATCCAGAATCACCCACATCACAAGACTCAGATGACATGCCACCAGCTACTACTAATGCTCAAGGCACCCAGCTAGAAGAACCCCTTACAAGGGCAGACATTGACAACCTCCCTACTAAGGCAGATTTTGCAACCTTAATCTCACAAGTGGGAAAAATGATAAAAGATGGCCTAAGAGAGGTTAAAAAAGAACTATCAGAGCTAGGAGAAAGAGTGGTGCACCTCGAGGAGGACATAGACCAAATCTACAATAATACTGATATTCAAAACAGATCTTTTGAATCCAACGACTCACTAATTCAACAAATGCAATTACAATTAGAAGATCTGGACAACCGTGGTCGCCGCAATAATATCAGAGTGAGAGGTGTATCAGAGAAAATTGTCCCCAACCAAATTCCACAACATCTACAAGGACTTTTTAAATTTCTGCTGAGGGATGAAGAATTACCAGACATGCCCATAGAAAGAGCCCACAGGGCACTGAGACCGAAGCCGCAAGATAACAAACCTCCTAGGGACATTGTTTTAAAAATGCAAACATTCACAGACAAGGAGAAAATCATGGAAGCCTCTAGGAAACTACGCCAGATCACATACGAAGGGGATAACATTCAAATCTACGCAGATCTAAGTAGTATCACCCTTAACAGAAGGCGAGAAGCCAGATACCTAACCCTTCATCTACAAAATCTGAAGATTCCCTACAGATGGGGCTTTCCTTTTTGCATCAAAGTTCTGCAAGGTACGAACATTGCAATATACAGATCACCAGACGACCTAGAAGAGTTCTGTAGCAAATTGAATATCCCACAACCCACACCACAGCTTCTAGGAGGATCAGCACCTGAGAAACCAACAACCTCTTCCAGCATACCGAAACCTCAGAGGCCGACATGGAACAGAATAAACAGGAAAAGGACACAACCATCCAGTAGCCAATTCAACCCAGAAACTAACCCCACATGAACATGCATGACCACTATTACCTGTTTTAGCCTGTATCGCTCTTAATAATTGTTTACCTTGCAGATATACCAAGACTTTCCCCTTATACAGGTATAGAAACTTGACTCAGAATGCCTGCAGGTAAAGCAAGTGAGTGAGTACACCTAACTCTAAAGTTGTTTAGAATTTCGAAGTAATCCTAATTTGTCTAATATAATTGAAACACCTTGTTTAACACTATAGGAAGCAGTCTATACTCTCATGTTCATAAAATTTTGTGAACGGGGTAGTATACCCTTAAACACTTGGTATTGTATATGTATATATGCAATTGTTGTATATAAGTTATATGTTATGAAGTTTGTTAATGTTTGTTATACTGGAACTGGAAATTTGACTTTAACAACTGCTATGTCTATGCTAACTTGGCAAGTAACACTTACTGACGAACAGAACCCACTGAGTAAATTACAGCACACACACCCCTTTACTACTACTCCACTTAGAAGACAGCTAAAACCCAAACATATACTCTAATGAGTGCACCACAACTCAAGATCATGACACAAAATACAAAGGGTCTAAACTCTCCCACAAAAAGATCGTTAGCTCTCAATTGGTTTTCTAAATCTAAAAATGAGATTATCTTCTTACAAGAAACCCATTTTAAGCACAAGGAGGAGCCGAAGTTCCACTCTAAAAACTTCCCAACCGGATACTTCTGTTCGCACACACAGAAAAAGAAAAATGGAGTGGGAATCCTACTCCATAAATCCATACATCTCCAAAATATTACCACACACACTGACCCAGAGGGCAGATATTTAATTTTGGTTGGAGACCTTTTCAACAGACCAATCACGTTAGCGAACATATACGCACCCAACACCGGTCAAGCGAAATTCTTCAAAAAAGTCACAGGGAAACTATTAGAAATAGCAAAAGGAACTAACATTATAGCAGGAGACTTTAACATAGCACTCAACCCCAGATTAGACTGCTCAACGACCAAAAGCTCCCAGACCATAAACACTATCAAAACAGTCACACAAAGTCTGAAATCCCTATCTCTCCTAGACGCCTGGAGGGTTCACCACCCGACACAGAAAACCTACTCCTTTTACTCGAACCCCAAGAAATCTTACTCCAGATTAGATTACATTTGCATTGATCAATTAGGCCTATCACTTACTAGAGATTCAGACATCACCCCAACCCCATGGTCCGACCATTCGTCAGTATCACTGACCCTAGATTGGCCTGACAAACCTATTAAAGATTTTAACTGGAGGTTGGATGATACACTGCTTATACAGCCTCAAATCAAAAAGAAAATAGACAAAACACTCACTGAATACTTTCATTTCAACAAACCCCCCCAATCCCATCCCATAACGATCTGGGAAGCACATAAAGCGGTAGTTAGGGGAGAACTTATTAAACAGAAAGCCATCCTCAAAAAAAAAATACAACTCAGAATATAAACAATTACTAGACCAACTTAAGGTGGCGGAATTTAATCACATGCACAACCCTGAATCGAATGACACCCTTAACACTCTCACTAAGATTAGACAAAACCTGAATAACTTACTAACATCTGAAGTACATAGAAAAGCTTATTATCTAAAGAAACTATATTTTGTTGAAAGCAACAGAGCAGGACCCATACTAGCTAAAGCACTGAAACGGAAGAGATACGCCAATTATATAAATAAAATCCAAGACAGCACAAATACAGACAAATATGACTGCAAGGACATAGCAAACACATTCAGCAGATATTATAGTCTTCTCTACAACATCCCTACAGATAATAGCATCCACAAGAAGACCCTTATAGATAAATACCTAGAAGAAGCAAATTTACCCAAATTAGACGAACCCCTTAGAGTCGCCCTAGATGACCCCTTCTCTGAGCAGGAAGTAGCTAAAGCAATCAATAGCTTACCTACCCATAAGAGCCCTGGACCAGATGGTCTGACGAACGCCTACTATAAACAATTTAAGCAAATACTAACACCCCATTTAACAAATCTATTTAACTCCCTAGAAGAAAATACTCCCATATCTCCACAACTACTCGAAGCACATATCACTGTAATACACAAAGAGGGCAAACCGATAACAGAGCCTAGCAGCTACCGACCAATCTCACTGCTAAACAGCGATATAAAAATGTATGCAAAAATTCTAGCACTAAGAATTAACTCGGTCCTACCTGACTTGATCCACTTAGACCAGGCGGGGTTTATCCCACTTAGAGAGACAAGAGATAACACCATTAGAACTACCCAGCTTATAGATTATGCCAACACCCACAAAATCCCTATGATCACAGTAGCCACAGATGCAGAGAAGGCCTTCGATAGGGTGGCCTGGCCATTCCTTCGAAGTGCACTTCACAGTTATGGATTTGGAGATGGAATAATAGGTAGAATCTTCCAACTATATTCAGCTCCCTCAGCAAGAGTCAAAGTTAATGGAGTATTATCCCACCCATTCAAAATTGCAAATGGAACAAGACAGGGCTGCCCTCTCTCCCCACTCCTATTTGTGCTAACCATGGAAGCCTTAGCGGCTCATATTCGAGCTAACCCAAACATAAAGGGAGTAAATATTGGCCCAAATCATTATAAAATCTCAATGTTCGCCGACGACATTCTCCTCACATTGACTTCCCCCACACGCTCCCTAGTTGCCCTAATGGAGGAATTTGACACCTTTAGCCACCTATCCAATTTCTTAATCAATAAACAGAAATCAGAGATCCTAAACATCTCCCTCCCCCAAAGAGACCTACAACACATTAAGAACATATGCCCATATAAAGTAAAGAACTCCCAACTAAAATACTTGGGAGTCAAGCTGACCCCAAAAATCTCACAACTATTTGACGCCAACTACAAAACCCTACTAACCGCTACCCAACACACCCTAAAGACTTGGAGTGATAAACCCTTATCTTGGTGGGGGAGAATACAGGCCATAAAAATGACGATTCTCCCGAGAATCATTTATATCTTCCAAACCATACCTATATCCCTCCCCAAACACTACGTCCAACAACTCCAAAAAAGTATCAACACATTCATTTGGGGAAAACAAAAGCCTTGCGTAAACGCTACCACATTACACAGAGCGACCAGAGGGGGGGCGGCTAGGGGTACCGAAGTTAGAAACGTATTACTACTCAGTAACCTTACAACGCATCCTTGACTGGCATAGCAAAAGCAAAGCTAAAGCATGGATTTCCCTAGACTCTCAAATATTAAAAGCGCCCAAACCCGGTTCAGTGTGCTGGATCCCCAAAACCTTAAGACCTGCGGTATGCCAGACCTCCCCAACCCTTAGACACATTTTCGATACCTGGGACTACCTAGTACGCAAATACCCAAAACTATCTTCACAACACTCCCCTTTAACGCCAATATCACAGAATATGGAACTCTCCGGAGGGTATGAGCCACTTAAGAACACTAAAGTCACTTGGGAATTACAGGACTCTGTTCCCATAATAACACTTTTAGACAAACGATCACTTAAGCCCAGACACAGCTTGACAGATGTGCTGGGTGGTACATTCTCCTCCTGGTTAAAATATTCCCAACTCAACAATTTTATATGCAATAATCAAGCTAGGGAGAACTTGATAAGGTCACCCACTCCCTTCGAACAATGCTGCCTATCAGCAATTCCCACTAGAGGTACCTTATCACTTGCAAAAAAAATGCTAGAAAATGCAGAACTGACCCCCCTCCCATCATATATTGCTCATTGGCAACAAGACCTAAAGATACAGCTAGATGAGAAGGAATGGAGGAAAATCTTTAACAATGCCCGAAAGTCATCAACTTCCACCAGATTTATAGAACTAAACTTTAAAATACTAACACGGTGGTATCTGACACCACATAGACTGCATAAAATCTACCCCTCCTCTACAGCATCATGCTGGAGAGGATGTAGAGATCTGGGAACAATGGCGCATATATGGTGGCATTGTGACAAGATAAGACCTTATTGGAAGTCGATAGAATCTCATCTAAAACACATCCTAGGCCACGAATTTACATTACCCCCCACACTAGCGCTGTTTAACCTAAAACCAGGGATCTCATGTAAGATACGATCGACACTGTTGACAATATGCCTAAACAGTGCGAAAGCCTTAATAGCACAAAATTGGAAATCTCTTTCCGTCCCATCGAGCCAGCAATGGTTATCAAAAGTATCAGAAACTATACAATTAGAACAGTACGGATACTATAGACGCAACCAACTAGACCTATTCCTAGATGTCAGGTTTTATTGGGAGACACACCTCAACACTCTCAATGCTCGATAAAACCCTCAAACATTGAGACACCTTTGACTATAGTTAGGACCTAACACTAAGACAGATCTGACATGTAGACCATTATCAAGACGCCAGCTAAACCTCCTAGCCACGAAAACAATTCGAAGACTGACCACCTTATAGTCACAAAAACCACACTCCAGTTGTTACCTTTATATTTATGTTATAGTTTGATAAGTTATATTTCCACTCTTTGTCAAAACCCAACTATACGGTTTTCCACTCCCATCACTCCACAGTCCATGCAAGAACTTTGCTCTCCCAGTCTCATAACGAGATTGCACAGGACACTAAAGAATGGACTGAAAAATGCTCATCCACTGTACCATTGTATGATATACTTTGTGGAAACCCTTTACACTACTGTATTATCTATATGGAAAACTAATAAAAATTGTTTTATAAAAAAAAAAAAAATATTACTGTCACGAAATAATCAAATAGGAACATCAGAGGAAATATTCATGCATGATGTATGATATTTAGACTATCCAAACATACCAAATGTCAAACCAAGTACATGGTATATCACAAATATGCCATAATCATATACATTAACATAAGTGTTGTATCATACTAACTACCCATGCTTTGTCTCTCATGTTAAACCACCCTGTAATCAACAATAGTGCCTGAACTAATTATTGTACTTAACTTGACCCTTGTGATACATAAACAAGGATCAACCATCTGATTGAGGAACCATAGATGTACTCTCAGTTTTCATTATTACAATTTCCTGATAAATTGCAAATTTCAAGGATTAATCGCTGCTAAGTTGGTGATCCAAACCCCTATTACCACTCTCTCCTCTTTTGAGCTAACACTATTTCTGTGTTTTTAATGTGTATTATTCTAAAAAATTTTAAAGTTCCAATAAAAGTTATATTTTAAATGTTCCTGTACACCTGCCAATTGTAACTCAGTCGTATTCTACATTCAGGGAATTTGAGTGCTATAAATGTGTACATTTTCTGAAGACTTTGATCTTCTTTTGTTCTCTCATTAACCGGTACACAGCACCAACGTTTGCATCACGTAACATTAGGAGGAACACATGTACGTTAATTTCCTCTTTCCATACTTTTTTGAATGTGAAATAATAGCAGTCAGTTTCATTCACACGTGTGCGTTTCAGTGCCTGCCAGGGCACAGTGTCACACCAGTGCAACTCATATCTGGTGTAACAGTAGTGTACATTTAAAAAATAAAAAATACAATTTTGACTGTAATAGATTGAATAGCAGTTAGTTGTCTGCAAGCGTGTGTGTCAGGCCTACAGCGTCTACTCTGCCAACTTCTGCCAGTGCACAGTGCCACTCATATCTGTTGTCACATTAGCTTGCACGCATAGTATCACTAATCGAAAAAAAAAATGACAGGCAGAGGCAGGCCACCCCGCAGGGGCCGTCGTGGTGCTGTTATTCCCTTTGGCCCTAGAATAATGCCCAGTGTTCAGAGGTCACGTACCCTGAACTCGAACAGCTCTGAGGACATAGTTGACTGGCTAACACAGGACACCCAATCTTCTACAGCTTCCGCTCGGAACCTTAACGCACCATCCTCCTCCAGCTTAGCTTCGGGCACCTCTCAAGTTACCACTCACCCGCCTGCCACCACCACCAACACTAGCACCACAGCCACTTCACTTGATCTGTCAGAGGAGTTATTTACACATCAGTTGGAAGAAATGAGTGATAGTGATGCGCAAACATTATTGGCAGAGGATGTAGATAACAGGGATATGTCTCAGTCAGGCAGCATTACACACATGGACGTACAGTGTGATGATGATGATGTTGTACCCGCTGCTGCTTCCTTTGCTGAGTTGTCAGATACAAGTGAAGCGGTTGATGATGACAATGAGTCCGTGGATGTCACGTGGGTGCCCACTAGAAGAGAAAAAGAACAGGGGGAAAGTTCAGATGGGGAGACAGAGAGGAGGAGGAGACGAGTTGGAAGCAGGAGGAGGTCGTCGCAAGGAGCTAGTGGCACAGTCAGACAGCATGCATCAGAACCCGGGGTCAGCCAGACAGCACGCCAATCAACGCATGCTGTTGCCACCAACAGAATGCCGTCATTGCAGAGCTCAGCAGTGTGGCTTTTTTGTGTGTGTCTGCCTCTGACAACAGCGATGCCATTTGGAACCTCTGCCAAAAGAAACTGAGTCGTGGGAAGTCCAACACCCACCTAGGTACAACTGCTTTGCAAAGGCACATGATCGCACCTAACAAACGCCTATGGGATCAACACATGAGTACAAGCAAAACACAAACTCAAAGCCGCCATCCTCCTCCTGGTCCAGCATCTTCAGCCACGTCAACCGCTGCTGTCCTCCTTGCCCCCTCTCAACCATCCGCCACTCCGTCTCTCGCCTTGAGCAGTTCCTGCTCATCTGCCCACAGTCAGGTGTCTGTCAAGGACATGTTTGAGCGTAAGAAGCCAAAGTCACAAAGTCACCCCCTTGACCGGCATCTGACACCTTGCTTGTCTGAACTCTTAGCCTGCCAGCTTTTACCATACTAGCTGGTGGAGTCTGAGGCGTTCCAAAAATCTGTAGCTATTGGGACACCGCAGTGGAAGGTACCCGGCCCGAAATTTCTTTGCACAAAAGGCAATCCCCAACCTGTACTCGATAGTGCAAAAGGAAGTAATGGCATGTCTGGCACACAGTGTTGGGGTAAGGGTCCATCTGACCACTGATACCTGGTCTGCAAAGCATGGTCAGGGCAGGTATATCACCTACACTGTGCATTGGGTAAACCTGCTGATGGCTGCCAAGCATGGAATGCATGGCTCTGCAGAGGAGTTGGTGATACCGCCACGACTTGCAAGCAGGCCTGCTGCTACATCCTCTACTCCTCCTACTTCATCCTCTTCCATAACCTCTTCCTCGGCTGATTCCTCTTCTGCTGCTGCGTCTTGCTCCACATCAACGGCACCCCCCCAGCTCCCCAGGTACTATTCCACATCCCGGATATGGCAGTGTCACGCCGTCTTGGGGTTGACTTGCCTGAAAGCAGAGAGTCACACCGGACCAGCACTCCTGTCTGCCCTGAATGCACAGGTGGATCAGTGGCTGACTCCGCACCAACTGGAGATCAGCAAAGTGGTTTGTGACAACAGAAGAAATTTGTTGGCGGCATTGAATTTGGGCAAGTTGACACATGTGCCGTGCATGGCACATGTGTGTATTCTGATTGTACAACGCTTTGTGCATAAGTACCCAGGCTTACAGGACATCCTGAAGCAGGCCAGGAAGGTGTGTGGCCATTTCAGGTGTTCCTACACGTCCATGGCGCACTTTTCAGATATCCAGCGGCGAAACAAAACCCAGTGGGGTGCTTGATTTGCGACAGCCCGACACATTGAAATTCAACACTTCTAATGTTCGACCGCCTGCTCCAACAAGAAAAAGCCGTTAACGACTATTTGTATGACCGGGGTGCTAGGACAGCCTCTGCGGAGCTGGGAATTTTTTTGCCACGTTACTGGATGCTCATGCGCAATGCCTGTAGGCTCATGCATCCTTTTGAGGAGGTGACAAACCTAGTCAGTCGCACCGAAGGCACCATCAGCGACATCATACCATTTGTTTTCTTCCTGGAGCGTGCCCTGCGAAAAGTGCTGGATTAGGCCGTAGATGAGCATGAAGAGGAAGAGTTGTGGTCACCATCACCACCAGAAACAGCCTTATCAGCATCGCTTGCTGGACCTGCGGCAACGCTGGAAGAGGATTGTGAGGAAGAGGAGTCAGAGGAGGAATGTGGCTTTGAGGAGGAGGAGGAAGACCAACCACAACAGGCATCCCAGTGTGCTCATTGTCACCTATCTGGTACCCGTGGTGTTGTACGTGGCTGGGGGGAAGAACATACCTTCAGTGAGATCACTGAGGATGAGGAACGGGACATGAGTAGCTCGGCATCCAACCTTGTGCAAATGGAGTCTTTCATGCTGTCGTGCCTGTTGAGGGACCCTCGTATAAAAAGGCTGAAGTAGAATGAGCTGTACTGGGTGTCCATGCTACTAGACCCCCTGGTATAAGTATAAAGTTCCTGAAATGTTACCGAATTACCACAAGTCGGAAAGGATGCAGCAGTTCCAAAATCAATTAAAAAGTATGCATTACACAGTGTATAAGGGTGATGTCACAGCACAACGGGAATCTAACAGGGGGAGAGGTGAAAGTAATCCTCCTCCTCCCACGACCACTCTGGCAAGGACAGGACGCTTTACAGACGTGTTGTTGATGGACGATATGCGGAGCTTTTTAAGTCCTATGCATCGCCACAGCCCTTCGGGGTCCACCCTCAGAGAACGACTCGTCTGACAGGTAGCAGACTACCTTGCCTTAACTGCAGATATCAACACTCTGAGGAGTGATGAACCCCTTGACTACTGGGTGTGCAGGCTTGACCTGTGGCCTGAGCTATCCCAATTTGCGATAGAACTTCTGGCCTGCCCCCCTTCAAGTGTCCTGTCAGAAAGGACCTTCAGTGCAGCAGGAGGTATTGTCACTGAGAAGAGAAGTCGCCTAGGTCAAAAAAGTCTAGATTACCTCACCTTTATTAAGATGAATGAGGGATGGATCCCAAAGGGACTGACAGTGGGCGATACATTCGACTAAAAAAGGCCTGATGAGATGAGCTGCCTTGGGCTAAAAATGGTCCACACGCTGCTGTATTTTATCTCTGAATGCCGGATGACTTGCGTGACTTATCCGCCACCAACTAGGGTTCAAGCCGCAATGTTTTAGGGCACTTTCTGCCTGGGAAACATACATCAATTTTTCTGGCCTCTGCTACAGCAGCGGCTGCAACAATACCTAATTTTTCAGGCATGTATACATGCCTAATTTTTCTGGCCTCTGGTGCTGCACTGTGGCTTCAAAAACCAAACCAATAAAAAGGCACATAACAGGGATTAAACTGATAGGAATAGTATTACTTAACACGCCACTCCTATTTGGTGGCACATTAGATTGCACGCGCAGTGCCCCAAATTTGAAGTAGGAGGACCGACCAAGCATCTTTTCCATCTCCCGGTTCCTAAAATCAATGCCATATACACTTCCCCTGATAGGGGACGTAACAGGGATTAAACTGATAAGAATAGTACTACTTAACACACCACTCCTATCTGGTGGCACATTAGATTGCATGCGCAGTCCGCCAAATTTGAAGTAGGAGGACCGACCAAGCATCTTTTTCCATCTCCCGGTTCCTAAAATCAAAACCATATACGCGTCCCCTGATAGGGGACATAACAGGGATTAAACTGATAAGAATAGTACTACTTAACACACCACTCCTATCTGGTGGCACATTAGATTGCACACGCAGTGCCCCAAATTTGAAGTAGGAGGACCGACCAAGCATCTTTTTCCATCTCTCGATTCCTAAAATCGATGCCATATACACGTCCCCTGATAGGGGACGTAACAAGTATTAAACTGATAGGAATACTACGACTTAACACACCTTATAATAATGCAGAGGGAGGCAATGCAAAGAGAGGAGTCTGAAGAAGAGGAGTCTTAGGAGGAAGGTGGCTTTGAGGAGGTGGAAGACCAAACAAAGCAGGCGTCCCAGGGGGCTTGTTGTCACCTTTCGGGGACCCTTGGTGTTGTACGTGGCTGGGTAAAGGAAGAGACCTTCAATGACATCAGTGAGGACAAGAAACGGGACATGGCTAGCTTGGTATCCAACCTTGTGCAAATGGGGAGTTTGTGTGTAAGGATATGTTTAGTTGTTTTTAGAGAACACTACAATTACAGCCCCTGCTTTATGCAGGACCACTCAGTCTCACACCTTACCTCGGATTCCCACAGATTTAACTTAAGGGAACCCTGATATGCTCATTGATCTGAGGGTCACTACAGCAGGGTTGCTGAGTGAAACCGGAACCTTCACGCAACAATAAATGCTTAAAGCAGAAAAGAGAGTAAGTCTTATAGGATTGACTGCAGCAGTAGTGAAAGAGTTAATTAGTGCAGGTGCCTTAATTCAAACAGAGTTGCAATGGAAATAGTTTATGCAGCAGGCTTTAACAAACACACTGAAATTAACACAGTACTTTGATAAGTGAATAAGTCAACCTCTGGTCATTTTGTAAACCATACTTTGATAATGAATATTAATACTTTGCAGAGTTGTTCAATCAGAGTAATATAAGCTGTGGTAAACTTGAGGAAACAGATATAGTTTAAGTTAGAGCAAACAGTTCATTTCAAGCACAATAGAGGTTAATTGCGTAAAGTTTGAAATACGCTTATGCAGTCCGATAATGAATAATGGTACTTTGTAATAATCTTTGTCACAGTTATTTGTTTGTAATTTGGTAAATAGCAGTAAAAAGGTTTAGTGCATATTTGATATCTGAAGCGAATATGGAAATCCAGCAAATGAGCGTTCCACAATATATAGCAAGTGAAAGAGAAATGAGGTTGCAGCAATACACACAGTTCATAGAATGCAATATATATAGACTAGAAATATTGTAGATGATATTAGCACATAGCGATACAGTTACCACACAGCAACGAGTCCTAGGAGTATCGCAGAGAGCCTGGCAGAGATCCGCGGCGGGAGAATGAGGAGCGTGACGTCACACGCTGCAGGGGAACAACCTCACTACAGGAGAGAGACTGAGAAATCTCTTAGTGAACAAACGGAGCAAATCTTCAAGCACAAAAGAGAATCTGCAAGTTGATTCAAATAGGCAGATACTCAAGGAGAGCAATAAGTTGAGAATAGAAAGTAGTATAAACGGCTAGGTCTCTTCTGAAGCAGCTTCACACTGAGCAACAAATTACCAAGCAATGAGTTCTGTTGGGAGGAGCCTTAAATAGGGGTAGTGAGTTGACATTCTTAAAGGCACAGTAGGAAAAGAGATAAATCCCTGACAGGACACCCCCCCCCAAGGAGCCGCTCTGCGGATCAAGGACCAGGACGATCAGGATGTCTACGATGAAACAAGGAGACAAGACATGGTGCAGAGACATTATTGGAAGGCTCCCAAGAGTCCTCCTCAGGACCAAATCCTTTCCAACTGACAAGATATTGAAGTTGATTACGATGTTAACGAGAGTCTAGGATAGACTCAATCTCATATTCCATGCCATCAATGACTGAAGGATCCACCGTCTCATTCTGAGTTGAGTCTCTGCTTGCACTGTAAGGTTTCAAAAGAGAAACGTGGAATGTGGGATGTATCTTCATGGAATCTGGTAGTTTAAGTGTTACAGCATTAACATTGATGACCTTTTGTATCGGATAAGGCCCTAAATATAGGGAAGCCAGTTTTTTAGATGGAACTTGTAAGCATAAATGTTTAGTGCTTAACCAAACTTTGTCACCAATCTTGTAATCTGGAGGCTTGGATCTACGTAGGTCGTAGTGATGTTTCTGAACAGCCTGGGCTTCTAGTAAAACTTGTTTCAATGTTGAGAAATTGGTAGCAATGGTATTAACAAGATCATTAACTATAGGCATGTCGGAATTGTTGATCTGATTTGGATAGTATGAGGGATGAAATCCATAATTGATGTAAAATGGTGTCATTTTAGTTGATGAATTTACGGCATTATTATGAGCAAATTCAGCAGTAGCAAGTAGAGAATGCCAGTTATCTTGTTGTTGAGTGCAGTAGCAACGAAGGTACTGCTCTAATGTTTGATTTGTTCTTTCTGTTTGACCATTCGTTTGTGGATGATAAGCGGTACTCAAACGTTTAGTAATGTTAAGAGAGGAACACAATTGATTCCAAAACCTCGAGGTGAATTGCGTACCTCTATCTGTGGTGATTGTTTCAGGTAAACCATGTAGTTTTACAATGTGATTCAAAAATAGTGAAGCAGTTTCTGAAGATGTAGGCAATCCTCTATGTGGAAGGAAATGAGCCATTTTAGAGAATAAGTCCACTACTACCAATATGGTATTATAATTAGCTGACGAAGGCAGATCAACAACAAAATCCATAGCAATCGCTGCCCAGGGTCTGTCTGGTACTGGTAAAGAGAGAAGGTAACCATAAGGACTCTTATGCTTATGTTTCTTAGTTGTACATACCATACAGGAATCAATATACTGTTTAATAGTATCATTCATCTTTGGCCACCAGTAATTCCTTTTAATCAAATGAGCAGTTCTATGAACTCCAGGATGACCAGCCAATAAAGAGTCATGAGCAGAGGTAAGTATCTCATTCCTGAGAGAAGGAGGTATATACAATAAAGTGCCATGATAGTATAAGTTGTCGGAATGTTTTAGTACATCCAAATGACCCAAAGATGAATCATCCTTCAGATGTTCTTGTAAGATGGTTTTAAACTCAGTTGTTAAACAAATAATTCTATCCGGAGGTATGATAGATGAAGGAGAAACCACATCAGTAGGACGAGGGTCTTTTCTAGAAAGAGCATCAGCTTTCATATTTTTGGAACCTGGTCTATAAGTAATGACGTAATCAAAACGAGAGAAGAACAAACTCCATCGAACCTGACGAGCAGTAAGGGTCTTGTTTGATTTTAAATATTCTAAATTACGGTGATCGGTATAGATGGTGATTGGATATGTTGCACCCTCTAGGAGGTGTCGCCAGAACTCCAAAGCTGATTTGATTGCAAGAAGTTCCTTATCACCGATTCCATAATTAATCTCTGCTGAACTCATAGTTCTAGAATAGTAGGAGACAGGATGTAAAGGTTCTTTTTCAGAACGTCTTTGAGATAAAACAGCCCCCACAGCAAACTCAGAAGCATCGACTTCTAGCGTAAATTGACATGTGGGATCTGGAAACTGTAAAATAGGGGCTGAAACAAATTTAGTTTTTAGAGTATTGAAGGAATGATCAGCATCTTGATTCCATACAAACTTAACTTGCTTACGTGTTAGCATAGTGAGAGGTCTAACAATAAGTGAAAAGTCTTTAATGAACTTTCTATAAAAGTTCGCAAAGCCAAGGAATCTTTGAACATCTTTTTTATTACGAGGAATAGGCCAATTAGTGATAGCTTCTACTTTGCTTGACTCCATTGAAATTCCAGCTGGTGAGATGCAATAACCAAGGAATGATATGGTGTTTGTATTAAAAATACACTTTTCAAGCTTTGCATAAAGATGGTGTGCCCTTAAACGTGTCAACACTTGTTTGACATGTACAATGTGATCCTGTAGAGAATTTGAGTAAACCAAGATGTCATCCAAGTATACGACAATACAAATATCTAACAAATCATGAAAGACATAATTTATAAAACATTGAAAAGTCGCTGGGGCATTGCACAACCCAAAGGGCATTACAGTGTATTCATATAAACCGTATCTAGTACGAAATGCAGTTAACCATTCATCCCCTGCCCTCATCCTAATCAGATTGTAAGCACCTCTGAGGTCAAGTTTAGTAAAAACTGTGGCACCTTGTAAACGTTCAATAAGTTCAGGTATGAGGGGCAGGGGGTATCTGTTCTTTTTTGTGCATTTGTTCAACTGCCTATAATCAATGATGGGTCTAAGACTGCCATCCTTGTTTTTTACAAAGAACATTGCTGCAGCTGCAGAGGATGTGGAAGGTCTAATAAAGCCTTTTTTCAAGTTATCATCTAAATATTCTTTTAAATGATTTAATTCTGGCTGTGACAATGGATATATATGTCCATATGGTATGGAGCTTCCAGGTATAAGATCAATAGGACAGTCATAGTCTCTGTGTGGAGGTAAAGACTCAGCCTCCTTTTTATCAAAAACATCAGCAAATTCACTATAACATTCTGGTAACTTATGTTCAGTGATATGACAAAGTGTGTGTACCCCAAAACAGGATTGTTTACAGTGGTTTGAATAAAAAACTACTGATGCTGTGGACCACGATATAGTGGGATTATGCTTTATTAACCAATTCAGTCCAAGGATTAATGGATAGACAGAAGATGGAAGAACATCAAAACAAATAAGCTCTGTGTGTCCTGAAGGGGTAACAACTTTGAGTGGGATAGTGTGGTGAGTTATGGGACCAGAGCTAAAGAATGAACCGTCAACCAGACGAATAGCTAAAGCAACACTCTTCTTTATTAGTGGGATGTGATTGTTAACAACAAAAGTGTTATCAGCAAAATTCCCAGAAGCCCCAGAGTCAATTATGGCCTGAACGTTTATCTTCTGATGGGACCACTGTAGGGAGACATAAATAGATAGATGAGATTTTATGCTGTCAACCAAATTAACAGTATGGTCATTGGACGAAGTCTTACCCTTCTTTTGTCGAATCAGAGAGGGACAGTCCCTAACAGCATGGTTCTTTTCAGCACAGTATAGACATAGGTTTAGTAGCTTACGCCTAGCTTTCTCCTCAGGTCTCAAGGGTCCCCTAATAACTGCAACATCCATGGGTTCTTCTATGGGTCTAGTGAATGCTGTGGAAGGTGTTGAGTGATGATAATTGGGGTTTCTTCTGGGGGTAGTCTCTGAATAAGATCTCTCTGACTTCCTTTCCCTAAGCCGACAATCTATGCCAATAGAGAGAGTCAACAATTCATCCAAGTCCTCTGGAATCACACCCCTTGCCAATTCATCCTTAACTGCATCATTGAGTCCCAAACGGAACTGATTGCGTAGAGCAGGAATATTCCACAGGGTGTCAGGAGCCCATCTTTTAAATTCAGTAATGTAGTCTTCTACCATTCTTTTGCCCTGCCTTAGAGACCTAATGGCAGTTTCAGCAGTATTTTTTCTATTGTGATCTTCATATAAAAGAGACATTGCAGAAAAAAAATCTTCTAATGAATTTAGGATAGGATCATTTTTTTCATAGAAAGCATTGGCCCAAGACCTGGCCTCACCTCTGAGAAATGAAATTACAGTTAGAACTCTAATCCTGTCAGTTGGGTTTGACTTAGGTTTCAAAGTAAAAAGCAGAGTGCAGGAATTCCTGAAATCCCTAAACATAGCTCTGTCCCCAGAGAACTTTTCCGGTGGACTAACAATGGGTTCTGGACATGACTCAACATTAGTAGTTTTGTTTGCAAGATGATCATTAATAAAAAAATGTATACTCTGATTCTCTAGTTGTATATCCCTTAAGCCTTGAATCATGTGATCCATACTCTGAGCTAAAGAACCAACTCTCCTGGACAGTTCACTTACATCCATGAGTTTAGCTGTTAGTAGTATTCCTTTTTTAAGGCTTGGTAATATGTAAGGATATGTTTAGTTGTTTTTAGAGAACACTACAATTACAGCCCCTGCTTTATGCAGGACCACTCAGTCTCACACCTTACCTCGGATTCCCACAGATTTAACTTAAGGGAACCCTGATATGCTCATTGATCTGAGGGTCACTACAGCAGGGTTGCTGAGTGAAACCGGAACCTTCACGCAACAATAAATGCTTAAAGCAGAAAAGAGAGTAAGTCTTATAGGATTGACTGCAGCAGTAGTGAAAGAGTTAATTAGTGCAGGTGCCTTAATTCAAACAGAGTTGCAATGGAAATAGTTTATGCAGCAGGCTTTAACAAACACACTGAAATTAACACAGTACTTTGATAAGTGAATAAGTCAACCTCTGGTCATTTTGTAAACCATACTTTGATAATGAATATTAATACTTTGCAGAGTTGTTCAATCAGAGTAATATAAGCTGTGGTAAACTTGAGGAAACAGATATAGTTTAAGTTAGAGCAAACAGTTCATTTCAAGCACAATAGAGGTTAATTGCGTAAAGTTTGAAATATGCTTATGCAGTCCGATAATGAATAATGGTACTTTGTAATAATCTTTGTCACAGTTATTTGTTTGTAATTTGGTAAATAGCAGTAAAAAGGTTTAGTGCATATTTGATATCTGAAGCGAATATGGAAATCCAGCAAATGAGCGTTCCACAATATATAGCAAGTGAAAGAGAAATGAGGTTGCAGCAATACACACAGTTCATAGAATGCAATATATATAGACTAGAAATATTGTAGATGATATTAGCACATAGCGATACAGTTACCACACAGCAACGAGTCCTAGGAGTATCGCAGAGAGCCTGGCAGAGATCCGCGGCGGGAGAATGAGGAGCGTGACGTCACACGCTGCAGGGGAACAACCTCACTACAGGAGAGAGACTGAGAAATCTCTTAGTGAACAAACGGAGCAAATCTTCAAGCACAAAAGAGAATCTACAAGTTGATTCAAATAGGCAGATACTCAAGGAGAGCAATAAGTTGAGAATACAACGTAGTATAAACGGCTAGGTCTCTTCTGAAGCAGCTTCACACTGAGCAACAAATTACCAAGCAATGAGTTCTGTTGGGAGGAGCCTTAAATAGGGGTAGTGAGTTGACATTCTTAAAGGCACAGTAGGAAAAGAGATAAATCCCTGACATTGTGGTTGTGCAAATGGACTGTTTGCGGTTGTTTGCGGGGCATTAAATGGGGAGTTTGGTCTGTCACTGTGAAGCGTGCGTAACCCTTACACTACCTGATCGATACAACATCATACCTGATGTTTTAAAGCACGTTATTCCAAATCATTTAGGAATGTTAGGTGATTTATGCCCTTTATGGATTAAAACCAGACTCTGCATCAACTATGTAATTTTCCATGGTAGTTTTGCCATGGATCCCCCTCTGGCATGCCACAGTCCAGGTGTTAGTCCCCTTGAAACAACTTTTCCATCACTATTGTGGCCAGAAAGAGTCCCTGTGGGTTTTAAAATTCGCCTGCCTATTGAAGTCTATGGCGGTTTGCCCCATTCGCCCGTTTGCGAACTTTTGCGGAAATTCACGTTCGCCATTCACGAACGCAAAATTTTATGTTTGCAACATCACTAATTATAAACTAGTAATAATATCATACAAAAATACAGCAATTAATGTGATATCCTTATGTACTGATCTTAAAGTAGCTCTTAAGATATGTGAGAAAAATTAAAAAAAGATTAGGTGTGAGGAGGCACTTACATTTAGCTAGATTTTACCACAAGAGCTGTACTCTTAATATCTGTACTGCACTCAAAGCCTATATGTTAAGATTAAGTAGACAAACAGTCTGCTCCTGATAGAGACCACTTTGAAACCTTGTAAGAAATAGAGTATGAAAACATGTTATGCAGACCACAGCTTGGGATATAAGCTAGTGAGGCACATATGTAGTGGGGAAAAAAATAAGGTTCCTATAGCATATACAGTTTACAGTTATAACCTCTGTTTTAAAATTCTGATATCAGGTACTTAGGAGGAGAGAGTAAGCTAATAAAATCAGTTTAGAGATTCCAGCTATTTTGCTAGGACCTCAACAAGAAGGGCATATGAAAGTAAAGATTTCTCCAACATAGGTGTGTCCGGTCCACGGCGTCATCCTTACTTGTGGGATATTCTCTTCCCCAACAGGAAATGGCAAAGAGCCCAGCAAAGCTGGTCACATGATCCCTCCTAGGCTCCGCCTTCCCCAGTCATTCTCTTTGCCGTTGTACAGGCAACATCTCCACGGAGATGGCTTAGAGTTTTTTGGTGTTTAACTGTAGTTTTTATTATTCAATCAAGAGTTTGTTATTTTAAAATAGTGCTGGTATGTACTATTTACTCTGAAACAGAAAAGAGATGAAGATTTCTGTTTGTAAGAGGAAAATGATTTTAGCAACCGTTACTAAAATCGATGGCTGTTTCCACACAGGACTGTTGAGAGGACTTAACTTCAGTTGGGGGAAACAGTGAGCAGACTTTTGCTGCTTGAGGTATGACACATTTCTAACAAGACGATGTAATGCTGGAAGCTGTCATTTTCCCTATGGGATCCGGTAAGCCATTTTTATTACATAAAGAAAAAAAGGGCTTCACAAGGGCTTTTAAGACTGTAGACATTTTCTGGGCTAAAACGATTGATATATAAGCATATTTTATACTTCATAGCTTTGAGGAATTATTTTATTCTTGGGAATTATGTAAAATAACTGGCAGGCACTGTATTGGACACCTTATTCTCTAGGGGCTTTCCCTAATCATAGGCAGAGCCTCATTTTCGCGCCTCTATTGCGCACTTGTTTTTGGGAAGCATGACATGCAGATGCATGTGTGAGGAGCTCTGATACATAGAAAAGACTTTCTGAAGGCGTCATTTGGTATCGTATTCCCCTTTGGGCTTGGTTGGGTCTCAGCAAAGCAGATACCAGGGACTGTAAAGGGGTTAAATATAAAAACGGCTCCGGTTCCGTTATTTTAAGGGTTAAAGCTTTCAAATTTGGTGTGCAATACTTTTAAGGCTTTAAGACACGGTGGTGAAATTTTGGTGAATTTTGAACAATTCCTTCATACTTTTTCACATTTGCAGTAATAAAGTGTGTTCAGTTTAAAATTTAAAGTGACAGTAACGGTTTTATTTTAAAACGTTTTTTGTACTTTGTTATCAAGTTTATGCCTGTTTAACATGTCTGAACTACCAGATAGACTGTGTTCTGTATGTGGGGAAGCCAAGGTTCCTTCTCATTTAAATAGATGTGATTTATGTGACACAAAATTTAGAGAAAATGATGCCCAAGATGATTCCTCAAGTGAGGGGAGTAAGCATGGTACTGCATCATCCCCTCCTTCGTCTACACCAGTCTTGCCCACACAGGAGGCCCCTAGTACATCTAGTGCGCCAATACTCCTTACTATGCAACAATTAACGGCTGTAATGGATAATTCTATCAAAAACATTTTAGCCAAAATGCCCACTTATCAGCGAAAGCGCGACTGCTCTGTTTTAGAAAATACTGAAGAGCATGAGGACGCTGATGATATTGGTTCTGAAGTGCCCCTACACCAGTCTGAGGGGGCCAGGGAGGTTTTGTCTGAGGGAGAAATTTCAGATTCAGGGAAAATTTCTCAACAAGCTGAACCTGATGTGATTACATTTAAATTTAAATTGGAACATCTCCGCGCCCTGCTTAAGGAGGTGTTATCTACTCTGGATGATTGTGAGAATTTGGTCATTCCAGAGAAATTATGTAAAATGGACAAGTTCCTAGAGGTCCCGGGGCCCCCCGAAGCTTTTCCTATACCCAAGCGGGTGGCGGACATTGTAAATAAAGAATGGGAAAGGCCCGGCATACCTTTCGTCCCTCCCCCTATATTTAAGAAATTGTTTCCTATGGTCGACCCCAGAAAGGACTTATGGCAGACAGTCCCCAAGGTCGAGGGGACGGTTTCTACTCTAAACAAACGCACCACTATACCCATAGAAGATAGTTGTGCTTTCAAAGATCCTATGGATAAAAAATTAGAGGGTTTGCTTAAAAAGATGTTTGTTCAGCAAGGTTACCTTCTACAACCAATTTCATGCATTGTTCCTGTCACTACAGCAGCGTGTTTCTGGTTCGATGAACTAGAAAAGGCGCTCAATAAAGATTCTTCTTATGAGGAGATTTTGGACAGAATTCATGCTCTCAAATTGGCTAACTCTTTCACCCTAGACGCCACTTTGCAATTGGCTAGATTAGCGGCGAAAAATTCTGGGTTTGCTATTGTGGCGCGCAGAGCGCTTTGGCTAAAATCTTGGTCAGCGGATGCGTCTTCCAAGAACAAATTGCTTAACATCCCTTTCAAGGGGAAAACGCTGTTTGGCCCTGACTTGAAAGAGATTATTTCTGATATCACTGGGGGCAAGGGCCACGCCCTTCCTCAGGATAGGTCTTTCAAGGCCAAAAATAAACCTAATTTTCGTCCCTTTCGCAGAAACGGACCAGCCCCAAGTGCTACGTCCTCTAAGCAAGAGGGTAATACTTCTCAAGCCAAGCCAGCCTGGAGGCCAATGCAAGGCTGGAACAAAGGTAAGCAGGCCAAGAAACCTGCCACTGCTACCAAGACAGCATGAGATGTTGGCCCCCGATCCGGGACCGGATCTGGTGGGGGGCAGACTCTCTCTCTTCGCTCAGGCTTGGGCAAGAGATGTTCTGGATCCTTGGGCGCTAGAAATAGTCTCCCAAGGTTATCTTCTGGAATTCAAGGGGCTTCCCCCAAGGGGGAGGTTCCACAGGTCTCAATTGTCTTCAGACCACATAAAAAAACAGGCATTCTTACATTGTGTAGAAGACCTGTTAAAAATGGGAGTGATTCATCCTGTTCCATTAGGAGAACAAGGGATGGGGTTCTACTCCAATCTGTTCGTAGTTCCCAAAAAAGAGGGAACATTCAGACCAATCTTAGATCTCAAGATCCTAAACAAGTTTCTCAAGGTTCCATCGTTAAAAATGGAAACCATTCGAACAATTCTTCCTTCCATCCAGGAAGGTCAATTCATGACCACGGTGGATTTAAAGGATGCGTATCTACATATTCCTATCCACAAGGAACATCATCGGTTCCTAAGGTTCGCATTTCTGGACAAGCATTACCAGTTTGTGGCACTTCTGTTCGGATTAGCCACTGCTCCAAGAATTTTCACAAAGGTACTAGGGTCCCTTCTAGCGGTGCTAAGACCAAGGGGCATTGCAGTAGTACCTTACTTGGACGACATACTGATTCAAGCGTCGTCCCTTCCACAAGCAAAGGCTCACACGGACATTGTCCTGGCCTTTCTCAGATCTCACGGGTGGAAAGTGAACGTAGAAAAAAGTTCTCTATCTCCGTCAACAAGGGTTCCCTTCTTGGGAACAATAATAGACTCCTTAGAAATGAGGATTTTTCTGACAGAGGCCAGAAAATCAAAACTTCTAAACTCTTGTCAAATACTTCATTCTGTTCCTCTTCCTTCCATAGCGCAGTGCATGGAAGTAATAGGTTTGATGGTAGTGTCAATGGACATAGTTCCTTTTGCACGAATTCATCTAAGACCATTACAACTGTGCATGCTCAGTCAGTGGAATGGGGACTATACAGACTTGTCTCCGACGATACAAGTAGATCAGAGGACCAGAGATTCACTCCGTTGGTGGCTGTCCCTGGACAACCTGTCACAGGGGATGAGCTTCCGCAGACCAGAGTGGGTCATTGTCACGACCGACGCCAGTCTGGTGGGCTGGGGCACGGTCTGGGGACCCCTGAAAGCTCAGGGTCTTTGGTCTCGGGAAGAATCTCTTCTCCCGATAAATATTCTGGAACTGAGAGCGATATTCAATGCTCTCAAGGCTTGGCCTCAGCTTGCAAAGGCCAAGTTCATACGGTTTCAATCAGACAACATGACGACTGTTGCGTACATCAACCATCAGGGGGGAACAAGGAGTTCCCTGGCGATGGAAGAAGTGACCAAAATCATTCAATGGGCGGAGACTCACTCCTGCCACTTGTCTGCAATCCACATCCCAGGAGTAGAAAATTGGGAAGCGGATTTTCTGAGTCGTCAGACATTTCATCCGGGGGAGTGGGAACTCCATCCGGAAATCTTTGCCCAAATTACTCAATTGTGGGGCATTCCAGACATGGATCTGATGGCCTCTCGTCAGAACTTCAAGGTTCCTTGCTACGGGTCCAGATCCAGGGATCCCAAGGCGACTCTAGTAGATGCACTAGTAGCACCTTGGACCTTCAAACTAGCTTATGTATTCCCGCCGTTTCCTCTCATCCCCAGGCTGGTAGCCAGGATCAATCAGGAGAGGGCATCGGTGATCTTGATAGCTCCTGCGTGGCCACGCAGGACTTGGTATGCAGACCTGGTGAATATGTCATCGGCTCCACCATGGAAGCTACCTTTGAGACGAGACCTTCTTGTTCAAGGTCCGTTCGAACATCCGAATCTGGTCTCACTCCAACTGACTGCTTGGAGATTGAACGCTTGATCTTATCAAAGCGAGGGTTCTCAGATTCTGTCATTGATACTCTTGTTCAGGCCAGAAAGCCTGTAACTAGAAAAATCTACCACAAAATATGGAAAAAATATATCTGTTGGTGTGAATCTAAAGGATTCCCTTGGGACAAGGTAAAAATTCCTAAGATTCTATCCTTTCTTCAAGAAGGTTTGGAGAAAGGATTATCTGCAAGTTCTTTGAAGGGACAGATTTCTGCCTTGTCTGTGTTACTTCACAAAAAGCTGGCAGCTGTGCCAGATGTTCAAGCCTTTGTTCAGGCTCTGGTTAGAATCAAGCCTGTTTACAAACCTTTGACTCCTCCTTGGAGTCTCAATTTAGTTCTTTCAGTTCTTCAGGGGGTTCCGTTTGAACCCTTACATTCCGTTGATATTAAGTTATTATCTTGGAAAGTTTTGTTTTTGGTTGCAATTTCTTCTGCTAGAAGAGTTTCAGAATTATCTGCTCTGCAGTGTTCTCCTCCTTATCTGGTGTTCCATGCAGATAAGGTGGTTTTGCGTACTAAACCTGGTTTTCTTCCGAAAGTTGTTTCTAACAAAAACATTAACCAGGAGATAGTCGTGCCTTCTTTGTGTCCGAATCCAGTTTCAAAGAAGGAACGTTTGTTGCACAATTTGGATGTAGTTCGTGCTCTAAAATTCTATTTAGATGCTACAAAGGATTTTAGACAAACATCTTCCTTGTTTGTTGTTTATTCTGGTAAAAGGAGAGGTCAAAAAGCAACTTCTACCTCTCTCTCTTTTTGGATTAAAAGCATCATCAGATTGGCTTACGAGACTGCCGGACGGCAGCCTCCTGAAAGAATCACAGCTCATTCCACTAGGGCTGTGGCTTCCACATGGGCCTTCAAGAACGAGGCTTCTGTTGATCAGATATGTAAGGCAGCGACTTGGTCTTCACTGCACACTTTTACTAAATTTTACAAATTTGATACTTTTGCTTCTTCTGAGGCTATTTTTGGGAGAAAGGTTTTGCAAGCCGTGGTGCCTTCCATCTAGGTGACCTGATTTGCTCCCTCCCTTCATCCGTGTCCTAAAGCTTTGGTATTGGTTCCCACAAGTAAGGATGACGCCGTGGACCGGACACACCTATGTTGGAGAAAACAGAATTTATGTTTACCTGATAAATTACTTTCTCCAATGGTGTGTCCGGTCCACGGCCCGCCCTGGTTTTTTAATCAGGTCTGATAATTTATTTTCTTTAACTACAGTCACCACGGTATCATATGATTTCTCCTATGCAAATATTCCTCCTTTACGTCGGTCGAATGACTGGGGAAGGCGGAGCCTAGGAGGGATCATGTGACCAGCTTTGCTGGGCTCTTTGCCATTTCCTGTTGGGGAAGAGAATATCCCACAAGTAAGGATGACGCCGTGGACCGGACACACCGTTGGAGAAAGTAATTTATCAGGTAAACATAAATTCTGTTTTTTCATGTCTGTCATCTAAAGTTCTGTAACAAGAGGGCTACTGGTGGGACCCCACATCCCATTGCCCCAGCCACAGGCAATAGGACTGAATAAAAGGTGACAGAACCTTGATAGGCTTAATTACTCTGTAGAAACTAGTGCAGTCGGAGAAATAACAGCCAAATAGCATTATAAAATGTATTGACTAATGATTTACCCTAAATAATAAACTAACCTAGTACCTCTTTAACTAAAGTAATAACTCATTTAATACATCTAAAGTAAACTTGCAAAAATAGTGGAGTGCCAAGAGTAAGCTCCCCAATATTTAGTATGCTTATAGAAAGGTATACCTTAACTCTATTAAAAAAGTTAGCTATTTATGACAACAATTATAAAACATCAAAAATTACAGTTGCAGTCATATTTAATGAAAACCATTTTATGCAAGACCTCACAATATAATATGTAGTGAAGTATAATATGTAGTGAAGCAATGCATATCTCTATCAGCCTCTAAGTGGCAATGAGCCGTGAGATATTTGTACAGGACCAAATAAGATTTTTTGCCTGCTAATTCTAAATTTCTGTCAGAATACCATGGTTTAATTAAATAATTTACATAAGTACACATAACCAAAGTAATCAGTCCCAGAATTAATATGAAAAGCAGTTATGGTTCATCGTCGTTGACAAACTTTAAAGAAGTAGGCATGCTGTAACTGTAGTCCCATTGATAAGACTAGAAATGGTCTACTAATAGTTTAGTAATACATATAGTTAGATGCTACTGAAAGAGGTAGAGATCATGTTATCATCCTATTTGTACCTACTAGGGGGTTACAAGGAATGAGCAGTTAATAGGGTGACATATGGAGTACATCTGCCAGGGTCCCACAACGGCATTCTTTCCAACATCATTGGTCGATGCTACCTTCGCCAGTTAACGGCAGAATCTTTAGTTCTTGAATTGCAGCTGCTTTGCTGTATCATGTTACAGAGATGCTGGGATGAAGATAGAAGACGCCCCCGGGATGGAGACTTCTCGCAGCCTGGATGGAGATGGATGTCCGGACTTCAGGAACCGTGAATAGATATTCTAGGGTTAGTGTTAGGAGTTTTTTTTTTTCGTTTTTTGCGTGTGTTTTTTTTTTTAGATTAGGGCTTTGGGCTTTTTTAAAAGAGCTGAATGCCCTTTTAAGAGCAATGAAAAAGGGCTGACTGCCCTTTTAAGTGCAATGCCCATATAAATGCCCCTTTGGGGGAAATGGGTATCTTAGATTTTTTTTAGAGTTAGTTTTTTTTATTTTTGCACGAGCACGTAAAAGCAGCCCTTGGATTTTGTGCGGTATGGAGCTTAATGCCACCATATCGCATGCACAAGGAGACTTTTCAGGAACTCGTAATGGCAGTGCTATAGAAAGTGAAATAACGCAACTTTTTTGGCATTAGTTTTGCACCCTGTTTAGCTCAAAACTCGTAATCTACCCGATGGACTTTTCAATGAATATTTTCTCCTGGAATTTCTCTGATCTTCCCAGAAGCAAAATATAGATATCTAAAGCAAAATAAATCAGCTAATTAATTTAATTTTTATGATAACTAGCTAATATGATTGAATACGTTTTTCCATAAACTAGTAATTTCTACTCATGATATTTGTAGTTTCTTATCTTTTTGAGTAATTCAATAATGAATATGTTTAAATGCCCAAACATTTCATTACTGTCATACATGAACATTCTAAAGATCATATTTAATTAGCATACAAGCATCAGTGTGTGATTTGAGCTATTGTCCCCCATTTACCAAAATTCATTATTCATTAAGTTAAAGCTAAGTGAAGTGAATTGATCTGCATCACCTTGCTCTTCCCGAATACCCATTGATACAGTTATTTATCAAAAAATTACCCAAATCTTATTCTGTCAATTCTAACATGATGGCACACAATCGATCGATAACTTAAAAGTCAATATTGACACTAAATTAACTGTAGTTAATTTGACAATTTAGATATCCATAAAGTTAACAAATTCAAACACGAGTAGTCCTAGGAAAGACAATATTTTACTGATCAAAATGTAAATCCCATAAAGAAAGTGAAATGCTTAATACAAGCTAGATTAATCCTTATCTGTTTATTCTTAAAAAAAACAACACGTTGTTCATGCATTAGTAATTAAATGAACCCTGAGATGGTAGTCAAAGAAATGGTAGAAGAAGCTAGTGATTTTGTTCTTTCAAAATGACAAAACTAAGTTATTCTTAGTTAGCCATGTATCAGAAGTTAGTTTCTGCTTTTCCCACTAGATCCTCTACAGGCTAGATTACAAGTGGAAATCAATCAAAATTGCAAGATGCCTTATCTTGTGCTCAAAGTAACACAGAATTTGATATTACAAGTGGATGTTTACAATTTGTAACCAGAGCGTCTTAGCATAGCTGCATTGCGCTCATATTGCAAGTGGTGAGTTAAGTGCTGCTCTTGAGTGAAAAATATCACTGTAAAATATTATTATTATTATTATTATTATTATTATTAAAAGTATAGCACAAAACTACACGAGGAACTACACTATTTATGCACCATCAGCTAAGCACACCATGCGCCCTCATACAAGTCTATTATAGGAGGGATTAAGCACACTTGTGCTATCTGACATGCAGATTTTAGTGCACCCTAGACTACTGCTAGAGTAATAAATTATTATATTTGGCTTGTAATTTAAGAACAAAAACAGAATTCCATTGATTAATCTTGAGCATTAATGTTATTGCACAGCACTAATATTTTTTTTACTCCAATTGTAATTCAGCCATGAATTATTATTATCAGGTATTTTTAGAGCACCAACAGATTCCACAGCGCTAATCTTTCTAGGAGTAATATGGTATTTCTGTGATTATCATAACTAATTCCTTAATTTATTGTAGGTAAAATAATTTTTAGAGATTTATGTTTCCACCCCTAAAACAACTAAAAATGTGCTTAAGATTTTACTACAATGCATTGTGTTGAAGCCAAATGGCTTTGAATTAAGAAACACTTCCAGTGCCTTAAAAAAAATAAAAAAATAACTCAAATTTTTACAGTGTATATTTTTATATATATATATATATATATATATATATATATATATATATATATATATATATATATATATAAACCTTTCACTATATTTGAAAGAGATTTTATTGCATAAACCTTAATCAAATCTACCAATGTAAATGAACAAATGATAAATATATAAACTAATGACCTATAGCTTTAATTTTTTCAAACAAAACACTGTATATTGAACAACTTTATTTTATCTTATTACCAAATTTAAGATGTCCCAAAATTTCCACAGTGTCACAGATTTCAAATCTTAATTATCAACAATATTAAGTAAAATAATCAAGACATGTTTTAAAATATGCAGCACGTTCATGCTTAAATACATTGGAATACACTTCCAGGTAAATATTCTCAATCTCTTTTGGGTTGCTATAAAGATCTAAATAAATATTACAAAAATTAAAGAGAGTATAAATAGATTATGAAACTAATTAACACAGTAAATATTTAACATTTTCCTAGATTTACTAATTTTCATGATTATTTTGCAATTGCAATTGACATTTTGTCCTAGCATTATGATCTTTCATATGTTTTTTTAAATTGCTTGTGTTATTTGTTCCATTTATTTTCTCATTTGTAGATTGGCTTTATTAGAATTAAAATACAATCTCCATGACAACAGTATCAACAATGAATTACATTCATTTAATTTCCTTGAATAGTGTCATTACTGAAGCATCATAAGTCTCCAATTTATACTTCAAGTGTCATCTGAGTCTTTAAGAAGGTCATCTCTGCTGCTATTGCTATAGCAACTCATGCTACTAAAACTGTAACTCCATTTAATCAGTAAAACATAGGTCTATACTCACTTAGAATATATATTTCATTTGTGAGAGAAAAATTCATATTATTATGTTTTAATGATCGGTTTGCAAAGTTTATGTACTAAATGATGTATTAGTGGTCCTTTAGTGAATAGACTACGTGTAAAAGCATTGTATAGGTATATGTCAATGCAGAGAAACATAAACTTTTTGAATAACCCAAGTTTTGTAATTTTTAAATATATATTTTTAATTATCAAACGGCCTGATTACGAGTTTTACATTATGAGCAGCTCGGCAATAACTTGCACGTTATTTCCACCACTCACCTCCCTATAGCGCTGCTATTACAGGTTTGCAAAAACCCGGTGTTAGCAGGCAATATGGCATTGTTGAGCTCCATACCGCACACAAATACCAGCGCTACTTTGAGCTGGTTTTACGTGCTCATGCACGATTTCCCCATAGACGTCAATAGAAAGAGCCGGCTGAAAAAAAGCCTAACATCTGCAATAAAGGAGCATAAAGCTCCGTAACACAGCCCCATTAATTCCTATGGGCAAAGAAAATGTATGTTTAAACCTAACACACTAACATAAAACCTGAGTCTAAATACCCCTAATCTGCTGTCCCAGACATCGCCAACACCTACATTACATTTATTAACCCCTAATCTGCTGTCCCAGACATCGCCAACACCCACATTACACTTATTAGCCCCTAATCTGCCACCCCCGACATCGCCAACACCTACATTACACTTATTAACCCCTAATATGCCGCCCCCTACATCGCCAACACCTACATTACACTTATTAACCCCTAATCTGCCACCCCCAACATCGCCGCCACCTACCTACAATTATTAACCTTTAATCTGCTGCCCCAATGTCGTCCCTACCTACATTACACTTAATAACCCCTAATCTGCCATCCCCAAATTTCATCGCTACCTACCTACACTTATTAACCCCTAATCTGCTGCCCTCAACGTTGACGCCACTATACTAAAGTTATTAACCCCTAAACCTAAGTCTAACCCTTACCCTAACTCCCACTAACTTTAACATAATTAAAATAAATCTAAATAAAAATTACTATTAATACGTAAATAATTCCTATTTAAAACTAAATACTTACCTGTAAAATAAACCCTAAGCTAGCTACAATATAACTAATAGTTACATTGTAGCTAGCTTAGGTTTTATTTTAATTTTACCGGTAAGTTTGTATTTATTTTAACTAGGTAGAATAGTTAGTAAATAGTTATTAACTATTTACTAACTACCTAGTTAAAATAAATACAAATGTACCTGTAAAATAAAACCTAACCTGTCTTACACTAACACCTAACCTTACACTACAATTAAATCAATTACATTAATTAAATACAATTAACTAAATTACAAAAAAAAATAAACACTAAATTACACAAAATAAAAAAGAAATGATCACTAATTACACCTAATCTAATAGCCCTATTAAAATAAAAAAGCCCCCCAAAATAAAAAAAACCCTAGCCTCAACTAAACTGATAATAGCCCTTAAAAGGGTCTTTTGCAGGGCATTGCCCCCAAAAAATCAGCTCTTGTAAAAAAAAATACAAACAACCCCCCAACAGTAAAACCCACCACCCACACAACCAAACCCCCCAAATAAAATCCTATCTAAAAAACCTAAGCTCCCCATTGCCCTGAAAAGGGCATTTGGATGGACATTGCCCTTAAAAGGGCATTTAGCTCTTTTCCATTAGTGAAACCCTAATCTAAAAATAAAACCCACCCAATAAACCCTTAATAAACCTAACACTAACCCATGAAGATCCACTTACAGTTTTTGAAGACCGTACATCCATCCTTTTGAAGCCGGGAGAAGTCTTCATCCAAGCAGGCAGAAGTCCTCAATGAAGCCGGGAGAAGTCTTCATCCAAGCGGGCAGAAGTCCTCAACGAAGCCGGGAGAAGTCTTTGTCCAAGCGGCAAGAAGTGGTCCTCCCGACGGGCAGTCTTCATCCAGACAGCATCTTCTACCTTCATCCTTCCGACGCGGAGCAGCTCCATCTTCAAGACATCCGACATGGAACATACTCTTCTGTCAACGGCTCTTGAAGAATGAAGGTTCCAAGATGGCGTCCCTTGAATTCCGATTAGGAATAGGATTTTTTACCCTTTAATTCCGATTGGCTGATAGAATTCTAGGTAGGATTTTTTTCTACCTTAATTCTGATTGGCTGATAGAATTCTATCAGCCAATCGGAATCTAAGGGACACCATCTTCAATGACATCACTTAAACAGATATTCATTACGAAGAAGCCATCGTTTGAAGAGGATGCTACGCGTCGGATGTCTTGAAGGACCCACTCCGCACAGGTAGGATGAAGATAGAAGATGCCGTCTGGATGAAGACTTCTGCCCATCTGGAGGACCACTTCTGCCCATCTCGAGGACCACTTCTGCCGGCTTCATTGAGGACATCTTGCCGCTTGGATGAAGACTTCTCCCGGTACGTGAATCTTCGGGGGTTAGTGTTAGGATTTTTTAAGGGTGTATTGGGTGGGTTTATTTTTTAGGTTAGGGCTTTGGGCCCGCAATAGAGCTAAATGCCCTTTTAAGGGCAATGCCCATCCAAATGCCCTTTTCAGGGCAATGGGGAGCTTAGGTTTTTTTAGTTAGTATTTTATTTGGGGGTTGTGTGGGTGGTGGGTTTTACTGTTGGGGGGTATTTGTATTTTATTTTACAGGAAAAAAGAGCTGATTTCTTTGGGGCAATGCCCCGCAAAAGGCCCTTTTAAGGGCTATTGGTAGTTTAGTTTTGGCTAGGTGGGGGGTTTATTTTGGGGGGCTTTTTTATTTTGATAGGGCTTTTAGATTAGGTGTAATTCGTTTAAAGATCTGTAATTTGTTTTTTATTTTCTCTAATTTAGTGTTTGTTTTTGTGTGTGATTTAGCTTATTTAATTGAATTTATTTAATTGTATTTATTGTAGGGAATTGATTTAATTATAGTGTAGTGTTAGGTGTTAGTGTAACTTAGCTTAGGTTTTATTTTACAGGTGATTTTAATTATTTTAGCTAGGTAGTTATTAAATAGTTAATAACTATTTAATAACTATTCTACCTAGTTAAAATAAATACAAACTTACATGTAAAATAAAAATAAACCGTAAGATATCTATAACTAGGACTTCTGCCGCTTCGTTGAGGATGGATGTTGGGTCTTCAAAAACTGTAAGTGGATCTTCGGGGGTTAGTGTTAGGATTTTTAAGGGTTTATTGGGTGGGTTTTAATTTTAGGTTAGGGACTTTGGGCGGAAAAAGAGCTAAAAGCCCTTTTAAGGGCAATACCCATACAAATGCCCTTTTCAGGGCAATGGGGAGCTTAGGTTTGTTAGATAGGTTTTTATTTGGGGAGTTTGGTTGTGCGGGTGGTGGGTTTTACTGTTGGGGGGTTGTTTGTGTTTTTTTAAAGGTAAAAAGCTAATTTCTTTGGGGCAGTTTAGTTTAGGCTATGGTTTTTTTTTTTATTTTAGGGGGCTTTTTTTATTTTTATAGGACTATTAGATTAGGTGTAATTAGTTTAAATATTTGATCATTTCTTTTTTATTTTGTGTAATTTAGTGTTTGTTTTATTTTGTAATTTAGTTAATTGTATTTAATTAATGTAATTTATTTTATTGTAGTGTAAGGTTATGTGTTAGTGTAAGACAGGTAAAGTTTTATTTTACAGGTAAATTTGTATTTATTTTAACTCAGTAGTTAGTAAATAGTTAATAACTATTTACTAACTATTCTACCTAGTTAAAATAAATACAAACTTAGCTGTGAAATAAAAATAAAATCTAAGATAGCTACAATGTAACTATTAGTTATATTGTAGCTATCTTAGGGTTTATTTTACAGGTAAGTATTTAGTTTTAAATAGGAATTATTTACTTAATGATAGTAATTTTAATTTAGATTTTTTTAATTATGAAGTTAGTGGTTGTTAGGGTTAGGATTAGACTTAGGGTTAGGGGCTAATAACTTTAGTATAGTGGCGGCGACGTTGGGGGCGACAGATTAGGGGTTAATAAGTGTAGGTAGGTGGCAGCGACATTGGGGCAGCAGATTAGGGATTAATAAGTGTAGGTAGGTGGCGGCGATGTCAGAGGTGGCAGATTAGGGGTTAATAAGTGTAATGTAGGTGGTGGCGATGTCGGGTGCGGCAGATTAGGGGTTATTATACTCAGGGTTTATATTAGGGTGTTAGGTTTAAACATAAATTTTCTTTCCCCATAGGAATCAATGGGGCTGCATTATGGAACTTTACGCTCCTTTATTGCAGGTGTTAGGCTTTTTTTCAGCAGGCTCTCCCTATTGATGTCTATGGGGAAATCGTGCACGAGCATGTAAAACCAGCTCAAAGCAGCGCTGGTGTTGGAGTGTGGTATGGAGCTCAATTTTGCTCAACGCTCACTTATTTTCTGCTAATGCCGGGTTTTTGCAAACCTGTAATAGCAGTGCTATAGGGAAGTGAGCGGTGACAATAACTTGCAAGTTAGCACCGAGCAGCTCATAATGCAAAACTCATAATCTAGCCGATAGGTTTATTGTTTTAGCACAAATGTATCAAAAATAAATAAATAAAATACAAAAAGCTCACACTTACCTGCATTGTTTGCAGGGTTGGGGTCTCTATAATAGGTCTTAAAAAAGGCCTAGAGACCTTGTTTAGAACCCCAGAATCTCCTCTTTAAAATAAAGTCCCTATATAGGTTTTTATAGCCAGGCGATCGCTGTAGTAATAGTGATCACCTGGCATATATAAATGTGCATATATTTGAGCTAAGGCTCATGGGAGCCACTAAGTGCATATCACAATTATGTGTGGATTTTCTCTCTGAAAATCACTACAGTGGGGTTTGAATGTGAGCAGCACCTAAAAACACTAAATAAACTTAGAACATGGGTGGAAATGGCTCAGCACATTTCAATGGTAATATTACTGTGGAATTTTTTTAAAAAACATTTTTTAAATATATTTGATATTTCAGTTGCAGTATTCCATTGTTACTAGTGTTGTTTGTGATTGCTCTTGCACATCAAAAACCCAGGCATACAGAAATAGGTGCAGAATAATGATATCCACTAAAACATGATGGGGCCCATAGTAGCCATTCTATACAAAGGTGTGTGTAGAATGTTTACATTCCTAATGCAGGGAGACTTTTATTAGTGCAAGTCTATCTGTCTGTCTATCTCTCTATCTCTATCTTCCTATCTACCTAATCATTATACAGAACAGCATTTATATTATTACTGTAAATTTCCACTGAGTAAGCTTTGGGGGGGGCAAAAAAATGTTTTGCACCAAGGAAAAATGAAAAAAGTTCTGGTTCCTACATTTTTTCCCATTGGTCTATGACAGTGTTTGGGAAACCAAGCTTGACATTTATACCAGTAAAAATAGTTGTTTATTTATCTTTTTTTTCCTTTTGATCCGTTACACATTTTATCGTGTTGATTGTAATATATAAAAAAAAAATGCGCAAAATTATTTTTATTTGTTTTGAAGTATAATTTTCTCATATTAACCCCTTAAGGTATGTTACTGGTCTTTCAATGGGGTTTGCATTATTAGTAGCACAGTCTCACTGCCAGCGGCGAGGCCGCGCTATTTCCTGTGACCAGAAGGGAGGAGGGAGACTATTATAAGCAAGAAAACCTTTAACGACCGGCAACGTACATGGTACCTTGTGGTTGTTAAGGGGTTAAGAAACTAAACATTAATATTTTTTTTGAGTATAGTGTTTCCCAATCATTTAAAATGCAGAAATCCTATTTTCTCATGCCTATGCTGGTGCTGCTGTGTTCTGCTACAGATATCAGTTACTATTAAATGCATTATAAAATTTGTTTAAAAAGGTTTCCTTTTTATGTTTTAAACATAAAATGTTGTTGTTTCACATGAATAAAACCTATTAGATACATATTGTTTTCTCATAGTTGCCTCAACACCAGTAAATAATGATATCTAACTCCTCTTGACACCAGAGCATCAATAAACCCATTTCAGCATGTGATCACTTTTCATTAGCAGTATAGCAGGAATTAATGTGATGATAAGGAAGAAGATGTCTGGGATCTCCAATTTACAGTCTGGATCTTTAAGTATCTAGCATATTCCACATTAATATTAAAAATAGTAAAATGGAGCCAGTAAACTATGCAATGTATGACAATACATATATGTCTTCTACTACAGATTCACATACTTCGTTATTCTGTTTTACAAATTTAAGAAATATTTTATTTCATGTTCTGCAACATAGTATTTTTTAGAAGAAATTTTTTTTCTCATATAAGGTTGATTAGCAACATCAACCTTTTGGTATAAAATACTCATTTCAGGCATACAGCCTTCACCTGTGATCAAATCACATGAAACCAAACAATAGCCTTGAGAATTTCTAATATTAAATGTAATAATATAAAGGTAATTTGGAAATTGGTATGGCACTAATCAAGATTTGTTGCTAACAGTTTTACTAGCTATGAGAGTTTCATGGTTGCAGTGATATATGCAGTATTGTAATGAACAATGTCTAGCATCAAAAAAAGTAATACTGAAGTGTTGCTATAAAATGAATAAGCAATGTTTATACTCATTTGTGTTCTAATTTGTTATGAAACGTAAAGCGAAGTCATATTCTATTTTTCAAGTATTTATTTTAAATTCTTTTGAATTTTAAAATATATATGTATATGTATAACATTGTTTAAATACATTCAAATATATTTTTAATGTCAAATTATTTGTTATAATGGATATCAAATTTCTTTAAAAATGTGGTCAGGCGTTTTTAAAGAAATTTTTAAAATAATTTTAATATTTCATAATAATGAGAAAGTGAATGTGCAATTGCGTTTCATTGTAAATATTGTGATCGCAATGGCCAATCGCGTTTTGCTTATATTGAGATTGCACTGTAGCAATCATATTCTATATTAATATTGATATATCTATATAATGTATATATATATATATACTAATTGACATTGCAATCACAATATAAACAGTAAAACGTGATTGCACATTAACAGTCTCATTGTTATGAAATATTAAAATTGTGAATGCGCAAGGTCCTAACGCTGCTTTTTAACACCCGCTGGTATTACGAGTCTTGAAGGTACAGGTGTACCGCTCACTTTTTTGGCCAGACTCGGAAATACCACAAATCCACTTACGTCAATTGCGTATCCTATATTTTCAATGGGACTTGCATAGCGCCGGTACTACAAGTTTGACCAAAAGTGAGCAGTAAACCCTCTCCTGTCAAGACTGGTACCGCATTTTAAAGTCAGTAGTTAAGAGTTTTACACTACAACGCCATAGCATAAAACTCTTAACTAAAGTGCGAAAAAGTAAACTAACACCCATAAACTACCTATTAATCCCTAAACCGAGGCCCCCCCACATTGCAAACACTAAAATAAATTTTTTAAACCCTAATCTGTCGAACCGGATATCGCCGCCACTATAATAAATATATTAACCTCTAAACCGCCGCACTCCTGCATCTCAAACATTAGTTAAATATTATTAACTCCTAATCTGCTGGCCCTAACATCGCCACCACCTACCTACATTTATTAACCCCTAATCTATCAGCCAATCAGAATTGAAGGGATGCCATCTTGGATGATGTCACTTAAAGGAACCTTCATTCGTCAGGTAGTTGTCGGCCGAGAAGGATGATCTGCGTCGGATGTCCTGAAGATGGACCCGCTCCGTGCCGGATGGATGAAGATAGAAGATGCCGTCTGGATTAAGACTTCTGCCCGTCTGGAGGACCACTTCTGCCCGGTTGGATGAAGACTTCTCCTGGCTTTGTTGAGGACTTCGGCCCGGTTGGGTGAAGACGTCTCACGGTAGGGTGATCTTCAGGGGGTTAGTGTTAGTTTTTGTTAAGGGGGGATTGGGTGGTTTTTAGAGTAGGGTTGGTTGTGTGGGTTGTGGGTTTTAATGCAGGGGGGATTTGTACTTTTTTTACAGGTAAAAGAGCTGATTACTTTGGGGCAATGACCTGCAAAAGGCCCTTTTAAGGGCTATTTGTAATTTAGTGTAGGGTAGGGCTTTTTTTTATTTTGGGGGGGCTTTTTATTTTGTTAGGGGGATTAGATTAGGTGTAATTATTTTAAAAATCTTGTAATTATTTTATTATTTTCTGTAATTTAGTGTTTGTTTTTTTTGTACTTTAAATAATTTTATTTAATTGTAATTAATTGTATTTAATTTATTTCATTTATTTAATTATAGTGTAGTGTTAGTTGTAATTGTAACTTAGGTTAGGTTTTATTTTACAGGTAAATTTGTCTTTATTTTAACTAGGTAGTTATTAAATAGTTAATAACTATTTATTAACTATTGTACCTAGTTAAAATAAATAAAAAGTTGCCTGTAAAATAAAAATAAACCCTAAGATAGATACAATGTAACTATTAGTTATATTGTAGCTATCTTAGGGTTTATTTTATAGGTAAGTATTTAGTTTTAAATAGGAATAATTTAGTTAATTGTGGTAATTTTATTTATATTTATTTTAATTATAATTAAGTTAGGGAGTGTTAGAGTTAGACTTAGGTTTGGGGGTTAATAACTTTATTATAGTGTCGGCAACGTTAGGGATTGCAGATTAGGGGTTAATAAATGTAGGTAGGTTGCGGCGACATTGGGGCAGCAGAGTAGGGGTTAATAAATAAAATGAAGGTGTTGGCGATGTTGGGGGCGGCAGATTAGGGGTTCATAAGTATAATGTAGGTGGCGGCGGTGTCCAGAGCGGCAGATTAGGTGTTAATAATATAATATAGGTGTCTGCGATGTTGGGGGCGTCAGATTAGGGGTTAATAAGTGTAAGATTAGGGGTGTTTAGACTCGGGGTTCATGTTAGGGTGTTAGGTTTAGACATAAATGTATTTTTCTCATAGGAATCAATCGGGCTGCGTTAGGAGCTTTACGCTGCTTTTTTGTAGGGTTTTTTTTAAGGCTCTCCCTTATTGATTCCTATGTAGAAATCGTGCACAAGCACGTTTAGCCAGCTCACCGCTACCGTAAGCAGCATTGGTAGTGAGGTGAGATGTGGAGCAAAATTTTGCTCTTCGTTCACTTTTTCGCGGCTAATGCCGGGTTTGTAAATACCCGTAATACCAGCGCTGTCTGTAAGTGAGCGGTGAGCATAAACTGCTTGTTAGCACCGCACCCCTGTTAACGCCAAACTCGGAATCTAGGCGAAGATGTTTACAATAGCAACTAAAAAGTTTAGTTACAAATACTATTCTATTCAAATCAGCCAATAGAATTTCAGTAGCTCTCATCCTATAGTCTGATTTAAACAGCCAATAGGATTTCAGTAGCTAATTAAAATTTCCAAAATCAAATCAGCCAATAGGAATAAAATGGACACCATTTTGAAAAGGCTCCCTTGTATTGAAGATTCAGTATACGGCGTGCAATCTTATGAAGAGGATGCTCCGCACTTGGGGCGCGATCCGATATAGATCGCAGTTTGCGGCGCAAGCAAGGGAACCCACGTCGCCCGCAGTTTCAGCTCGCAACTCGAGCCATCCAATATGCGGCGCCGTCACTTGCTAAAGTGGCGCAAGTCTCACAAACCAGCGATGTCCAGAAATCTGCGTAAGTACAGATTTTTGGAGTCGCCAGTGACTTGCGCCACGTTAGAAACTGCCGGCGCCTATAAAACCTGACTAAAGTCTAAATCACCCGCACTGTCTAACACGCCTCCTAAACATAGCCCGACACGTCTAACACGACTCCCTAACATAGCCTGACACGTCTAACCCTCTATCCGCTATCCCCCCTCACTATCCTAACAATAAAAAAGCTATTAACCCCTAAACCGCCGCTCCCGTACCCCGCCGCAACCTAATCAAGTTATTAACCCCTAAACTGTCGCTCCCGTACCTCGCCGCCAGCTATATTATATCTATAACCCCCTAAAGTGAGCCCCTAACACCGCCGCCATCTATATTAAAATTATTAACCCCTAATGTAAGCCCCTAACACCGCCGCCATCTCTATTAAAATGATTAACCCCTAATTTAATCTACCTACCCCGCCGCCAGCTATATTATCTATATTAACCCTAAGTATATTATAGTTAATATAGGTATTACATTATATATATTAACTATATTAACCCTAATTATATTAGGGTTAATATAGTTAATATAGTTACTATAGTATTTATATTAACTATATTAACTCTATCTAACCCTAACACCCCTAACTAAATTTATATTAAATTAATCTAATTCATATTATAAACTAAAATATTCCTATTTAAATCTAAATACTTACCTATAAAATAAACCCTAAGATAGCTACAATATAATTAATAATTACATTGTAGCTATGTTAGGGTTAATATTTATTTTACAGGTAAATTGTTAATTATTTTAACTAGGTATAATAGCTATTAAATAGTTATTAACTATTTAATATCTACCTAGTTAAAATAATTACCCAATTACCTGTAAAATAAATCCTAACCTAAGTTACAAATACACCTACACTATCAATAAATTAAATAAACTACAAACATCTATCTAAAAATACAATTAAATTAACTAAACTAAATTACAAGAAAAAACAAACACTAAATTACAAAAAATAAAAAAAAGATTACAAGATTTTTAAGCTAATTACACCTATTCTAAGCCCCCTAATAAAATAATAAACCCCCAAAATAAAAAAAAATTCCCTGCCCTATTCTAAATTTAAAAAAGTTCAAAGCTCTTTACCTTACCAGCCCTTAAAAGGGCCTTTTGTGGGGCATGCCCCAAAGAATTCAGCTCTTTTGCATACAAATACAATACCCCCCCCATTACAACCCACCACCCACATACCCCTATTCTAAAACCACCCAAACCCCCCTAAAAAAAGCCTAACACTACCCCCCTGAAGATCTCCCTACCTTGTCTTCACCACACCGGGCCGAACTCCTGATCCGATCCGGGCGATGTCTTGCTCCAAGCGGCAAAGAAGAATTCTTCCTCCGGCGATGTCTTCCCCCAAGCGGCAAAGAAGAATTCTTCCTCCGGCGATGTCTTCCTCCAAGCGGCAAAGAAGAATTCTTCCTCCGGCGACGTCTTCCTCCAAGCGGCAGCAAAGTCTTCATTCTTCCGGCGGCATCTTCAATCTTCTTTCTTCGCTCCGCCGCCGCGGAGCATCCATCCCGGCCGACGACTGAACGACGAATGAGGTACCTTTAAATGACATCATCCAAGATGGCGTCCGTCGAATTCCGATTGGCTGATAGGATTCTATCAGCCAATCGGAATTAAGTTAGAAAAATCTGATTGGCTGATTGAATCAGCCAATCAGATTCAAGTTCAATCCGATTGGCTGATCCAATCAGCCAATAGAATGTGAGCTCAATCTGATTGGCTGATTGGATCAGCCAATCGGATTGAACTTGAATCTGATTGGCTGATTCAATCAGCCAATCAGATTTTTCTAACTTAATTCCGATTGGCTGATAGAATCCTATAAGCCAATCGGAATTCGGCGGACGCCATCTTGGATGATGTCATTTAAAGGTACCTCATTCGTCGTTCAGTCGTCGGCCGGGATGGATGCTCCGCGGCGGCCTGAGCGAAGAAAGAAGATTGAAGATGCCGCCGGAAGAATGAAGACTTTGCTGCCGCTTGGAGGAAGACGTCGCCGGAGGAAGAATTCTTCTTTGCCGCTTGGAGGAAGACATCGCCGGAGGAAGAATTCTTCTTTGCCGCTTGGAGCAAGACATCGCCCGGATCGGATCAGGAGTTCGGCCCGGTGTGGTGAAGACAAGGTAGGTAGATCTTCAGGGGGGTAGTGTTAGGCTTTTTTAAGGGGGTTTTGGGTGGTTTTAGAATAGGGGTATGTGGGTGGTGGGTTGTAATGGGGGGGGGTATTGTATTTGTATGCAAAAGAGCTGAATTATTTGGGGCATGCCCCACAAAAGGCCCTTTTAAGGGCTGGTAAGGTAAAGAGCTTTGAACTTTTTTTAATTTAGAATAGGGCAGGGAATTTTTTTTATTTTGGGGGTTTATTATTTTATTAGGGGGCTTAGAATAGGTGTAATTAGCTTTTTTGTAATTTAGTGTTTGTTTTTTCTTGTAATTTAGTTTAGTTAATTTAATTGTATTTTTAGATAGATGTTTGTAGTTTATTTAATTTATTGATAGTGTAGGTGTATTTGTAACTTAGGTTAGGATTTATTTTACAGGTAATTGGGTAATTATTTTAACTAAATAGATATTAAATAGTTAATAACTATTTAATAGCTATTATACCTAGTTAAAATAATTAACAATTTACCTGTAAAATAAATATTAACCCTAACATAGCTACAATGTAATTATTAATTATATTGTAGCTATCTTAGGGTTTATTTTATAGGTAAGTATTTAGATTTAAATAGGAATATTTTAGTTTATAAATGAATTAGATTAATTTAATATAAATTTAGTTGGGGGTGTTAGGGTTAGATAGAGTTAATATAGTTAATATAAATACTATAGTAACTATATTAACTATATTAACCCTAATATAATTAGGGTTAATATAGTTAATATATATAATGTAATACCTATTTTAACTATAATATACTTAGGGTTAATATAGATAATATAGCTGGCGGCGGGGTAGGTAGATTAAATTAGGGGTTAATCATTTTAATAGAGATGGCGGCGGTGTAAGGGGCTTACATTAGGGGTTAATAATATTAATATAGCTGGCGGCGGCATAGGGGGATTAGAATAGGGGTTAATAATTTTTATATAGGTGGCGGCGGTGTAAGGGGTCAGATTAGGGGATAGATAAGGTAGATGACAGCGGTGTAAGGGGTTCTAATTAGGGGATAGATAAGGTAGATGGTGGCGGTTTTAGGGGCTCACAGTAGGGGGTTAGTTTTTGTAGATGGCGGCGGGGTCCGGGAGCGGCGGTTTAGGGGTAAATAACTTTATTAGGGATTTCGGGGGGGGGATCACGGTTGACAGGTAGATAGACATTGCACATGCGTTAGGTGTTAGGTTTATTTTAGAAGATCGCAGTTGACAGGGAGATAGACTGCGCATGCGTTAGGTGTTAGGTTTATTTTAGAAGATCGCGGTTGACAGGGAGATAGACATTGCGCATGCGTTAGGTGTTAGGTTTATTTTAGCAGCCAGTTTAGGGAGTTACGGGGCTCCAATAGTCAGCGTAAGGCTTCTTACGGCTGCTTTTTGTGGCGATGTGAAAATGGAGTAAGTTTTCTCCATTTTCGCCACGTAAGTCCTTACGCTGCATATTGGATACCAAACTGCGCTGGTTTGGTATACCTGCCTATGGCCCAAAAAACTACGGGCGACGGCAGAAATATACGCGCGTAACTTCTAGGTTACGCCGTATATGTGATACCAAACCAGCGTAAATATTGGCGTCGCCGGCTTTTGCGGGCGACGATTTTTATCGGATCGACCCCTTGATGTCTTCAGGATGGAGCCTTTCCGCGCTGAAGATAGAAGATGCTGTCTGGATGAAGCTAGAAGACGCTGCATGGATGGATGAAGACCTCGCTGCCTGGATAAAGACTTCTCACTGCCTGGATGAGGATGGATGTCCGGACTTCAAAAACTGTAAGTGGATAGTCAGGGGTTAGTGTTTTTGGGTGGTTTTCTTTTAAGATTAGGGTTTTGGGCTTTCTTAAAAGAGCTAAATGTCCTTTTAAGGGCAATGAAAATGAGCTTAAAGGGACACTGAACCCACATTTTTTATTTTGTGATTCAGATAGAGCATGCAGTTTTAAGCAACTTTCTAATTTACTCCTATTATCAAATTTTCTTCATTCTCTTGGTATCTTTCTTTGAAATGCAAGAATGAAAGTTTAGATGCCAGCCCATTGTGTCTACGATGTTGGGGGCAGCAGATTAGGGGTGTTTAGAGGTGGGGTTTATGTTAGGGTGTTAGGTTTAACTTTTTTCCCCCATAGACATCAATGGGGTTCTGTTACGGAGCTTTTCATTCCGCGATCGCAGGTGTTTTTTTTCTAACACTTTCTCCCCATTGATGTCTATGGGGAAAGCGTGCATGAGCAAATCAAAGCAGCGCTTGTATTTTGTGCAGTATGGAGCTCATCTCCACCATATCGCACACACAAGACGGCTTTTTCAAAACTTGCAATGGCAACACTATGGGGGGAGTAATAACACAACTTCTGTTGCATTTGTTTCGCACCCTCTATAGCGCAAAACTTGTAATCTAGGTGATTGTTTTAAGGGGATATGGTATATGACATGGTGTTTGAATGAGAATGGTTCATAAGGTATTTATATATATTTTTGATCATTTGTTTTAAAAAAATTATATTAATTCAAAGTTTGGATTTTAGAATAAGTTTGTAATTTGGAATATTATATATATACACATACAGGTAGAAAAACCCTTATCCAAACTGCTTTGGACTGGAAAAGGTTAGGATTGTGGAATAGTTTGGATTTTTTAATACTTTGATCTTTAAAATTGGATAGTTGGGAGATGGCATGGAACCAAGTGTAAACAATCATATCATATGTCAAATACAGCATATACATGCAACTAAAGGTAAACAGTAATTTTTGATCATTTGTTTTTAAAAAAAAAGATATTAATTAAAACAGTATATATATATATATACATATAAACACATACATATATATACATATATTATATATATATATATATATATATATATATATATATATATATATACACAGTGGGGCAAAAAAGTATTTAGTCAGCCACCAATTGTGCAAGTTCTCCCACTTAAGAAGATGACAGAGGCCTGTAATTTTCATCATAGGTATACCTCAACTATGAGAGACAAAATGTGGAAACAAATCACATTGTCTGATTTGAAAATAATTTATTTGCATAATCTGGTGGAAAATAAGTATTTGGTAACCTACAAACAAGCAAGATTTCTGGCTCTCACAGACCTGTATCTTCTTCTTTAAGAGGCTCCTCTGTCCTCCACTCATTATCTGTATTAATAGTACCTGTTTGAACTTGTTATCAGTATAAAAGACACCTGTTCACAACCTCAGTCACACTCCAAACTCCACTATGGTAAGTGGGAGAACTTGCACAATTGGTGGCTGACTAAATACTTTTTTGCCCCACTGTATATACACACACATACACACACTTTTAGGAAATCTACCCTTGGTAGATAATTTCTGGATAATCTGCTATCACCTTTCTTTGCAACTGATGTGTCATTCATGCTTTATAACCTATTAATCATAATACTGTCTATCTATGAGAAACAAGTTCTGCGGGTGGCTAAAATAAACATTTCCACCATTTTTTCTCCCAGATTTACTACTTCCATCAGCCATTCTATCAGATATTTTAAAGTACTTTTACAGCAAATGAAAGTTACTATGATAATAATCTTCTCCACACCAAGATTTGCTTTATATTCCTTACCAAGTTGTTAGTTCCCTGCAATTATGACATTTTATTTTTGCTCTTGTGTTGTATGCTAAGCACATTTGAGTTTCTATTCAAGTTGTAAATATCATAAATTTAATCAATCTAATCATTTGGGCATTAAATTGATCAATCTTCTGCAAACCTTTGTACTGGATAAGAAGCATTTAAATTCATCTATTTTTTTTTACCTACGTTAGTGCTAGGAGTGTAATTTGTTTGTGCAAACTTGAGGTAATTTACACACCCCATATTTTCCATTGGGGGCATTGAGTTGCAATGTCCACTCATTTTACAAGTTGAAAGTAAATATGATCACTTAAACTCAATCACATTTAAAGCTCAAACTTTTTAAGTGACCTGAAAGTTCACGTAAAGTGTTTGGCCGGAGGAAAAAGTTGCACTAAACATCACTATTAACATCTAAGCCACCGCAGAGCACACCGCAAAAGTACCCCTCTACACTATTAACCCCTATACTACTACACCCCCACATCACAAAGTAAATGCTACACTATTATCCCCTAAACCCCCACATTCCATATTGCAAAATATTTTCTACACTATTAACCCCTAAACTGCAAAGTACCCGCTATACTATTAACCCCTAAACCCCCATAAACCCCATCGCAAAGTAATTACTAACTTCTAAACCCCCAAACCAGTTAACCCCCCTAACCTAGCACATCATAACATTATATATGGAAAAATTAACATTACAGAAAATAAATTAAAAGATAAAAATATTCCCAAAAATAAAAAAAAACAGTTATGCCTATTGTAAACTAAAGCTCCACTTAGAAGGACATTTGGTAGGCAGTGCCCTAAAGTTCTTTTGCTGCCCAAAAACCTCTTTATGCAGTCATCCACCGAACACTGAATTTTTAATGTGAGGTACCCACTTTATATAGGGTAACCTTGCTTTGCTATTAGCTGATTTTAATTTTCAAATTCAAATCAGCCAATAAAAAAAGCTCAGCGTTAATGTGCAAGCAAAAATGTTTTACTTTCAACTTGTGATACAAGCGTAGTTAGTGTACGTACAAGTGGAAGCGATAAATAGCACAACTCTCATAATCTAGACCTCTGTAGGGAAGTTTCAGACCTCTCCAGATCAGGAAAACAATATCGATATATTGTCTATAAAATTATATTTTGTTCTGGGTTAAAAGGCCATATTTATTCCTGTTCAAAATGTGCCATAGATATATTGGCATATGATGGACCCATGTGATATACAAAGAAAATGCGCTTAGCTAAAAGTATCACACACAGCACCTGCCCTAACTCCTCTATTATTGAAACAATAAATAAGTGAAAAAGAAAGATAATGAGTGTGCCCAAAGTTAAAGATACTATAAAGGATTTATTAACATCCGGATTGGATAGTTTAAATGATAATTACAATATTAAAATCACAATGGAAAAATACATATAAAACTGGGACGTCTCCCAATCCTTGTAAAAAGATGAATTAATGAAATGTGGTAATTCATAAAAATGCTAACATATGCGTGCTTAAATATTATGGTAATATGAAAAACAAAATATGCGTTAATGCAGATAACCAAGAACAATGTGAAGATAACAGCAGCTAAAATACAAAATTTCATTTGTGGTGTAATAGGGCGTAAATTAACTTCCGTATGTGCAAAAAAGTTTAAAGCATAGAGCACAAATCAATTTTGCTGCAAATATTGCATTATCTACTTCTTAGCAAACAAAAACAGTCAATTGGACTATCCGAAGTGAGTGTATAAGTCGCTCCAAAGGTAACTGTGATATTAGACTTACAGTTTCTCGCTGATTATCTCTACACAGGAGATTTTCTTGGTGGATAGGATCAGTAATTTCCATACGCCTAGATTTAGAGTTCTGCGGCCAAAGGGGTGCGTTAGCTACACGTGCTTTTTTCTGGCCGCACCTTTTAAATACCGCTGGTATTGAGAGTTCACAGAATGGCTGCGTTAGGCTCCAAAAAAGGAGAGTAGAGCATATTTAACGCAACTTCAACTCTCGATACCAGCGGTGCTTACGGACACAGCCAGCTTCAAAAACGTGCTCATGCACGATTCCCCCATAGAAAACAATGGGGCTGTTTGAGCTGAAAAAAAACCTAACACCTGCAAAAAAGCCGCGTTCAGCTCCTAACGCAGCCCCATTGTTGTCTATGGGGAAACACTTCCTACGTCTGCACCTAACACTCTAACATGTACCCCGAGTCTAAACACCCCTAACCTTACACTTATTAACCCCTATTCTGCCGCTCCCGCTATCGCTGACCCCTGCATATTTTTTTTAACCCCTAATCTGCCGCTCCGTAAACCACCGCTATTTACATTATCCCTATGTACCACTAATCTGCTGCCCCTAACACCGCCGACCCCTATATTATATTTATTAACCCCTAATCTGCCCCCCACAACGTCGCCTCCACCTGCCTACACTTATTATCCCCTAATCTGCCGAGCGGACCGCACCGCTATTATAATAAAGTTATTAACCCCTAATCTGCCTCACTAACCCTATAATAAATAGTATTAACCCCTAATCTGCCCTCCCTAACATCACAGACACCTAACTTCAAACATTAACCCTTAATCTGCCGACTGGAGCTCACCGCTATTCTAATAAATGTATTAACCCCTAAATCTAAGTCTAACCCTAACACTAACACCCCCCTAAATTAAATATAATTTAAATCTAAGAAATAAATTAACTCTTATTAAATAAATTATTCCTATTTAAAGCTAAATACTTACCTGTAAAATAAATCCTAATATAGCTACAATATAAATTATAAGTATATTATAGCTATTTTAGGATTTATATTTATTTTACAGGTAACTTTGTATTTATTTTAACCAGGTACAATAGCTATTAAATAGTTAAGAACTATTTAATAGCTAAAATAGTTAAAATAATTACAAAATTACCTGTAAAATAAATCCTAACCTAAGTTACAATTAAACCTAACACTACACTATCAATAAATAAATTAAATAAACTGTCTACAATTATCTACAATTAAACCTAACACTACACTATCAATAAATTAATTAAATACAATACCTACAATTATCTACAATTAAACCTAACACTACACTATCAATAAATTATTTAAATAAAATATCTACAAATAACTACAATGAAATAAACTAACTAAAGTACAAAAAATAAAAAAGAACTAAGTTACAAAAAATAATTTTTTTTTTACAAACATTAGAAAAATATTACAACAATTTTAAACTAATTACACCTACTCTAAGCCCCCTAATTAAATAACAAATCCCCCCAAAATAAAAAATGCCCTACCCTATTCTAAATTAAAAAAGTTCAAAGCTCTTTTACCTTACCAGCCCTGAACAGGGCCCTTTGCTGGGCATGCCCCAAATAATTCAGCTCTTTTGCCTGTAAAAAAAACACGTACAATTCCCCCCCCCAACATTACAACCCACCACCCACATACCCCTAATCTAACTCAAACCCCCCTTAAATAAACCTAACACTAAGCCCCTGAAGATCTCCCTACCTTGTCTTCACCTCACCGGGTCCCGATCTGTCCAGAAGAGCTCCTCCGATGTCTTGATCCAAGCCCAAGCGGGGGGCTGAAGAGTGATGTCCATCCTCGGGCTGAAGTCTGGATCCAAGCGGCGGCTGAAGAAATCCATCATCGGCTGAAGTCGGAAGTCCATCATCGGGATGAAGTCTTCTATCAAGCCGCATCTTCAATCTTCTTTCTTCTGGAGTGGAGCAGAGCCATCTTCTTTCCAACCGACGCAGAACATCCTCTTCAACCGATGCCTACTTGCCAAATGACGGTTCCTTTAAATGACGTCATCCAAGATGGCGTCCCTCGAATTCCGGAACAGCCAATAGAATGCGAGCTCAATCTGATTGGCTGATTGGATCAGCCAATCGGATTGAACTTGATTCTGATTGGCTGATTCCATCAGCCAATCAGAATATTCCTACCTTAATTCCGATTGGCTGATAGAATCCTATCAGCCAATCGGAATTTGAGGGACGCCATCTTGGATGACGTCATTTAAAGGAACCGTCATTCGGCGAGTAGGCGTCGGTTGAAGAGGATGTTCCGCGTCGGTTGGAAAGTTCTTTTTTATTTTTTGTACTTTAGTTAGTTTATTTCATTGTAGTTATTTGTAGATATTTTATTTAAATAATTTATTGATAGTGTAGTGTTAGGTTTAATTGTAGATAATTGTAGGTATTGTATTTAATTAATTTATTGATAGTGTAGTGTTAGGTTTAATTGTAGATAATTGTAGGTAGTTTATTTAATTTATTTATAAATAGTGTAGTGTTAGGTTTAATTGTAACTTAGGTTAGGATTTATTTTACAGGTAATTTTGTAATTATTTTAACTATTTTAGCTATTAAATAGTTCTTAACTATTTAATAGCTATTGTACCTGGTTAAAATAAATACAAAGTTGCCTGTAAAATAAATATTAATCCTAAAACAGCTATAATATAATTATAATTTATGTTGTAGCTATATTAGGGTTTATTTTACAGGTAAGTATTTAGCTTTAAATAGGAATAATTTATTTAATAAGAGTTAATTTATTTCGTTAGAATAAAATTATATTTAACTTAGGGGGTTGTTAGGGTTAGGGTTAAAATTAACTTTAGGGGTTAAAAAATTTATTATAGTAGCGGTGAGCTCCGATCGGCAGATTAGGGGTTAATACTTGAAGTTAGGTGTCGGCGATGTTAGGGAGGGCAGATTAGGGGTTAATACTATTTATTATAGGGTTAGTGAGGCGGGAGTGAGGCGGATTAGGGGTTAATAACTTTATTATAGTAGTGGTGCGGTCCGCTCGGCAGATTAGGGGTTAATAAGTGTAGGCAGGTGGAGGCGACTTTGAGGGGGGCAGATTAGGGGTTAATAAATATAATATAGGGGTCGGCGGTGTTAGGGGCAGCAGATTAGGGGTACATAAGGATAACGTAGGTAGCGGCGCTTTGCGGTCGGCAGATTAGGGGTTAATTATTGTAGGTAGCTGGCGGCGACGTTGTGGGGGGCAGGTTAGGGGTTAATAAATATAATATAGGGGTCGGCGGTGTTAGGGGCAGCAGATAGGGGTACATAAGTATAACGTAGGTGGCGGTTGGCAGATTAGGGGTTTAAAAAAATTTAATAGAGTGGCGGCGATGTGGGGGGACCTCGGTTTAGGGGTACATAGGTAGTTTATGGGTGTTAGTGTTCTTTAGAGCACAGTAGTTAAGAGCTTTATAAACCGGCGTTAGCCCAGAAAGCTCTTAACTACTGACTTTTTTCTGCGGCTGGAGTTTTGTCATTAGATTTCTAACGCTCACTTCAGCCAAGACTCTAAATACCGGAGTTAGAAAGATCCCATTGAAAAGATAGGATACGCAATTGACGTAAGGGGATCTGCGGTATGGAAAAGTCGCGGCTGAAAAGTGAGCGTTAGACCCTTTCCTGACTGACTCCAAATACCAGAGGGCGGTAAAAACCAGCGTTAGGAGCCTCTAACGCTGGTTTTGACGGCTACCGCCCAACTCTAAATCTAGGCCATAGTGTTCAGCCATTCTGTATCCTCCATTTCCCAAAGGAACTATCAGCTCAAAATGCTAGATAACGTGTCCCAGTGTGACTACATGCATTTGCATGAAGTGTTGGAATGCCAGCTTACACTGTGAGTGGTTGGGGTTACAGGCCCCTTGTGATAACTGGGCCAAAGTGCCCAGCCTCCTTTTTCTTGTGAATGATGACTGCTATATGGCTTGGAAGGTGTTTGTTAGAAACTATCCTTATTGTTGTAGGAGTCTCACATGGGAAATGTGGTAGTAGAAGACACCTGCTCTTAGTGCAACAATTGCACACAGGGGTAATAGTCATTAGACAAGTTGTTTCAAAACTGAAATATACCCGGGTAAAGGTGGTTATGTAGAAAAAAAGTTGTATTTCAAACAATGATATCATCTCTTATCGACTAGCTTCACCCTCTTACAGGGCTTTATCAAGATGAGTGATAGCAGTTAGAAGTCTTTATTTAAAGGTTGTGGAATGTTTCCATTAGCTAGAGGGATCTCTTCCAATGAATTGATATCAAACAGCTGTGACTTCATTTGTCAGAGTTTATTTAAAGGTAGTATTTTCAACGTGGTATTTTTGACAGCAGTATCTTTTGGTTATCTTTTCTTGATGGAAGAAGCTTATACATTAACATATATTTAATTCATATCAGCAACTGCATGAGAAAACACTTATCCTAACAAAATTAGTTTATTACTATATTCTTGAGTCTGAGAGAAATGGTGCCAGATCTAATTCAGAGTTAATACCTTTGTGATATAATGTATCAAATGTGTAGATTAGTTTGGTATATTTCACTAGTAGTTTGTTTTCCAGGTTTCCTCCTCTCCAATTCCCTTTTACTCTGCATAAACCCCAGTATTCATGTCCTTAGCCTTACCTCTATGAACTTCCTTAAAGTGTCTATATAGCTGTGTATTGTCATCTACATGTTCAAAGCATAATAGATGCTCTCTTATGCAGTCCCTAAGGCTCATTTTTGTTTCCCCTAAATATATCAGATGCAATTGCATTTAAGGGCATATATTACCGCATTGGTTGTACATCTTATTAGATTTTTTTTATTTTTATTTATTTATTTATTTCCATTGTCTCCACCAGGACTTTACAATTGATTTAGGATTAAGACCATGAATTACAGTAAGCAATCTCTAATTCAAAAGCATTTTGACATCCTGTAGAGAAATAAATTAAATGTTCCTGTGATCACATAGACATATTCATGGAGAGAATTTATATGACAAATATTCCATATAATGAAGTGTAGATTAACAAAGAAAACTAATCTAACAGTAAACTAAAAGTAAAATTAAAATTAAAACCAACAATTGCAAAGATTTGGCCTCATCTGGCCTTTTTTAATTAGACAGATACCTACATATATTTAATTATTTAGTATTTACAATAAATAAATAAATCAATCTCAGATCAGGCAGTTCAACTTGGTAGGGACCGTTGCTCTTTATACGATTCCCACAACCTTAACATATTATAATATATATTTAACTTATTTGTTGTAAGATAATGATATCTCTCTAAGTGTAACAAGTTTTGAACCTTTTCCCGCCATTTATCTAATGATGGAGACTTAGGTGATTTCCAATTAGATGCTATCAGTTGTCTGGCGGCATTTAATAATATTTGTCCCAGATTTATTTTAATGACACATTTTATCTCTTTCAGTAGATTAAATAAGCAAGCCTGTATAGAGGGTAAAATATTGTTAGCCAACATTAAATTTAATTCCTTAAAAAATGTCTGCCCAAAATGTTTTAATTTTATTACACGACCACCAGATATGTTCCATGCCACTCTTATCTGCATTACATCTCCAACATTTGTCTGAGGCCTCTGGAAATATATACTTAATTCTCTTTGGTGTTAAGTGATATGTTTCGGAAGATAGCCTTCCAGTCCATCTTCATGAAGACGTTACTGAGTTCCTTGTCCCAACTACTCATATATTTTGTGTATTGGGGGAGTAGCATTTAAGATATATTCATACATGTGGGAAATGTTCCCTTTACATGGGATATCCTGCCAGCATAATTGTTCAAACTTGGTAAGAGATCTTTTCAGATCTGGTTTATTTCTATGTGAGTATATGTAGTGGTGGGTTTGATGGTAGCGTAGCCAGGACTGAAAAAAAAAACATGTCTAAATTTTTAATCTCATTTTGAGGATTACATTTGTTTGCATTTGATATCATATGAATGGGTATGTTTTTTAATACTTTGATCTAATCCCAAGGTGTATGACAACCTTCTCCATATTCTGGATTATATAAAATCGGTGTCAGAGGGGAGTATGTCCTAGAAATGCCTTTCATTTTGTTGCAAATAAACTTCCAGTATAAATATGTTTCATAAATTGTAGATATATCACTATTTTGTACTACAGATAAGATTTTAGGGGTCCAACATGCTCCCCCTAATTGAGGAATGGCAGCTAAGCTAAGTTGTGCTCAATTTGAATCCAATGTTTTGTGTTATTATTTTCAAATCTGCACCATTTAACAATCCTTTGTAAGGAGATTTCTCTTTTATATGCATATAAGTTAGGTACTCCTAGACCTCCCATGTTTTTAGAGGTATACATTGTTAATTTATTTTTACGAGGTGTTTTATTCTTCCAAATGTAATGATATATGATATTCTGTAATTTCTGTAAATATATTTTTGTATGAGGCAGAGGAAGCGCTTGTAGGATATACAGAATCTTGGGTAGAATCATCATCTTTATAGTATTTATTCTACCTATCCATGAGGTGTTTTTAGAAGACTATAATTATACCAATTTGGTTATTTCTGCTATCAATGTTGAATAATTAAGAGAGCGGATCTTCCCTTTTTGGTTTGCTAATTGTATCCCTAAGTAATTAGTAGCTGTTTGGCATATAGAAAATTTGCTACAGCTCCTAAGTTTAACTATTTCTATCTCCTTCATATTTAAGGTTAAGATGTTTGATTTACTGATATTAATTGTTTAATTGTTATACTTTTATTTAGTTGCTTTCTCTAATTCTAGAGGCTGATGACTCTAAAGATAGAATAAATAGTAATGGTGAGAGTGGACAGCCCTGCCTCGTCCCGTTTCTTATTTAATTTTTTTTTCGGAAAGTGTACCATTAACTCTAATTTGAGCAGTAGGGAAGGAATAAAGGGCCATCACTCTATGTATATATGGTAAAGGGAAGTAGAATTTTTGTAGTGTAGCTTCCAGAAAAGTCCAATCTAGCCTATCAAATGGTTTTCTGCATCTGTAGATAGGAAGATTGAAGAAATGTCATTCTTTTTAATAAATTCCAAAAGATCTAGGATCTTGACAGTGTTATCCCTTGCCTCCCTCCGCAGTATGAAGCCCACCTGTGATATTAATTTTGGTAGAATCTTATTTAATCTAATCGCCATAATTTTTGCGAAGATTTTTAGATCTGTATTCAACGGAGAAATGGTTAAAAAATTAGCGGGATTATCATTTTTTCCCGGGTTTAGGGAGAATTGTAATATGAGCCTGTAGCATAGTATCTGGGAGAAACCCTCCATCGTCTATTTGATGGAATGTATCTAGTAAATATGGCACTAATAATCGGCTAAAAGACTTATAATAGGAACCCGTGAATCCATCGGGACCGGGAGCCTTTCTTACCCTCAATGTCTTGATAGCCTCTAATTCTTCCAATTTACTAATTGGCTTTTGTAGGAAAACATAATCCTCTACAAATATATGAGGCAACTTAGTTTCCCTAAAATAAATTATACAGCACATGAAAGTAGTTTTTGAAAACTTTGGCAATTTGTTTTGTATCTTCTTACCTAGATCCATCAGGTTTATCAATGGAGTAGATACATGTTTTGGCCTGTCTGGTTTTGAGAGATCTCGCCAGAAATCTACCAGGTTTGTTGCAATAGAATAATTTTTTTGATTAAAATCCCCCTAATGTAACTTTAATGTGCTTCCCATAAAGTGGTAGGCACAGTATCCTTTTTTTGTGTTTATTTCAAATTCTTTTAACTCCCTTTCTAAATTTTTATAAATAGTTCCGGATCTGATAACAAAGATTCATCCAATGTCCACATAAATTCCCTTATGGGGGTGGAGGGCCAATTAAGTTTACATTTGACCATAGAATGGTCAGACCAGGGTATATGAGATATCCTTATAACTGATACAAAAACTAATGTTAAATGATCTAAAAGGATATTGTTAATCCTGGAATATGACTTATTTGGATTAGAAAAGAAAGTATAGTGAATCTTTTTAGGGTTAGATATCCTCCAGGGGTAGTGAAGGCCAAGATTTTTCAAAAGATCCCATACTGAGTTAAACATATTTTTAGCTGTACATATATGTGCATTAGAGCTATCTAATTTGGGATTGAGAGGAAAATTTAAATCTCCCAAAACTATTACTTGGCCTTTATGTATGCTCTGAATTTGTTTTAGGAGAGAAATAAAAAATGGAGCCTGTTTGTGATTTAGAGCACATAGATTCACTATAGTCACCAGTTTGTTATAGATTAATCCACTGATGGCCAAGAATCCCTCCTCCTTATCTTTTTTTATCTATTAATTTAAAATGAATAGATCTGTGGATGAGGGTGCTCACTCCATTAATTTTGTGAGTTTTGTGCACACTATGGAAATGTAGTGGAAAGAAACTATGCATATATTTTGCAATGGAATTGTGTGTCTCCTGGAGACCTATTATTTCTCCTCCTCTTTGAATGATTTCTTTAAAGGCCATCTTTTTTTGAGGGACATTAAACCCTTTCACATTCTGAGAAATAATCTGAATCTGAGTTACTGCCATTCTAAATACACATTCCTACTTGTTGATGGAAATTTGTGTCCATGTATCGAAGTTCTGGAAAACATTCTTTGCAAAATTAATATAGAACAAACTTTAAACATTAAAACATACTGAACTAGCATTGAATATAGAGGGAAATATGGATAATAAGAATCCCAATGGATCCTAGCCAACCTAAAACAAAATGTCTGGATTTAAAATATTTATTTAACAGACTCGAATACTTTTCTAGAAAGTTTAACCAATACTGTATATAAATCAGGATAAATGTATGTAAGATATTACAACATATTAACTTAAAACCTGCAATCAGCCTGGGTTTATCTGGATACCCTCCTGATTTTGCAGTGTGGATTTTCTGCGTTGGGTCATCTGCCATTTTTTTCTCTGAGGAAGAGAAAAGAGCTAGGGAGCTAGGGAGGATAACCACAGGTATAATCATAGATGCAATTCCGAATTTAACCCCCTACATAGAGAATACCAAAGACCATATTGGAGATCAAGAGATGAATACCATCATATGGGTATGACCCATAATAATAGGGGTTGGGACAACACTGGGGAATCAAGAAGCCATTGGCAGATCTCTTTAGAGAATAGATACACGTCATTAAGAAATACACATGACAACAAAAATAGACTAACCATTGAGGAAAGGTCTTTTTTAGGGACAAGCCCTCTGAAGGAGGTCACATCAAGGGCTCTACTAAGACAGGAAGCTGTAAAAAACACACCCCAAAACAGAAGGAAAAGGTCTTTAGAGGAAAGAGAGGGAATGGCTACAGAAAAAGAAGCCAAAAAATGGAGATAGCTAACACCAAAATAGGAATCTTTAATTTGATGAAAAAATGATTCTAAGCCTAGGTTTATCTTTTGCCCCAACAACACAACTGAATAAATTCAACACCCATATACATGTAAGAAAATATGTAAGAAATCTAACACTTAAGAGGATTTTATTAAACATCCCTTGGAAAAATAGACCACTAACCCAATCCAATCAGAAGTATCTACCCAAACTAATTTCATTCACACCAACCTGAAACCAAAATCTAACTTCTATCCCACCTATGCTCGTGGTAGTGATTTAGAATCTTTTGAGAAGCTAGTACTTAAAGAGCTAAAGAAAAGTAACACAACCAAATATATGAAACATATCCTAAGTAGAAAGGATAAACAAACCCTTGAAAATCTCCAAAAGAATAACAATAAGTAGCCAGCGGACAAGGGGGGAAGGATTAGTTGTCATGGAAATGTATATGAAAGAAGCATACAGACTTCTCTCTGACCAAAGCACCTACAAGAAACTTGAGCTAAACCCCACTGATAATTGCAAAAAGAAACAATATGACATTTTGAATAAAGGAAAGGAGATTGGGATTTTGAATGACAAAGATTTTTTTTTTTTATTGAGGTTCAAAAAAAAGGCATACACAAAGTTTACGATAATGACATTCAAGTAAGTTACAGTGTCCATGAATCTTTAGGACACAAATTAAGGTACAACACATATGTAACACGCCTGACAGAGTAAACCTTCCAAAAGAAAAAAGAAAAGGCAGGAGACCACACTTGGATCTCAGACCAACTGTTAAAATTACTACAGGAAGGTATCTTGAAATACAGGAGGCCACTGGTGGGTCTCATATGAAAAACCTCTTTTTAGCTTAATATAGAATATATATCCAAAACAAAAGGAGGGAAACATACCAAACATTCAAGACGTGTCTGAGTAAGTGCATACATTTGAATTAACAATTCTCACTTTTACAATTTTTTTTTTTTTAATTTGTTATTTTTATTAAAGATTTTAACCATAAAAATTTTCACTGGTCATCAATATTACAAAGCTGTTATGAGCAAATCAACAATGTTTTGTAGGTAATGTCCATTATACCAGCTTTTCTATCTTCTCCCTTCCCGTTGTGGGTAGATTTGAGTCAATTACCCATGTCTGGGTTCTTGTCATGGGCTTTTCTTGGGAGCTGGATAAATAGGGTAATCTTCTGCTTCTCTGAGTCAAGTAATGTAAGGCCAGGAGGGGAAATAACAATTTAACTAACAAACCAGGGGGTTAAAGTTCAACTGTTGGTTCTGCAAACATACTAATTCACTAAATTATTTGTGAACATTATTTGTGAACATTATTTGTCTCTGCAAGGTAATCTAAATTCTAGAGCATCTCCTAGCCTGCTTAGGGTATGTAAGTGTGGCGTCAAGTCTTTGATCTGTTTAGTCGCTACTAGTGGTATCTAGTGGTTTATAGTTCATTGTCTCTTACGCGGGAAGAGTCTGGGAGTAATCTCACTGTTTATGTGTTGGTGATGCTGTGTAAGGAGTCTTGCCAAATGAATTTAGCGTTTAGGAAAGTGTCCATCTTATTGCGGCAAAGAAAGCCATATTGCTCCAGTGAAAACTGCTCTTCTACTTCCTCTAGCCACATCTTTTAGAGATACACATGGGCTTTTTCCAATGGTGGGCTATTAATTTCCTGGCACTATTGAGGCCTATCTGTAGTATTAGGAGTCTAAGACGGCAAGTTAGTTTGGGTAGGTCGTTCAACAGGGCTATGTCTGGGCTTAGTATGAAATCGGGGATGATACTCTGTCTAAAATGTAATTCCACTGAATTCCAGAGTGGGCAGACTCTAGGGCACTGCCACCACATATGTAACAGACTACCACGTCTACCACAGCCTCTCCAGCATGTGTCTGGTGTATTTGGATATATACTGTTTAACCGTGATGGAGTTAAGTACCAGCGGAGGAGGATTTTAAAGTTTAGTTCTAATATTACGGCTGATGTCGAGGATTTCTTAACCGAGCTAAAGATCTTGACCCACCTATCATGGTCTATGTGGGTTGCCAGGTCTAAGTTCCATTTGGTGGTAAAAGGAGGCAGTGTGTCAGTGTTGTTTTTTATAAGAAGTTTACGGGATAGAGAGAGTGTACCTCTCGGTATAAGGCCCCCGTGACATATTTGTTCAAATGCTGTGAGCTTTCTTAGGAGATCGGTTTTGAATAGGGAGGTATGTACAAAGTGATGCAATTGTGCATATTTTAGCCAATGTGTGAATCTACCGTCTGCTAAGTCAGCCAATTTATCCCTTTCCAAGAGTTTGCCTGCGTCTATGAAATTGAATAGTGGGATAGTATAATCCCATTCAGTTAGTCTTTGGTAACCTTTGTCCAGTCCGCCCACCATCTCAACGTTTAGCACTATGGGGAATAGGGGGGATCTACTGGTGGAGATCTGTGGCCTAGTGGCAACTATGTGGTCCCAAGTTTTAAATACATGTCTATGTATATCTAACTGTCGACATTGCGGAGGTCTGAGCTCGTTCGGTACCCAGCACAGAGCATGTACCAGTGGTGTTTTGAGTATGTGCGAGTCTAATGTGACCCAAGCCTTGCTTTCTTGTTTTTTGTGCCAGTCCATGACCCTTTGGAGTGTCACTGCCTGATAATATTCTTCAATTTTGGGAAGACCTAGTCCGCCCTCTGTGGTTGGTCTGTACATAGTGTTTCTATTGATTCTCGGTTTACATTTTCCCCAGACAAACGAATTGATGCTGTTTTGTAGTCAAGTTATAAACCACCGAGGGAGATGTGTCGGTAGTGTCTGCAAGATGTAAGTGATTCTGGGGAGTGTGGTCATTTTGACGGCTTGTATGCGTCCCCACCAGGACAACGGTTTATTGGTCCATGTCTTAAGATCTCTTTGCGTGTTGGTGAGCAGTGTGATATAGTTTCTGTCAAACAGTGTCGTCTGATTGGGGGAGAGGTGGATTCCTAGGTACTTGATTGTGTCGGTTCTTAACTTTAGTGGGCATAATGTGGATAGGGACTGGAATTGGGCATCTGTAAGTGTGATGTTCAAAATTTCTGATTTTTGTTTATTTACAAGAAAATTAGAGTAGCGTCCGAATCTGTCAAGTTCAGCTAGTATTTCTGGTATAGTCGTGTTGGGGTAGGAGACTGAGAATAGAAGGTCGTCTGCATAGGCTGCTATTTTGTAATCTTGCTGGCCGAATGTTATACCCTTGATATTTAAATTCCTGCAAACATGCGAAGTTAATACCTCTATCATTAAAATGAATAAAATTGGAGACAAAGGGCAACCCTGTCGTGTGCCATTGCGTATGGGGAGTGTGTCTGAAAGAGTACCATTTACTTTGACTTTTGCATTTGGGTGAGAATATAGGCTAAAAATTCTATTGATGATTTTTGGGCCAAATCCTATATTTTTTAGAGTTTCCAATAAAAATTGCCAATTCGTTCAGTCGAATGCTTTTTCTGCATCTATTGCCATCAGCACCGACTCAATGTTATTATGTTTAGCATGCTCCATAAGGGTCAGGGCTCTGAGGGTGTTGTCCCTAGCTTCTTGGCCAGGGACAAAGCCCACCTGGTCTGTGTGTATAATGTCTTGGAGTACCAGGTTTAGTCGGTTAGCTATTATTTTTCCCAAGATCTTGATGTCTGTGTTGTCGGTAACTACCTGGGTCATCCTGTGGTTTGTCTGGTTTCAGGATTACTGAGATGTAAGCCGCTAGAGAGTCCGCAGAAAGTTGTATACCATCGTCTATTGAATTAAAAAGTTTAAGGAGGTGTGGGGCCAGGATTGAGCAATAGGTTTTATAATATTGGTTGGGGAGTCCATCTGGTCCTGGACTTTTGCCTATGGGAAGTTCCTTAATGGCTCTCAAAATCTATGTTAAAGTGATAGGCCCTTCTAAGCTTGTCATTTGTGTCTGAGTGAGTTTATTTAGAGCTGCCGAGTCTATGTATGCTACCATATCTTGTGGATGAGCTGGGGATACGTTTGTGGGTAAGTTATACAATTGCTGGTAGAAGTCTTGGAAGTGGGCGGCTATGTCTTTACTATCTAGGATTAGAGTCCCTTGTCTGGTTTTGAGTTTGTGGATGTGTGTGAGAGCTTGTCGGTCTTTTAAGGTGTTAGCAAGAAGTTTGCCTGGTCTATTCCCCTCATAGAAATATTTTTTTTTAAGCGACAACGTTTTTCTCTGGGCCTCCGAGTATAGTAAGGTGTTTAGTTCTTTTCTGATCGAGGTCAGTGCTATTAGTGTAGGTCGGTCTGAGGGGGAGTGTTTATGTTGTTTCTCCAATGTATTTAGCTTACTGGTCAACGTGTTAAGGAGTGTATAATGTTGTTTTTTGATGTACGCTTTGTGTTTAATACACTCCCCACGAAATACCGCTTTGTGGGCCTCCCATACACTGCGTGGTTGTGTCTCTGGGATAGCATTATGATTAAAGTATTCGGTTAAGGTAGTTGTGAGCTTTTGAGTTGTTGGAGGGTGGTGCAGCAGGTAGGTATCTAGCTTCCACATGAGGGGGTGTATTGGGGAGTCAGGCCATTGTATTGTCATGGATATCATCGAATGATCTGACCATGGTGTTGGAGTAATATCAGTGTCTACTAATAAGGAAAGGCTGGATTGATCAAGGTATAAATAATCAATCCTTGAATACATAGACCAGGGGTGTGAATAGAAGGAGTAACTTCTTTGTGTCGGGTGTTGTATTCTCCATGTATCGACCAGTCTTAAATGTTTAATGCTATTATACATCGAATTGGGAGGGCGTGGAGACTTATTTGGGTTGGATGATGTGGTATCTAGCATGGGGTCCATTGCTACATTCATATCCCCTCCCATTATCACTATACCTTTTCTGGTGTCCCTTAACATTGAGGTGAGTTTTTTGTAGAATCTGCTTTTATTGGTGTTAGGGGCATAAACATTGATTAGGGTAATTGGCCTATTGTATATAAGTCCTATTAAAATAAGTACTCAACCTTCTTTGTCAGTTATTGTACGGATCAATTGAAAGAGTAGGGAGTTGTGTAGGAGAATCCCAACTCCATTTTTTTTTTTCGTGGGAGTTAAAAAAGCCCAAAGGGAAGTGTCTATTGGAGAACCTAGGTTCCTCTGCTCGAGGGAAGTGTGTTTCTTGGACAAAGACTATGAAGCATTTTTGTTTGGTAAACCAGTTCAGGGCGACTGACCTTTTGGTGGGCGAGTTCAAACCCTTGGTGTTTTGTGTGATTATTTTTATCTGTCTAGAGGTCATGGTTGTCTCGTGTGGTGGGTGTAGCTGAAATGTTAAATGGAAAGGTCTTACCAGTGGCTGTTAGTCTATGCTGGAGGCGCAGTTGAATGATGCTTTGTGTTGTGAGAAGCTGCAAAAGCCACCTAAGTAGGGTAACAATGTCGCTTATAGGAGATGCATACCAGTAGGTTATGTTATGCCTTGCAGAGATGCTATAATAACATAAGAAAAAACATTGAAATACATAATAAAACATTTCAATAACAGTAGGGAAAAGAAAGAGAAAGATAAGAGAGACAAGATAGAAGAAAGAGAAAGAAAAAAGAAAGAGAAAAACAGGTACAATCAAGTAACAATAACTTAGTCTATACACAGGATCAGGACCGCGGTCCTTTATTCCTGATAGTAAACAATCGGGGGAAAGCAGTTACACTGTTGCTCTCATTTCCCCTCTCAGGGCTAGGGCAGTGTTCGAGTATAGAGGGAGTTCCAGATGTTTTAGTGGGAAACTCTGGTAGTCTGTCTCAAAGGGACAGGGTCTTGCTGAGGCAAGTGAAAGCGAACTATCAAGGTGGATCTGTAGTGGGGTTCAACGATTTGTGGGGAGATATATTAATCATTTTGCGTTTTCTTATCACTGTAGTCCATTTTTGTCTCTGCAGTTTTGCGGGTGGAGGATCTGTAGTTAGGGCGTTATCTTCCATTTCGGCTGGTTGAGGTATTAGTCTCGGCAATGGAATGTGGAGTTGTGAACAGAAGGGATGCAAGTCTTCAATGTCTTTATAGATGAATTCTTTATTGTCTTTGGCCACTCTAATTGCGAAGGGGAATCCCCAACGGTAGGTGATGTTGTGTTCTTGTAAGTGGGCAGTAAGGAATTTGACATTTCTTCATCTGGTGAGGGTAAGCGGACTAAGATCTGCAAAGATTTGTATATTGTCGCCATCTTTGTTTATTGGTGCTTTCTTTCTGGCAGCTGTTAGTAACTTTTCCTTGTCTTTGTAGTTGTGACAACGGATTATGATATCTCTTGGTGGTGCTTTTGATAGGGGTTTAGGTTTTAATGCCCTGTGTGCTCTGTCCAAGGATATGTCAGCTGTCTCATCACCGTCCAAGAGAAAAGCAAATAGACCCTGCAGATATTGTGGGAGAGTGGCGGCTTGGACGTTTTCAGAGATACCTCTTATTCTTAGGTTTTGGCGCCTACCACGGTTATCCAAATCTTCTATTTGCATCTGCATTTGTTTCATTTCCTCTGTTTGGAGTTGTAGCTGCATAGAGTGTAAATTTATAGGTTCAGATATTTCTTATGTGTGCTCTTCTAATTGAAGCACTCTGTTCCCTAATTCTGTGACATCTTTTCTGACCTCTGCAAGGCCTTCTTTGATAAGATGGCTGACCTGAATCATGAAAGATGCAAAGTCCTCTTTTGTTGGTAAGGATTGCAGGTCAGCCTTAGTTAGAGGGACATTAGAATCAGAATGTACTGCGTCTATTTCATCTTCTTGCATACTATCACTTGAGCAAGGGGAGACAGGTGGAATAACACTGCTAGGTTCTACAGCTTTGAAGTATGTGTTTAACTTTGTAGATGATACTGCTGCTGTTTTATTTTCCTTGCCCCCTTTAGTTAGGCGTTTGGATGCCATTGTGGTGTTTACTGTGTAATCTGAGCAGATGCTTATATTATATGGTGAGCTGTTTCTATTATATGCGGTTTAGATATATTTGCCTTAATGTCTGTCTGAAGGCTGGGTATGCGCTTATTGCATTTAGGCCTCCGTGGTGGCGCTATATATAGGGAAGAGTTTAGGGTCGATTAAGGCCTCAATGTTGCTATGTGCCTTCCTTTGTGTCCTGAGAAACCCACAGCCCTACCGCTTTATTGTATGGATGTTGCAGCCCAGCGGGAGACGAATCCCCGGTCCTCTGTTCCAAGGGAACTTTTGTCTTGGTCTCTCAATTTATGTAGGTAAGGGAGATATCGTGACCACGTGGGCGCTCGTTAGCGCAGCGTCTATGGGCCGTTATCTGTGTGTGAGCGCTGCACCGTGTGTTCTATGTTGGTAAGTCCATGATTTACTTTTCTCTGGTGCAGTCGCAGTGTCTGTATATGTCTCACAGCTCTTACCCGGTGCGTTGCTGGAGCGAGTCACTGCGCTGATCTAAGATGGCGCTTCACTGCGTTGTTGCTCCTTTCTTCAGGCGACTATCATTCTGTAGTTTGTGAAGCGTGGCTTTCTTGGCAAGCAGTTCTTTGTTCCTTAAGTGTTACTGCATAATTGTGCAGTGGTTCTGTCGCTTCTAAGTCTGGAATCTCCTATTAATAAGCCCTTTGAGGGGATACTGCATGGAGCTTCACATAAGTGCGGCCATGCTGGTGGTTGGCTCGGCTCCGCCTCCAACAATTCTCACTTTTAAAAAAACATGAGCATTATGTTTCCCAGCAAGGCAGGTTTCATTCTGTATAAGTGGTATAGTGAAAAATATAAGAATAAATTATTAGATTTTAGATTTTAATCACAACTTGTATGTGATGCTGATCAGTTTTGCTGAACTGGGTAAGGAAAATAAAGTTGCTGTTAAGAGAATAATTAGGGTTGGGGTATAGGCTAGATAAACCACAAAGTTAGTCCTCCTAAACTGAGAGGCATATTATATGGGGAGGGGAAGAGGAGGTGGCCATTTAGGTATGGTAGGTAGCATAGACTAATTATCCTGCTATTGAGATATTTGGAGATAACAAATAGTAATAAATGTCCAAATGCAAACGCAATAAGAGAAAAAAAGAAGAACAATATACACTTTTTAAAAGAGTAATATTAGGGCAATTAGCTATTATGTAGAGGACAGTATATGTTCCTGTTAGAATCCATCAAAGCCTAGGTTTTCTAGGGATGCAAGGTAGTGATAATAAAATAGGGGAGGGTAAGGTTGGAAAAACTGCAGTGCATAACATTGCTTATGTAATAGGTTGGTAATATCAGCTAAATATTATACCTGAGGGCTATAGAGGCCTTGTATATGCTTAACCAGAGGTTTAAGAATCTGGGTGAGCGCAATGTCTGAGTGCAAAACATTGAATGTTAGGTAGGTATTTAGAGTTAACTAGGAGTAGTTTTATGAAAAAAGGAAAAATGTGGCTGCACAATGCAGAGATAGAAAATTAAAAAATATATTCTTAATTTATCCAAAGATAATAACTTGAAATACAAGGTACAAAAAGGCTACAGGAGAAAACCTCCTTACATGTTTTGTGCCTGTACTTGGCACTTAATCATAGGAGTGAGGTTCTTGGTACAACCTCTGCTATTTAAAGGGGAAGTACTCAATGATAATGAAGGTGTTAAACACATAAAATACAGTGTAAAAAACACTTGCCATTACCTAACACAAGCTGAATATATGGAAGAAATAAAAATGTATGCACATAAGAATATGAAGTCATTATTAATATAAAAAGAGAAAAGAGGAAATCAGAAAAACAATCACATTACAACTTACGAACCCATGCCACTAAGTAACATAACTAGGATACATGATTTTCAAACAATACATGTGCAGGGGTTATCCCCTTGAATGCCACTAAGTAACGTAATTAGGATACATGATTTTCAAACAATACATGTGCAGGGGTTATCCCCTTAATGTGGGTTATGTATAATATACCTTAATGAAATATAAGACTCACTAAAAATTAAATACATTCTAAATAATATTCTTCTGTTATTACATCCAATGATGACATGTGATGTAAAAAAAATGAGAGTCCAGAATCACAAGAGACCCCATGTATGAAAAATACATTGTATATGTGAATATGTATACATATATGCATCGCTAGACTAAGATGAAAGGATATATATGTAATTAGTCAACAAAGTATGACATGTCCCATTCCCTATTTAAACCTAATGGGGAAATAGTTTTTAATCTATAAATGCAAAAGAGTTCACGTTTTAATAACATTTTTTGCTTGTTACCACCTCTTATTGGGGACTGAATTCTATCTATTATTTTGACTATGAGGTGTGCTCTATGAGACATGTGTACTAGATTAAAATGCCTTGCTACCGCTGAGTCTTTGTAGTAATTTTTGGTGTCCCTTATATGCTCTCTTATATGTGATCTGAGCTCCCTAGTCATTTGGCCAACGTATTGAAGGGAACAAAGTGAACACTCCAATAAGTATACAATAAACTCTGTCCTACAGTTAGTATAGAATTCAATATCAAATCTTTCCTGGGTAACAGAGCTTGAGAAATTATCACTCTGATTAATTACTCCACATGTTATGCAGGCTCTAGTACCACATTTATATGTACCTTTTTTCCTAATCCAATCACTATCCTCTGAGTGGGATGTGTTAATCAGTGTAAAAAACACTTGCCATTACCTAACACAAGCTGAATATATGGAAGAAATAAAAATGTATGCACATAAGAATATGAAGTCATTATTAAAAAAAAAAGAGAAAAGAGGAAATCAGAAAAAAAATCACATTACAACTTACGAACCCATGCCACTAAGTAACGTAACTAGGATACATGATTTTCAAACAATACATGTGCAGGGGTTATCCCCTTGAATGCCACTAAGTAACGCAACTAGGATACATGATTTTCAAACAATACATGTGCAGGGGTTATCCCCTTAATGTGGGTTATGTATAATATACCTTGATGAAATATAAGACTCACTAAAAATTAAATACATTCTAAATAATACCCTTCTGTTATTATATCCAATGATGACATGTGATGTAAAAATGAGAGTCCAGAATCACAAGAGACTCCATGTATGAAAAATACATTGTATATGTGAATATGTATACATATATGCATCGCTAGACTTAGATGAAAGGATATATATGTAATTAGTAAACAAAGTATGACATGTCCCATTCCCTATTTAAACCTAACAGGGAAATAGTTTTAAATCTATAAATCCATTAACTCAGCGGTGATATGAACTCAGCAGGCCTCAAATTTGGCGACTTCATAACTCTCAATGAATTAAGAACCTTTGAGGAGAGTTATGGACCAGTTGATTCAGAAATCCGGCCGCCCAGTAGGAAGCAGTCTGAGCTCTATCCCACCAACTTTAGAGGCCCATATGTTAACCTTTACCAGAAAAGAGTCCAAAAAGATCTATTGGATTCTCAAATGTTCAGGTCCAAATTTCCCACCATTATTGAGCAGGGAGTGGCCCTAAATGTTTTTTTTTTTTCTGAGGAACAAGTCAGACATATGATTCCAGATTTTCCATTGGTGCCTATATTTCACCATGTACCAAAAATCCATAGAAGCCTGACTTTTCCCGCAGGAAGACCCATCATTTCTGGCATTGGCTCCTTGTTTGAGCCATTATTAGAATGGGTTGACTCTGTACTTCAGCCTTTGGTTAAAAATTTAAACAGCTATTTACATGATTCAACTCATCTTTTAAATTGTTTAGAGGATACTGAATGGGATAGCAGATACAGGTGGGTGGCTGTTGATGCCACTGCACTCTACTCCAGTATTCCCCATATGTTGGGTTTAAAAGCCATCAGGTACTTTTTGGATATAGCAACACAATATTCGGTAGAGTTCAAACTGTTTTTCTGTGAAATTGTAGAATTTTTAATAAAACACAATGGGGGGTAGTTATCAACGCGTCTACTTTTCCTGCCTTCGCCGGCTGAATACACCGCCTAAGCTCGCCTCACATCGCCGCCGCGGACATGCAAAAATTTGCCTAAGTTATCAAAAAAGCTGTCAAAAAGCCACGCACCAAGTACGGGGCGATGAGCAGCGGATTGTGATAGTTAACACTCATCCGATCTCGCTGCTCTTCGGCTTTTTTACAGCTTTTTTGCTAGCCTGTCACTAAGCACCCACACTAACTACACTGTTCTACCCCTTATTCCGGCGCCCCCGGAGCCCCCCGCAACTAAATAAAGTTAGTAACCCCTAAACCACTGCTCCTAGACCCCGCCGCAACTCTTATAAATGTATTAACCCCTAAACTGCCGCTCCTAGACCCCGCCACAACTCTTATAAATGTATTAACCCCTAAACCGCCGCTCCCGGACACAGCCGCAAACTACATTATACCTAGTAACCCCTATCCTGCCCCCCCTATACCGTCGCCCTCTATAATAAAGTTATTAACCCCTATCCTGCTGATCCCGCACCTCGACGCAACTAAATAAATAGTTTAACCTCTAAACCGCCGCTCCAGGACCCCGCCGCAACCTATAAAATATTAAACTTATTAACCCCTAATCTGCCCCCCTACACCGCCGCCACTTATAATAAATTTATTAACCCCTATCCTGCCCCCCACTACACCCCCACCACTGTAATAAAATTATTAACCCCTAAACCTAAGTCTAACACTAACCCTAACACCCCCTAACTTAAATATGAATTAAATAAATCTAAATAATATTTCTATTATTAACTTAGGCCTAGATTTAGAGTTTTGCGGCCAAAGGGGTGCGTTATATACGCGTGCTTTTTTCTGGCCGCACCTTTTAAATACCTCTGGTATTGAGAGTTCACAGAATGGCTGCGTTAGGCTCCAAAAAAAGGAGCGTAGAGCATATTTAACGCAACTTCAACTCTCGATACCAGCGGTGCTTACGGATGCGGCCAGCTTCAAAAACGTGCTCATGCACGATTCCCCCATAGAAAACAATTGGGCTGTTTGAGCTGAAAAAAAACCTAACACCTGCAAAAAAGCCGCGTTCAGCTCCTAACGCAGCCCCATTGTTTGCTATGGGGAAACACTTCCTACGTCTGCACCTAACACTCTAACATGTACCCCGAGTCTAAAAACCCCTAACCTTACACTTATTAACCCCTAATCTGCTGCCCCCGCTATCGCTGACCCCTGCATATTATTATTAACCCCTAATCTGCCGCTCCGTAAACCGCCGCTACTTACATTATCCCTATGTACCCCTAATCTGCTGCCCCTAACACCGCCGACCCCTATATTATATTTATTAACCCCAAATCTGCCCCCCACAACGTCGCCTCCACCTGCCTACACTTATTAACCCCTAATATGCCGAGCGGACCGCACCGCTATTATAATAAAGTTATTAACGCCTAATCCGCCTCACTAACCCTATAATAAATAGTATTAACCCCTAATCTGCCCTCCCTAACATCGCCGACACCTAACTTCAAACATTAACCCCTAATCTGCTGACTGGAGCTCACCGCTATTCTAATAAATGTATTAACCCCTAAAGCTAAGTCTAACCCTAACACTAACACCCCCCTAAGTTAAAAATAATTTAAATCTAACAAAATAAATTAACTCTTATTAAATAAATTATTCCTATTTAAAGCTAAATACTTACCTGTAAAATAAATCCTAATATAGCTACAATATAAATTATATTTATATTATAGCTATTTTAGGATTTATATTTATTTTACAGGTAACTTTGTATTTATTTTAACCAGTTACAATAGCTATTAAATAGTTAAGAACTATTTAATAGCTAAAATAGTTAAAATAATTACAAAAAAACCTGTAAAATAAATCCTAACCTAAGTTACAATTAAACCTAACACTACACTATCAATAAATTAATTAAATAAAATACCTACAATTACCTACAATTAAACCTAACACTACAATATCAATAAATTAATTAAATACAATATCTACAAATAAATACAATGAAATAAACTAACTAAAGTACAAAAAATAAAAAAGAACTAAGTTACAAAAAATAAAAAAAAATATTTACAAACATCAGAAAATTTTTACAACAATTTTAAACTAATTACACCTACTCTAAGCCCCCTAATAAAATAACAAAGACCCACAAAATAAAAAAATGCCCTACCCTATTCTAAATTACTAAAGTTCAAAGCTCCTTTACCTTACCAGCCCTGAACAGGGCCCTTTGCAGGGCATGCCCCAAAGATCTTCTGGATCGATCGGTGAACCTGGTATGGTGAAGATAAGGTAGGAAGATCTTCAGGGGCTTAGAGTTAGGTTTATTTAAGGGGGGTTTGGGTTAGATTAGGGGTATGTGGGTGGTGGGTTGTAATGTTGGGGGGGGGTATTGTATGTGTTTTTTTTACAGGCAAAAGAGCTGAATTCTTTGGGGCATGCCCCGCAAAGGGCCCTGTTCAGGGCTGGTAAGGTAAAAGAGCTTTGAACTTTTGTAATTTAGAATAGGGTAGGGCATTTTTTTATTTTGGGGGTCTTTGTTATTTTATAGGTGGGCTTAGAGTAGGTGTAATTAGTTTAAAATTGTTGTAATATTTTTCTGATGTTTGTAAATATTTTTTTATTTTTTGTAACTTAGTTCTTTTTTATTTTTTGTACTTTAGTTAGTTTATTTCATTGTATTTATTTGTAGATATTGTATTTAATTAATTTATTGATAGTGTAGGTTTAATTGTAGGTAATTGTAGGTATTTTATTTAATTAATTTATTGATAGTGTAGTGTTAGGTTTAATTGTAACTTAGGTTAGGATTTATTTTACAGGTAATTTTGTAATTATTTTAATTATTTTAGCTATTAAATAGTTCTTAACTATTTAATAGCTATTGTACCTGGTTAAAATAAATACAAAGTTACCTGTAAAATAAATATAAATCCTAAAATAGCTCTAATATAATTATAATTTATATTGTAGCTATATTAGGGTTTATTTTACAGGTAAGTATTTAGCTTTAAATAGGAATAATTTATTTAATAAGAGTTAATTTATTTTGTTAGATTTAAATTATATTTAACTTAGGGGGGTGTTAGGGTTAGGGTTAGACTTAGCTTTAGGGGTTAATCCATTTATTTCAGTAGCGGCGAGATTCGGTCGGCAGATTAGGGGTTAATAATTGAAGTTAGGGATTGCAGATTAGGGGTTAATACTATTTATTATAGGGTTATTGAGGCGGGAGTGAGGCGGATTAGGGGTTAATAATTTTATTATAGTAGCGGTGAGATCCGTTCGGCAGATTAGGGGTTAATAACTTTATTATAGTAGCAGTGAGATCCGCTCGGCAGATTAGGGGTTAATAAGTGTAGGCAGGTGGAGGCGACGTTGAGTGGGGCAGGTTAGGGGTTAATAAATATAATATAGGGGTTGGCGGTGTTAGGGGCAGCAGATTAGGGGTACATAAGGATAACGTAAGTAGCGGCACTTTGCGGTCGGCAGATTAGGGGTTAATAAGTGTAGGTAGGTGTCGGCGACGTTGAGGGGGGCAGATTAGGGGTTAATAGATATAATATAGGGGTCGGCGGTATTAGGGGCAGCAGATTAGGGGTACATAAGTATAACGTAGGTGGCGGTCGGCAGATTAGGGGTTAAAAAAATTTAATCGAGTGTCGGCGATGTGGGGGGACCTCGGTTTAGGGGTACATAGGTAGTTTATGGGTGTTAGTGTACTTTAGAGCACAGTAGTTAAGAGCTTTATAAACCGGCGTTAGCCCAGAAAGCTCTTAACTACTGACTTTTTTCTGCGGCTGGAGTTTTGTTGTTAGATTTCTAAAGCTCACTTCAGCCACGACTCTAAATACCGGAGTTAGAAAGATCCCATTGAAAAGATAGGATATGCAATTGACGTAAGGGGATCTGCGGTATGGAAAATTTGCGGCTGAAAAGTGAGCGTTAGACCCTTTCCTGACTGACTCCAAATACCAGAGGGCGGTAAAAACCAGCGTTTGGAGCCTCTAACGCTGGTTTTCACGGCTACCGCCAAACTCTAAATCTAGGCCTAAATTAATCCTATGTAAAACTAAATACTTACCTTTAAAATAAACCCTAATATAGCTACAATATAAAAAATAATTATATTGTAGCTATGTTAGGATTTATTTTTATTTTACAGGCAACTTTCAATTTATTTTAACTAGGTACAATAGCTATTAGTTAATAACTATTTAATAGCTTACCTAGCTAAAATAAAGAGAAATTAACCTGTAAAATAAAAACTAACCTAAGTTACAATTACACCTAACACTACACTATACTTTAATAAATTATTCCTATTTAAAACTAAATACTTACCTGTAAAATAAACCCTAAGATAGCTACAATATAATTAATAATTACATTGAAGCTATTTTAGGATTTATATTTATTTTACAGGTAATTTTGTATTTAATTTAGCTAGTTAGAATAGTTATTAAATAGTTATTAACTATTTAATAATTACCTAGCTAAAAGAAATACAAAATTACCTGTAAAATAAATCCTAACCTAAGTTACAATTAAACCTAACACTACACTATCATTAAATTAATTAAATAAATTAACTACAAATCACTACAATTAAATACAATTACATAAACTAACTAAAGTACAAAAAATAAAAAGCTAAGTTACAAAAAATAAAAAAGCTAAGTTACAAAAAATAAAAAAAATAAGTTACAAACATTTAAAAAATATTACAACAATTTTAAGATACTTACACCTAATCTAAGCCCCCTAATAAAATAACAAAGCCCCCCAAAATAAAAAAATGCCCTACCTTATTCTAAATTTAAAAAGTTCAAAGCTCTTTTACCTTACCAGCCCTTAAAAGGGCCTTTTGTGGGGCATGCCCCAAAGAATTCAGCTCTTTTGCCTGTAAAAGAAAAATACAACCTCCCCCCAACATTAAAACCCACCATCCACGTACCCCTAATCTAACCCAAACCCCCTTAAAAAAACCTAACACTACCCCCCTGAAGATCATCCTATCTTGAGTTGTCAGCGATGGAACCGAAGAGGAGATCCGGAGCGGCAGAAGTTATCCTCCAAGGGGCGCTGAAGAAATCTTCCATCCGATGAAGTGATCCTCTAATGGCGCTGAAGAAATCTTCCATCCGATGAAGTGATCCTTCAAGCGGCGCTGAAGAAGTCTTCGATCCGGTTGATGTCATCTTCCAAGCGGGGTCTTCAATCTTCTTCTTCAGGATCCATCTTGCAGACCCCCGACGCGGAACATCCTGCTGGCCCGACGGACTACCGACGAATGAAGGCTCCTTTAAGGGACGTCATCCAAGATGGCGTCCCTTCAATTCCGATTGGCTGATAGGATTCTATCAGCCAATCGGAATTAAGGTAGGAAAAATTTGATTGGCTGATTGAATCAGCCAATCAGATTGAGCTTGCATTCTATTGGCTGATCGAAACAGCCAATAGAATACAAGCTCAATCTGATTGGCTGATTGGATCAGCCAATTGGATTGAACTTCAATCTGATTGGCTGATTCAATCAGCCAATCAGATTTTTCCTACCTTAATTCTGATTGGCTGATAGAATCCTATCAGCCAATCGGAATTGAAGGGACGCAAGTTACCTGTAAAATAAATATAAATCCTAAAATAGCTACAATGTAATTATTAATTATATTGTAGCTATCTTAGGGTTATTTTACAGGTAAGTATTTAGTTTTAAATAGGAATAATTTATTAAAGTATAGTGTAGTGTTAGGTGTAATTGTAACTTAGGTTAGTTTTTATTTTACAGGTTAATTTCTCTTTATTTTAGCTAGGTAAGCTATTAAATATTTAATAACTATTTAATAGCTATTGTACCTAGTTAAAATAAATTGAAAGTTACCTGTAAAATAAAAATAAATCCTAACATAGCTACAATATAATTATTATTTATATTGTAGCTATATTAGGGTTTATTTTAAAGGTAAGTATTTAATTTTAAATAGGATTAATTTAGTTCATAATAGAAATATTATTTAGATTTATTTAATTAATATTTAAGTTAGGGGGGTTTTAGGGTTAGTGTTAGACTTAGGTTTAGGGGTTAATAATTTTATTACAGTGGCGGCGGTGTAGTCGGGGGCAGGATAGGGGTTAATAAATTTATTACAGTGGCAACGGTGTAGGGGGGGCAGGATAGGGGTTAATAAATTTAATATAGGTTGCGGCGGGGTCCGGGAGTGGCGGTTTAGGGGTTAATACATATATTATAGTTGCGGCGGGGTCAGGGAGCGGCGGTTTAGGGGTTAATATGTATAGAGTAGCTTGCGGTGGGCTCTGGGAGCGGCGGTTTAGGGGGTAAATACTTTTTTTTAGTTGCGGCGGTGTAGGGGGACAGATTAGTGGGGTTTAGACTCGGGGTACATGTTAGGGTGTAGACATCTCCCATAGGAATCATAAAAGTGCTGAGCGTACCTGCTAGTTTTTTAATAACTAGCAAAAGTAGTCAGATTGTGCCGCACTTGTGTGCGGAACATCTGTAGTGACGTAAGAATCTATCTGTGTCGGACTGAGTCCGGCGGATCGAAGCTTACATCACAAAATTCTACTTTTGCCGGTATCTAGGGCTTGATAACTTAGGCGAATCAGCCTCGCCACAAATACGCTGCGGAATTCCAGCGTATTTGAGGTTGACAGCTTGATAACTACCCCCCAATTTCTTTATGGTTAACAATGAATATTACATACAGGTTTGTGGTACGGCGATGGGGGCAAAATTTGCCCCCCTCGTTTGCAAACCTGTTTCTAGCTTGGTGGGAGGCCTCATACCTTTACACTATGTCTAATCCTTTTGCAAACAATATCATAAAATACATGAGATTCATTGACAACCTCATATTTATTCTACAAGATCCGTTTGAACTAAGCACCTTTCTGGAATACATCAACACTAACGACCTTAATCTTAAATTTACAGGAGAATTGTAACAATATAAAATATGCTTTTTGGATTTAGTACTCATTGGAAACCCAGATAATGGGACTATACTCACAGACACATATCGGAAGCCTACGGCAGGTAACATTATTTTACATGCCAAATCATGCCATCCTACTCATCTTATTTGTTCAATACCCAAGGCAGAGTAGATTTGTATGAGAAGAAACACTAACTCTAATGATAACTTCTATTCACAATGTACAGAATTAGAGAATAGATTCAAACAGAGAGGGTACTCAACAAAGGCCTTGAATAAATCTTTTGAACAGGTGAAACATAAAACACAACGTGAATTGATAGAAAATAAGAGAGAACATAAGGATTTCTGCAAAGATAAAATAGTGTTTACCACTGAATATTCAAAACAGATTAATGATATTAGTGCCATTTTGAGAAAACATCTACACATATTGAATGAGGATGAATCACTGGGAGATGTCCATGAAATTTGCAAATTTGTAGCAAAAAAACCTCCTACCTTAGGGACTAGATTAGCCCCGAGCATGATTAACACATCCCGCTCAGAGGGTAGTGATTGGATTAGGAAAAAAGGTACATATAAATGTGGTACTAGACCCTGTATAACATGTGGAGTAATTAATCAGAGTGATAATTTCCCAAGCTCTGTTACCCAAGAAAGATTTGATATTGAATTCTATGCTAACTGTAGGACAGAGTTTATTGTATACTTATTGGAGTGTTCACTTTGTTCCCTTCAATACGTTGGCCAAATGACTAGGGAGCTCAGATCACATATAAGAGAGCATATAAGGGACACCAAAAATTACAACAAAGACTCAGCGGTAGCAAGGCATTTTAATCTAGTACACATGACTCATAGAGAACATCTCACAGTCAAAATAATAGATAGAATTCAGTCCCCAATAAGAGGTGGTAACTGTGATTATCTATTAATTTAAAATATCTTTACTTTCTACTAAATATAATATACTAAATCTCTATGGTGAAACCACTAAAACCAACACAGATACATTGTGAAATAAACTCTATGAGAGGGCCTCCATTATTTGCCAAACAGTTTATTTAGGAATCAATATATGTTAATAATAAGATAAATATTTACAGGTATATATATATATATATATATATATATATATATATATATATATAAATCTATTTTACAGATACAGTCCACATTTTAAGATACAGGGCAACTTTACTACACTAACCCCAATTTGTTTAATACTGCTAAAATAATCATAGGAATGTACTTAGCCATATTTCTTCAGAGTGTCAGCCATCTTTACAGCATGCACAAGATAAAAAGAGAGAGAGAGGTTCTGGTGTTACAGTATTTTATACCCCAATTCAAAAGGGGAGTGGCCTTTCAACTGCCACTCAAGAGGCCCTTGGGAGTGTCTATAGTTCAGAGAGAAAGGTGTACCTGGGGGAAGGGATTTTAAATGTCACCACAGTAACAAGCAAAAAATGTTATTAAAACGTGAACTCTTTTGCATTTATAGATTAAAAACTATTTCCCCGTTAGGTTTAAATAGGGAATGGGACATGTCATACTTTGTTGACTAATTACATATATATCCTTTCATCTTAGTCTAGCGATGCATATATGTATACATATTCACATATACAATGCATTTTTCATACATGGGGTCTCTTGTGATTCTGGACTCTCATTTTTACATCACATGTCATCATTGGATGTAATAACAGAAGAATATTATTTAGAATGTATTTAATTTTTATTGAGTCTTATATTTCATCAAGGTATATTATACATAACCCACATTAAGGGGATAACCCCTGCACATGTATTGTTTGAAAATCATGTATCCTAATTACGTTACTTAGTGGCATTCAAGGGGATAACCCCTGCACATGTATTGTTTGAAAATCATGTATCCTAGTTATGTTACTTAGTGGCATGGGTTCGTAAGTTGTAATGCAATTGTTTTTCTGATTTCCTCTTTTCTCTTTTTATATTAATAATGACTTCATATTCTTATGTGCATACATTTTTATTTCTTCCATATATTCAACTTGTGTTAGGTAATGGCAAGTGTTTTTTACACTGTATTTTATGTGTTTAACACCTTCATTATCATTGGGTACTTCCCCTTTAAATAGCAGGGGTTGTACCAAGAACCTCACTCCTATGATTAAGTGCCAAGTACAGGCACGAAACATGTAAGGAGGTTTTCTCCTGCAGCCTTTTTGTACCTTGTATTTCAAGTTTTTATCTTTGGATAAATTAAGAATATAATTTTTAATTTTCTATCTCTGCATTGTGCAGCCGCATTTTCCCTTTCTTCATATTGCTATACAACAGCGGAACCGGCTGCTAACTGCGGCGTGCACCCCCTGTGCTCTATTCCCCCATTCCTCCCAACTACTTCCGGTGGCGTCTTCAGCCTGACCGGGACTTTGTAGCCTTTTAGCGTTTGTGGATGTGTAGGAGTAGTTTTATGCAACTATGATCAGAGTAAGGATCCACAGAGTGTAAATATAATTGTTTCACCGCACCGGCCACATGCAGCGCCACCCTAGATCTTATAGAGAGGAGTTATGGTCCTTTCCTAATATATTATTGGAATTAGATGTAATTGTAAACATAGCTATGCATCAACATTAATGTCAGACATTTGATTGTCCTAGCAATAAAAGGCAAGTTGAAAAAGTCTATAAGTACTATGCATAATGTGAATTCTTAGAGATATTAATAAAGCAGGCTCACACACATTTAATGAGATTATCATAAAACTATGAGCGACCATTACAGTGGGTGACACAGACATATAAACAGCAATAGTACTCATATAAAGTTCCCAACTGTACAGTAGCAGAAGGGTATGGTGATAAGTTAGTGTGAAATACTTTTATTTTGGGGAAATCTATATTGAACATATAAACAGCTTATCTTGTAAGGTCACTACCATGTGAGCATAATAGTGTGCAGACAATATTGTCTAATAGTATCTATATAAGGATTGGTCTGGTCTAGGAATAAACTTTTCCTGATAGCTTAGTGGTAAACAAACCTCAAAACGAAAACAAGCAAAGAAATCCTTTTATGATAACGCTAGTATACATGAGGCAATGAATTTTAAACAAACAAATAAAAAAAAGTACATTTTATCACACTTGTCCCTTAACAATTGAAGGAAGAACAAAGTTTAATGGTAAATTTAGCCAATGCTTCATTTGAAGCCCCTCTGTGTGGCAGGCACTGGCCTAATAAAGCTAGATGTAAGTATAGAAAATTAGTACCATTATTGACATTTATCATTTTATTTGGTACATCTCTCCCCTCTCTTTCAGGTAATACCGCAGTATTTATGACTGTGCCTGTGGCCCACTGCTGGCCCCTGGCTGAACCCCTAAAAAAGGATTATTAGGCTTCTGAGCCATCAAAGCTTGACTCATATTAGTAAATAGTGTACATAATTGACTTACTTGCATACTGAGTTAGCCCACTTGAATGGACAAGCCATCTTTACCCATGGATCGATTTTTTTTATGTCCAAGGGTATTGATTCCTAGATCATTGGGATCCCTCAGAATCATAGATATTGTTCTTATTTTGACGTGGTTGTCTTTGGGGTTCAACTTGTTCAGCGTTAAGGTCTTGGGGAGCACTATTTACTGTGGATGTCTGGTTACCCTGAGAGTATTTTCATCACTTTTGGTATTTATTTTTACGGGGATACCGATTACCTTGTGAGTATTCATCTCTTTGGGGATAATTATTTACCTGGGTATGCCCCCCATTTTTAGTATATTCTCTCTGCACCTCAGCCTGTGTTGGGGAGGGTCACAGTTAAAACTTTGTGGGGATGGCCTGTTTTCTCAGGCCACCTTCGCATAGGTTCCCTTTTAACCCCCTGTTCATGGGACTGCTGAATAGAGTATAATTGTGTACTCTCTTTGATCAGCCAGTCCAATGAGCAGTTCTCATCAAAATCCCTAGCTAAATTAAGTTTGATGTGCGCAGGCAATGCTTCGTACAATGAATTTACAAATTCTGAGCTTTCAAATATGGGTAATCTTCCACCATACTGTATGCACTTTTTAGTACAGAAAAGAATTATATAGGGCTTTGATTCGCGCCACACCCGTATACATGTATTTTTGCTGTGGTTTTGGTGTGATATTTCCCAAATTCCTTTTTGAACTGATTTTGTGTTTCATTCCAGTAATCAATATTCATATCCTTTAGTGATGCAAAGAATTTGTGATGATTACCCTTAAATACCCAGGGCAGAAATTCAATTTTTGACTGCTCACTAGTAACATTCATTATGGATAAAGCATTTTCATAGTTCTCAAAGTTGTCAATTATAGAAGTGGTTCTGTTTTTGGAAAATGTATGTACTGCATCCTTTATTTAAGAAAGTAATTATTTTAGGGGTGTCATATACCTTATTAGACGTATCTTGGGCTTTCCTAGGGACCTTATTTTTGGGTCTGGAGTGCCCTATATTTACTATGGGGAGACCCCCTACGTACATTAGTACTACGTGGGTTATTTGGGTAGCTAGTGCAGCCCTCTAACTCACAACTAGAGCTTCCCCCCTCATCTGAGGTATAGTAGTTCCCTGAATTTATAACATGAAGTGACTGTCTATTTGGGAAGTGTATTTCTGACCCAAAAAGGTGTTCTTTATTCAAATTCTTCCCTAAAGTTCTGCAGTTCATACCTTATCAATTCTTTAAAGGATTTAAAATTATCTGCATTATCCTCATTGCTAATAGGGGGGTTTTCATTATGATGATACCGCCTTTTTAAACCACTTAACTCTCTTTGGCTTTGTGCGAGTTGTTTATGCAAATCTTTTATCTGAGCTACTAAACTCTGGTTATATTTTTGTAAGGTGGCCATGTTTAGGCAAACTCATCAATTTTATCCTGGACTCATTCTGCCTCTTCCTCATCTAACCTTAAGGAATAATTTTCACCTCTCAGTTGCCCCAATTGTGAATTTTGTACTTCAATTTTATTGTACATTTCATCGTTCACATAGAGGAGCAGACCCCAATTTTTTATTTTTTATTTTTTTGCTGCATTTCCTCTGCTTTTGAAGTTTGCCCAATTTTAACAGCCCTTGAAATATTTCTCTTTCACCACAACATATATTATTTGCAATATTTTTGGCCTTAGTCTTCAGCATCTTAATATAAGTACCTAATTCTCCCTTAATACTATAATACTATCCTATTTTTAAGGTGAGTAATGGCTTCTGTTTTAAGCGTTTCTGCCTGACTAACGGGAGATTTTGGGGAACATATTTAACAAGGTCTGGCGGACCTGATCTGACAGTGTGGATAAGGTCCACCAGACCTCTCTGAATACGCTCTCCATATTCAGCATTGCACCAGCAGCTCACAAGAGCTGCTGGGGCAATGCCGCCCCCTGCAGATTCACGGCCAATCAGCCGCCAGCAGGGGGGTATCAATCAACCCAATCGTACTAGATCGGGTTGAATTGCTCAGAGCAGGCGGACAGGTTATGGAGCAGCGGTCTTTGTGATCGCTGCTTCATAACTAGTGTTTCTGGCAAGCCAGCAGGCTCCCCAGAAATAAGGGGCATCAAGCTCCATTCGGAGCTTGATAGATAGGCCCCTATGTATAGATTCAATTGATTCACTTCTAGTAACAGACATTATTATATTGGCTTAGTATTTGGTTAAATTAAAACGCTAATACAATTTTGACCAATTAAGGAAGTGAATTTTTTTTAAAAAAAATATTAATATTAATTTTGAAATATGAATAAAAAAATTATCAATTTTTAAAAAAATAATTGTAATAATATATTTTTTTAATAATCTCTATTTACTACAAATATATTATATCAATGTGATCAATTTAATAATCTCCCAGCGGTGCCTCCAGAAATTATGTTAGTATATAGCAGGGTTATAATACAATTTATTTATTATTATTCTTTAAAACAAACCCCCAATTAATATATATATATATATATATATATATATATATATATATATATATATATGAAACAATTTAAATTAATATAAATTCCTAAATTCTTGAGATTAGTTACATTTATAAACACATTGGATTATATTTATAGAAACTAGATTATGAATCAATCATATGCATTTATGCTGTTATAATATTCCTTACAAAGATCATAAAAGATATACCCTTAAAATTAACTTCACTCACAATAATCACATTAAAATACAACAATAAAATACCAGAATCTTCTGTTATTAACCAATAACTCTAGTTCAATGCCCAATATGGATTACCAACATACTTAATTAATAACTATCAGGGATTTAATCACAATTACCAGTTTACGTACAGTTCTGAAAGAGTTCACTATAATGACTGACTTATAAATCTGGAGTGCAAAACCCTGTCTAGCAAATAAATGATTTAGCGCTGAATATGACTGGTTCAAATTTACACAGGCCTATGGATATAACTTAAAACATAAAATATGCTCTTTAAATCGCTAGCTGCAACTTAACTATAGCCTTAGAATATCTTTGTTTAAAATATTAAAATATAGAACAGTCATACATCACCACATAAAACCAATTGAGTGTCTCAGCTTTCTCAGATAAGTCTAATTTCACCTCATAAAATAAGAGAGATATTTTGCAATATGGATAAGAAAAGGTAGCCCAATTTCACTTATAGTGACTGTGTCCCAAAACGGCAGCAAAGTTATCAGTAAAAAATTTAGCAAAAAAAGACCCCTTCTTTCTCCTATGCATGAGCTTTTCAAGTGATAGGCCCCTCCCTTTTTTGTAATCATTGGTGAATGTTGGATACGCCCTTAATGGAGGCTTGTCTTTCCATTGTCCCTTGGAGCTTGTCTCTTTGATAGGCTCTTTGAGCTGAAACATTTGATTGGCTTGCTGGGAACATATGGCTATTTTAAACAGTTAATTCTTTTGGCTGTCTTACCAGTTTAGGGGGTAGCAGAAAACCAGAAATGCAGTTTCACCATCAATACTGCTAACAGCTTACTATCTAATCTTTAAAATATATATAATATACTATGATTTCCTATATTAATAATTGACATGTTTAATATATATGGGACCATATAGTGTTATTTTCTCTGATTATTGTAATATTAAATATGATTATATTTCTAGTAATAATATTAATAAGCAGTTTACTGTTAATTATTTTTCTGCACAGAATCATATCATTCAATCTCTTGGCATTATATTGTATCTTAATATGAATTCAGTATATTTCATATTTCTAAATAAATTTTGAATGCATGAAAAACCAGATGTAGGTCTGAAATGAAAGAAATCATGGGCGCGATCCGATATAGATCGTAGTTTGCGGCGCAAGCGAGGGAACCCGCGTCGCCCGCAGTTTCAGCTCGCAACTCGAGCTATCCCATATACGGCGCCGTCAGATGCTAAAGTTCAGTAAGTCTGACAAACCAGCGATGTCCAGAAATCTGCGCAAGTACAAATTTCTGGCGTCTCCAGTGACTTACGGCACGTTAGAAACTGCCGGCGCCTACAAAACCTGACTAAAGTCTAAATCACCCGCACTGTCTAACACGCCTCCCTAACATAGCCCTACAAGTCTAACACGCCTCCCTAACATAGCCAGACACGTCTAACCCTCTATCCGCTATCCCCCCTCACTAGCCTAACAATAAAATATGTATTAACCCCTAAACCGCCGCTCCCAAACCCCGCCGCAACCTAATAAAGTTATTAACCCCTAAACCGCTGCAAGCTATATTAAATCTATAACCCCCTAAAGTGAGCCCCTAACACCGTCGCCATCTACCTTACCTACCCCCTAAAGTGAGCCCCTACCCCGCCGCTATCTATTTTAAAATTATTAACCCCTAATCTAATCCCCCTACACCGCCGCCAGCTATATTAACTATATTAACCCTAATTATATTAGGGTTAATATAGTTAATATAATTATAATATTATATATATTAACTATATTAACCCTAATTATATTAGGGTTAATATAGTTAATATTGTTATTATTATATATATATATATATATATATATATATATATATATATAAAGTATAACAACCCTATCTAACTCTAACGTCCCTAACTAAACTCTTATTAAATAAATCTAATATTAACCCCTTAATGACAACTGACGTACCAGGTACGTCATGCAAAAACTAACTGTTAATGACAATAGACGTACCTGGTACGTCAGTTGTCTAACAGAGTGCTGGAAGTGATCACAATCACTTCCAGCAGCTCTGAGGGTATTGCAGTGATGCCTCGATATGGAGGCATCCTGCAATACCCCTTTACAAGCCTCCGATGCAGAGAGAGCCACTCTGTGGCCCTCTCTGCACCGGTAGTGATGGTGCCGATGGTGCCTTTGTCCGGTGGGAGGAGGGAGCATGTGCGCACGGTTCAGCCAATCGGATTGAACTTGAATCTGATTGGCTGATTCAATCAGCCAATCAGATTTTTCTACCTTAATTCCAATTGGCTGATAGAATCCTATCAGCCAATCGGAATTCGATGGATGCCATCTTGGATGACATAATTTAAAGGAACCTCATTCGTCGGGAAGTCGTCGTGCCGGATGGATGCTCCGTGGAGGAGGAGCGAAGAAAGAAGATTGAAGATGCCGATTTGCTTGAAGACATCGCCGATGGAAGAAGACTCTCTGCCGCTTGCTTCAAGACATCGCCCGGATGGAAGAAGACTTCACTGCCGCTTGCTGGAAGACATCCCCCAGATCGGATGAGGAGTTCGGCCCGGCTGGGTGAATACAAGTAGGGAGATCTTCAGGGGGGTAGTGTTAGGTTTATTTAAGGGGGGTTTGGGTTAGATTAGGGGTATGTGGGTGGTGGGTTGTAATGTTGGGGGGTGGTATTGTGTTTTTTTTTTTTCAGGCAAAAGAGCAGTTTTCTTTGGGGCATGCCCCCACAAAAGGCCCTTTTAAGGGCTGGTAAGGTAAAAGAGCTTTGAACTTTTTTTTTATTTAGAATAGGGTAGGGAATTTTTTTATTTTGGGGGGCTTTATTATTTTATTAGGGGGCTTAGAATAGGTGTAATTAGCTTAAAAATCTTGTAATCTTTTTTTTATTTTTTGTAATTTAGTGTTTTTTTTTTTGTAATTTAGTTTAGTTTATTTAATTGTATTTTTAGATATATATTTGTAGTTTATTTAATTTATTGATAGTGTAGGTGTATTTGTAACTTAGGTTAGGATTTATTTTACAGGTAATTGGGTAATTATTTTAACTAGGTAGCTATTAAATAGTTAATAACTATTTAATAGCTATTATACCTAGTTAAAATAATTAACAATTTACCTGTAAAATAAATATAAACCCTAACATAGCTATAATGTAATTATTAATTATATTGTAGCTATCTTAGGGTTTATTTTATAGGTAAGTATTTAGATTTAAATAGGAATATTTTAATTAATAATATTAATATTAGATTTATTTAATAAGAATTTAGTTAGGGGTGTTAGGGTTAGATAGAGTTAATATAGTTTATATAAATACTATAGTAACTATATTAACTATATTAACCCTAATATAATTAGGGTTAATATAGTTAATATATATAATGTATTAACTATAATATACTTAGGGTTAATATAGATAATATAGCTGGCGGCGGGGTAGGTAGATTAAATTAGGGGTTAATAATTTTAATATAGATGGCGGCGGTGTAAGGGGTTCACATTAGGGGATAGATCAGTTAGATGGTGGCGGTTTTAGGGGCTCACAGTAGGGGGTTAGTTTATGTAGATGGCGGCCTTTTAGGGGTTAAATACTTTATTAGAGATTGCGGCGGGGGATTGGGATTGACAGGGAGATAGACATTGCGCATGCGTTAGGTGTTAGGTTTTATTTAGCAGATCGCGGTTGACAGGGAGATAGACATTGCGCATGCGTTAGGTGTTAGGTTTATTTTAGCAGCCAGTTTAGGGAGTTACGGCGCTCCAATAGTCAGCGTAAGGCTTCTTACGGCTGCTTTTTGTGGCGAGGTGAAAATGGAGTAAGATTTCTCCATTTTCGCCACGTAAGTCCTTACGCTGTATATTGGATACCAAACTGCGCGGGTTTGGTATACCTGCCTATGGCCCAAAAAACTACGGGCGACGGCAGAAATATACGCGCGTAACTTCTAGGTTACGCCGTATATAGGATACCAAACCCGCGCAAATATTGGCGTCACCTGCTTTTGCGGGCGACGATTTTTATCGGATCGACCCCCCAGTTGTAATTCATTTTAAAATGATTCAAACATTTATACATCTATTTATGCAGCTATTATTCAATACAGCAGACATTTATCCAATATAGTATGTTTCAGATCAATACATATATATATATATATATATATATATATATCAAAGTTATTTGAGTATTTTAAATAGATTTGAAAATTATAGACAAATCATTTATATGACTTTTTAAGCATACATTCTGCTATTTAAAATCTAAGTCTGGTAAATAGGAGATTTTTTGTATCCCAATCAGCAGCCGATAATCAACTCTTGCATATACTTAAGCTTCAAAGGAAATTCAGTGAGCCATTGTGTTAAATTATCACATGTCTGTTCGCTCATAATATCTTGAAATTATTTTTGCTTATCTGAAAATAGTGCAGAATTTAATCTCCAACATCCCAGGATGTATTCTGGACTGGGTAACCATCAGGCCCAATGTCTACCCCTCCTGTGGAGCCATGAGCATCAAAGGCCAAATGCCCATTATCTAGCTTCACTAATTGAACAATTGTATCATCCCTTTTGTTTTCCAACTTGTCTTAAGTAGCAGTGACGGGGGCAGGGGGTAATTCATATTAAATTAGATTTTAGCTAAAATGAAATATTAGATTCTATGATCCATCTGTAGTTTATTTAAGGTTACTTCACAGATACCCTGACATCCTATATATAGCCGCCCAATGCTGTGCAAATTGTTGGCATGAAAACAAGACTTGTTTGCATTGTGCTGCCACTCTCACTGGCCACTTTATTAGGTACACATTGCTAGTAATGGGTTGGACCCCTTTTTGCCTTCAGAACTGCCTTAATTCTTTGTGGCATAGATTCAACGAGGTGTTGGAAACATTCCTCAGACATTTTGGTCCATATTGACATGATAGCATTACGCAGTTGCTGCAGATTTGTCGGCTGCACATCCATGATGCGAATCTCCCATTCCACCACATCCCAAAGGTGCTCTTTTGGATTGAGATCTGGTGACTGTGGAGGCCATTGCAGTACAGTGAACTCACTGTCATGTTCAAGAAACCAGTTTGAGATGATTTGAACTTTGACATGGTGCATTATTCTGCTGAAAGTAGCCATCAGAAGATGGGTACACTGTAATCATAAAGGGATAGACATGGTCAGCAACAATACTCAGGTAGGCCATGGCATTTAAATGATGTTCAGTTGGTACTAAGGGGACCAAAGTATACCAAGAAAATATCCCTACCACTATTACACCACCAACCTGAACCGTTGATACAAGGCAGGATTAAACCATGCTTTCATGTTGTTTACACCAAATTCTGACCCTACCATCTGACTGTCACAGCTGAAATTGAGACTTATCAGACCAGGCAACGTTTTTCCAATCTTCTATTGTCTAATTTTGGTGAACCTTTGCAAATTGTAGCCTCAGTTTCCTGTTCTTAGCTGACAGGAATGGCACCCGGTGTGGTCTTCAGCTGCTGTAGCCCATCTGCTTCAAGGTTCGACATGTTGTGCATTCAGAGATGGTATTCTGCATACCTTGGTTGTAACGAGTGGTTATTTGAGTTACTGTTGCATTTCTATCATCTCAAACCAGTCTGCCCATTCTCCTCTGACCTTGGACATCAATAAGGCATTTTCATCCACACAACTGCTGCTCACTGGTTATTTTCTCTTTTTTGGACAATTCTCTGTAAGCCCTAGAGATGGTCGTGTGTGAAAATCAGCAGTGTTTTTTACTACTCAGACCAGCCCGTCTGGCACCAACAACCATGCCATGTTCAAAGTCACTTAAATCCCCTTTCTTTCCTATTCTGATGCTCAGTTTGAACTTTAGCAAGTTGTCTTCACCACGTCTAGATGCCTAAATGTGTTGAATTGCTGCCATGTGATTACCAATTTGTGTTACCAAGCAATTGAACTGGTGTACCTAATAATGAGGCCTGTGAGTGTGTATATATACAGTTTTGCTCAAAAGTTTGCACACACTGGCAGAAATTGTGAAATTTTGGCACTGATTTTGAAAATATGACGGATCATGCCAAAAAACTATTATTTAAGAATAGTGATCATATGAAGCCATTTATTATTACATAGTTTTTTTATTCCTTTTTAAATCACAATGATAACAGAAATCCCTCAAATGGCCCTGATCAAAAGTTTACATACCCTTGAATGTTTGGCCTTGTAACAGACACACAAGGTAATACACACAGGTTAAAATGGAAATTAAGAGTTAATTGCCCACATCTATGGCTTTTTAAATTGCAATTAGTGTATACATAGTCAATGGGTTTGTAAGCTCTCATGTGGATGCACTGATGAGTCTAGATACTGAGCCACTGGGAGCAGAAAAGAACTGTCAAAAGACCTGCGTAATAAGGTAATGGAACTTTATAAAGATGGAAAAGGATATAAAAAGATATCCAAAGCCTTGAAAATGCCAGTCAGTACTGTTCAATCAATTATTAAGAAGTGGAAAATTTAGGGATCTCTTGATAACAATCCAAGGTCAGGTAGACAAAGAAAGATTTCAGGCACAACTGCAAGAAAAATTGTTTGGGATACAAAGAAAAACCCACAGGTAACCTCAGGAGATATACAAGCTGCTCTGGAAAAATATGTTGTAGTGGTTTCAAGGAGCACATTAAAATGATAATGCACTGTCAAGTTGCCAGAAAGATGACTTTACTGTGTCAATGCCACAAAAAAAACCCTGGAACAATATGCCCGACAACACCTTGACACACCTTACAGATTCTGGCACACTGTAATTGGGAGTGAATAGAACAAAATAGAGCTTTATGGTCACAACCAGAAGCCCTATGTTTGGAGATGAGTCAACAAGGCCTATAGTGAAAAGAATACCACCCCCACATTCAAGCATCGTGGTGTCTCACCAATGTATTGGGGGTGAGCTCTAAAAGCATGGGGAATCTTGTGAAACTGTATGGCAAGATGAATGCAGCATGTTATCAGAAAATAGTGGCAGACAATTTGCATTCTTCTGCACGAAAGATGAGAATGGGACTTTCCTGCACGACAATGACCATAAGCACAAGGCCAAGTTGACCTTCCAATGGTTACAGCAGAAAAAGTTGAAGGTTCTGAAGTGGCCATAAGAGTCTCCTGACCTTAATATCATTGAGCAATGCTGGTGAGATCTCAAATGTTCGGTTCATGCAATACAACCAAAGACTTTGCATGACCTGGAAGCATTTTGCCAAGATGAATGGGCCTCATAGACAACTATTACAAAACACTGCACGCTGTCATTGACGCTAAAATGGGCAATAAACAATATTTAGAGCTAAGTATATGCCGACTTTTGAACAGGGGTCATTTAATTTTTTTATTTGTTGCCATGTTTTGTTTTATGATTTTGCCATTCTGTTAAGACCTACAGCTAAATATGAATCCCATAAGAAATAAAAGAAATGTGTTTTACCTGCTCACAGATTTATATATAAATGAGAAAGAAGTCACCAGCGCTAGTCCTAGGATATTAGTTAGATAAAAGGAAAAAACTCCTAATGAGTATAGCAAGCTAATACATGGATGTCTAATGATAGTCTTATAAAAGTGAAAAGGGACTAAAAATGAGATAGCGTGCTGCCTCTGTATTGAAACAGAGTACCCTTGACTCTGTGAAAGTATGTATAGAAAGAGAACAATTCAATATAGAGAAGGAGGCGCTCAGCTAGAAGGTAGTACACTTTATGTATTATGTTCTATTGTAGGTATAGATGTAAGTCCACAAATAATATAAAGTGGTATCCTGATAGAAATCTTCACAACAAAAAATCTCAGTCAAGTAAGAAATTACTGCTTACCAGCTGTTACATCAATCATATGAGGTAAGTTGTTGGCCCAATTAGAGATGGTACACTGTATTTTTATCCCCGTCTCTGTCCTGGTGGTCCGTACAGGCTTTGTAGAAAAAGGGTGGTCCCCTTTCAGGTTTTCTTGGGCTTGTGCGAATGAAGATCCTGGACTCTCTTTGGTAAAAAGGTTGAAGACTGTAATTCGTCTGTGTATATCTCTTTTCAATGGTGGCAGGAATACTTGTTCCCTTCTGGATGATCCTTGGGATGGTATGCCCTCAGATGGTTAGAATCTCCGTCTCGATATGGGACTGCTCCGCGTTACTGCTTTGATCTCTACTGGATCTCTCTCTGCCAGTCCCACTGCCAAAAACACTCAGACTGCACTTTCGTCATTACCCCCTGGTTTTTGCCGTTCTGTGCATTAACCCCTTCGTGCCTGGAAGCAGTCGAGTTTCAGCAGTTTAAGATAATGATGTTTGGTCAGCTATGAGAGGCCTTTTATGATTAGTTCAGGAGTTGCTACTGCACTGTTTCTATAACGGCCAGCTGTCACTTCTCTTTTTGTATGTATGTTAATTTCTATACATATATATATATATATATATATATATATATATATATATATATATATATATATATATATATATACATATATATATATATATATATATATATGGAAATCAGGAGACAGCACTCACTGGTCTTGACAATACTGGATTTATTCATCAGGGTCTGATGAAGGGGTGTATTCCCCGAAATGTCACTGAATAAATCCAGTATTGTCAAGACCAGTGAGTGCTGTCCATATTCTACACCATATTCTAGCACCCTGGCATTTGGAACTAAAGTGTTAGTGAGAGTGCACCTGCCAATACCTTCTGTATATATATATATATATATATATATATATATATATATATATATATGTATGTGTGTGTGTGTGTATGTTCAACAAACTATAAGAAAAGAACAAAGACCAAAAAAAATGTTTGGCCCAAAATAGATAGGGAATCAAGCACTCTTTTTAAATAAAGTTGTATGTTCAATCTTGCTCCAATATAGTTTATAAGGAATAAAACTCTGATCAACACAATCAACACAACAATAAGCAAAATATATTTAATAGTGAGATACCTTAAATACCAAAGATAGCAATAGCTAAATAGATAAATGCCAGGTGTATATTGTCATAACATGGAATATTTATTGTCATAACATAGAAAATATTTGAGAACATGAGACAATTTAGAACCCTGGAGATATGCACATCTTAAAATGAAAAAAATGACATCTATGCTATTCATAACTACCTAGTATTTTACTACACCCAAGCTGTGCACGGTACCCAAGACTATGCAAGGGATTGTTATCGGACAGGTAAAGTAATAGGGATCTAAGTAATATCAGGTGATTTGAAAGAGATTCAGGAACACATTTAAAAATGGAGTGCCAGCAATTTCATAATTATAAATGCAAATAAGTACATTGCATTGTTGCAATAGAATAATTAGCAGTGTAGAAAATTGTAAATAAAAGTTAATTCTAAAGTTGCAATCCAGGTCATGCCAGGTAGACCTTCCACTTATAGCGGTAATTGCCATTAGCATAGAGAGTTGCAGACCTCCATAAGTAAGCAAGCGTAGTAATTAGTAGCACTACTGCAAATAAGATTAGCAAAGCAGGTATCCTGAAAAATAGCCAGACTGCAAAGCAAAGAGTCAGCGTGATAAGCAGCAAGAGTCAGACTAGGCTAACCCTCTATATACTGCATATATGTTCACTCACATTCCAATATTGGCCAACTGTTAACAAACTTATCTGAAGCTGGAACGTCCTCTGTAAGAATCAGCTAAGTGCTGCAGTAGCATAGAGTTGCTCCTCGAAATGGAAGGCTTGCCATTGTGTTCCGTGTGAACTTTGCGATACCAAGCTAGTAGGAAACGCTGAATTACTGTAGCGTGGTCTGTCGGTGTGCACACTACCGGGTTGGTCACATGTCCATCAGTGATCCAATGCCTACGATCCTGATCGTATCACTCACAATGCCAAAATGATAGATGGGGCTTCCTCAGGGCGGATGGATTATAGCCCTGCAGGGAGGGGTTATAACTACAACAAGTACCTCCCTTATTTTAACCTGTTAAATGCATATATTCTTTGCTGCATGAAATATACAACCTGCATATGTAATTGTAAATATATATAGGCTATTAAAAGGTGCTCACATAACATTTTATCTCAATTCATGGCATTCATTAAATTAACAAAACCAGTGTTAGTTATTACAATTTTCTTTTATTATTTATTTATTATACCATGTATTACAATAATGGCGTCAGAGAGACCATTAATGGGGGAGCAACGAAAAAAAGGAATAACATACTGTTATTTACAATAATTATGATACATATAAGCAAAATGCAATATGTAAAAATGGATATACAGAATGAAACAAGAAAAAGAGGCTTTTTAGATGAAGCAAGCCATGTCTAATTTTTCATTTAAACCTACTGGTGACAGTGTATTAAGAGTGAAGATCCACTTGCACTCCTTTTGGAGCAGATATTTATCTTTCTCCCCCCTCCCCACCTCTTCCATGCAGAATACCTTTGTCTATACCTGTGAAGCGTAGACAACTGGGATTGCTATTGTGTTTCACTTGGTAGTGTCTCGCAACACTACTGGTTTGTATTTTGCCTTTTATATCATCTCTGTGTTCTTTGATACGATCCTTGAAGATCCTTTTCGTTTTGCCCACGTAAAACGCCGGGCATGAACATTGCAAGAGATATACAACCCCTTTGGTATTGCAATTGAAGAAGTGATTTATAAGAAAAGATTTCTTACTGTTGCCAGAAAATGTCTTGGTTCTTTTCATGTATTCACATGTTACGCACTTTCTACAGGGAAAGTTTCCATTGGGTATATGCTTTTTAAGCCAACCTCTTTCTTTTTCAGTAGGTAGAAATTGGCTATAGACCAGATTGTCCTTGAGGTTTCTTGCTCTTTTTGCTGCTAGGCTGGGATAGATCCCAACTTCCTCAGCAATATTGCTATCACTTAAGAGAATTGGCCAATGTTTCTGAAGAACAATGACAATTGAACGTCGTAGTTAAACGTGTCACTGATTTGGGATGTTTAGTCTGCTTGAACAGAAGATCATCTCTTTCAGTTTTTCTTGCATAAGTCATTGCTTTTTTAATTTTTCGCCGTGAATAGCCTCGCTCCAGAAATCTGTCTTGCATCATTTTTTCATGTTCCTCAAATTTCTCTTTAGACAAGCAATTGCGTCGTAAACGAAGAAATTGGCCCTTAGGAATTCCACCAATAAGATGTTTAAGATGGTGGCTGCTGGCCAAAAAATTTTTTCTTATAGTTTGTTGAACATACAAATTTTCATAGGGTCTGCACCATTGAATTTTTCAGATATTCAATTTTTATGAGGTAAAAATACACATTTATATTAGCCATTTGTTCTGCCCCTTTATATATATATATATATATATATATATATATATATATATACATATATGTGTGTGTATAAATTAAAACTACTGTACATTTGCATATAACAAAATGTTATTTGCATTGTCTGACTGTAAAGTGTATTCATATGCACTGTGAGGATAAAGGACTTCGTTCCAATTAATCAGAATTCCCTTGTCACCTAAACCGCATGGATTTTTGAATGGAGCTACAAATCCTAATAATAAATACACTATACTAAGTACAAAACAACCAAAGTATACAAAGTCTTTACCGGATTAAAAGGGCCACAAAATTAACTATTTTTCTTGATTTTTTTCATGATTCAGAGAAAGCATACCATTTTTAGAAAGTGTACAATTTACTTCTATTATCCAATGTACTTTGTTCTCTCTGTGGCCCCAATTTTCAAAGTGTCAAACTGTGAGGCCAACGAGGCCAGCAAAGCAGTTTCCTGACGGTCTGTTGAGATATTCTAAGAAAATGGGTGTGTCCGAGCAATGCCGCCAAGCGGTGATGTCTCTCCCGTAGATGTTAATGGGAGCATGACGTCACCACCCACATCGCTGGCATCAACGCTCACTAGCATTTTGCTGTGGGGCAGGTCCCCTATTTGAAGTGTGCCCCAACAGTGTGGCAGTATAGGTTTAATATTTAGTTTTTGTTTACCTAGAATTACATTTTTTGCTAATTTAGTGGGTTTAGTTTAGGGGGTAGGTGTTAGATTAGTTTGCATTTCGGGTATGTGGCAGCATAGGGGTTAATAGTTAGATACTTGCAATGGCTATGTGGTGGCATAGGGGATAATAGTTACTTGAGGTGGGTATTTGGTGGTATAGGGGTTAATAGTTAGATACTTGTGGTGGATATGTGGCGGCATAGGGGTGAATAGTTTGATACTTATGGTGGGTATGCAGTGGCATAGGGGTTAATAATTAGTTACTTGCGGTGGGTATGTGGTGGCATAGGGGTTAATAGTTACTTGTGGTGGATATGTGGCAGCATAGGGGTTAATAGTTAGATACTTGAAGTGGGTATATGGTGGCATAGGGGTTAATAGTTTGATACTTGTGGTAGGTATGCAGTGGCATAGGGATTAATAGTTAGTTACTTGCGGTGGGTATGTGGCAGCATTGGGGATAATAGTCCGATACTTGTGGTGAATATGTGGTGGCATAGAGGTTATTAATTAGTATGTGGTGACATAGGGATTAATAGGATAGAACGATAGATACATGCAGTGGGTATTTGGCAGTTTAGATTTTATTAGTGTAGTGTTAGTTTGCGATTGCAGGGTACTTCGGTTTAGGGGTATTAATATTAGTGGTTAGGCACACAGCAGTTTTATTGCAGAGATCCCTTTACTATACATTGCCAATATGGTCAGGGAAGCTGGGTGTTATCTATAGCCAGCATTGCCGAACAATAGCATGTATTGTATCAGGTGCCAGGGATGAAGAGCACACTAGTAGGTACAAATGCATTTCGACCCTAAACAGGCCTTTCTCAATGTATAGACAGACAAACAGGGGCTACAATAAAGGCACTTCTTATACCCCTGGGTCCCAGGGTTTGGCGCTATAATCACTAAAATTAGGCCACGCCCCCTTATGATATCAGATCAGCTAATCATCATACTCGGGGGCATGGCCAATATCGCCGGGATTATTAAGTACTGCGCAAAACACTGGGACCCAGGTGTGATGAGAGCAGGATGTGATATCACTAGTTTGGGGGCAGGGCTTAGGTCCGGTTGTCTGTGTCGCAGTTAGTTAGTACAATCAACCTGAATAGATGTATATTTCCATGCTCCGTAATAAAATTGAGTTGTACCATCATTGCTGTGTCCTGCATGTGTCCTGCATCTCATGACATGGTGTCAGAAGTTCTGGCCTGCGCTTCTGTTCCTGATCGATGACAATGTCAAAGTTTACCCCACCTGAGCCTTTTGACTTCTCTCAGCCTGCAGCTTGGCCCACATGGCGTCAGCAGTTTCAGCGCTTCAGATTTGCTTCCAAACTGAACAAGTAGATTGGTGAAGTACAAGTTAATTCTCTTTTAAACTCTATGGGGAAAGATGTGGAGCCTGTGTTCAATGCTTTTACTTTCCAAGAAGGGGAAGAATTTAACTTTGATATAGTTATGGATAAACTCAGTGCCCACCTTGTGCCCAAAAGAAAAGCAATTCATGAGAGGGCTTGTTTTCACAAACGTAATCAGCGTGTGGGAGAATCTGTGGACTCATTTGTGCACAGCCTGTATGAACTAGCTGAATTCTGTGAGTTTGGTGTTGCTAAAGAGCAAATCAGAGACAGAATAGTTATTGGAATTGCAGATGCTGAAGTCTCACTGAAGATACAGTTAGAGTCTGATTTAACATTATATGAGGCTATTAGGATGGCCCGCCAGAGTGAGCTGGTGAAAAAGCAAAAGTGCTGATCTGAGGTCTGAGATTATTGTGGATGAAGTGCAACAGTCCAGGAAAACTGCTAGTGAAAGGCACAGTGTGAGCGATAGATCTAAAATAATGGATAGACCTAGAAGTGGATTGGCGCAGCATGCCCAATGCACACAGTGCTACCGTGCTCATGATCAGAGTGTTATATGCCTGGCCAGAGATAAAAGATGCAGAAAATGTAACAGAATGGGCCATTTTGAAGTGGTGTGTAAAATTGAATACATTAAGGAGATGCAGGTGGACAGTGACCAAGAGGGTCAGGAAGTGTCTTTTGTGGGGTCTGTTGTGGAACGGCCAAGCTCAGAGGAAGATTGGAAGGTTACTTTTACTGTAATGGGAGACAATGTTGATTTTAAGATTGACACAGGAGCAGATATCACTGTAATGTCTTTTGCTGCATTTATGAAACTGCCTCGACAGCCCCAGCTGGCGAAGGTTACTACAAATGTCCATAGTCCCGGTGGCCACATTGATTGTGCGGGGAAATTTCTTGCCAGAGTACAAGCAAAGAAAATTCACCATGTGTGTGCATGTGATTCGAGGCCAGTGTGTTAGCAATTTATTGAGCAGAAAAGCAGCCTGTGATTTGGGCCTCGTGGCCAGAAACTGACTACCTTTATTACACTGGAAGGTCGGTTTTGTTTCTGCAGACTCCCCTTCAGGATATCCTCTGCCCGAGAAATTTTTCAAAGGGAAATGAGTTCTCTCCTAAGTGACCACGTGGGCACGACAGTCGTCATGGACGACATTCTGGTTTATGGGTCTACAGCGGAGGAGTCTGGGCTGAAGTTAAATAAAGAGAAATGCCATTTTAGGAAAACTGAATTATGTTACTTTGGGCATATCATCAATGGGGATGGCATCAAGCCAGACCCCGAGAAAATTTGTGCTATTGAACAGATGAAAAGTCCTTCTGATGTACATGAGCTGTGTCATGGTCCTATCTTACACATTCCACCTTAATATATACTTTGCCATATCAAGCCTATACCACCTTAACATTGTCTCCTCCTGCCTATAAAGCCTGCACTGTCTAATTACTCTTTGCTGGTTTATTGAAGTGATTAACTCACAACTCCAGCTTGTATCCTGGTGAAAGAAAGTACTCGGCTGCATTTAAAACTGCTTCACTTGCACACCTTGGCAAAAGCGCTGCTTGTTGTCTTCCTACCTGGCTTCCTCTGACGTCACTGCAAGCCATTCACTCCTCACACGCTGCTCAGGCCTGGCAGCGTTCCAACTTCACAGCGTGCACAGACTTCCAGCTGCTCTAACACAGCCTTCCGGATTTCAAGCACTCACAGTGCCTTCAGCTTGCAACAAGTATAGCGACACATGAGGTTATCAGGTTCCGTATAAGCTTTTACTTGTAGTGTTCTAAGTCTGCTACTCTCACTACTTCCATATTTAAGCTTGCCATAATATTGACATTCCTCTATGTGTTACACTGTATAAATCTGCCAGCAAGCTACTAGCACTACCATTACTAAATGGTTATATTAACTCCTCACCTGCAGTGTGCCATATTAAACATGCTATGAGTACTAATCAGGGTATTTTCCTTAACTAGTTACTGCTCCTGTCTTGAGAAATATATATCCTTTGTTCTGCCTCTAAAGCATTCCTGTATTCATTACTCTTTGATATTGGAAGCTTATTGAGGCAATATAAATACAGATTAGGATTATATGCTTCCTTACTAGCAAGCATATTTCCCAGTTTGTTACATTAACATATTACCACAGTTCTACTTCTAAAGTACTAAAGATAAGTAAAGAATTGTCACATAAACAAGTGATTTCTTACATAATAAACCAGCCTAAAAAAAAAAAAAAAAAAAAAAAATTTTGTAACTATGGAGCCATCAGATGTGGCCCCCCAGCTACATAATTTAAACCAGCGCCTGGACAACTTAACTCAGGCATTTAGAGATATACAGGTGGAAAACCAAAGTCTCAAAGCCTGTCTTAGAGAAGTGTTGGCCAATAGGAATGCTGGAAATGACCACCAGGCTGAGCCCCAGGTTTCTTACCCTGAGAAATTTACTGGTGATAGATCCACTTTTCGCCAGTTCAGAAACGCCTGCCTGTTGTTATTCGATTTAAAACCGAGAACTTATCCTACAGACAGATCCAAAGTATTAACTGTTCTCTCATACCTGCGGGGGGAACCTCGGGCCTGGGCTGACTCATTTTATGAGTCCCAGGACCCAATTCTGAATTCTTTTGATGCCTTCTTAAAGGCTTTATCCAACCTTTATGATGATCCTTATCGTCAGATTACTGCTGAGACTAAACTCAGAGGACTCAAACAGTTAAAAGCTCCAGTGGAGGAGTATATTACTCGTTTCAAGATTTGGGCCAGAGATTCGCTCTGGAATGAGGTCTCTCTCAAGAATCAGTATCGAATGGGGTTGTCAGAGGAAGTAAAGGACGAACTCTCCAGAACTGGCATACCAGATCGCCTAGAGGATTTCTATACTTTAACAACTACTATAGATCGCAGGCTCCGAGAGCGAAGGCAGGAAAAAGGTAGTTCTAGCCACCCCACACGCCGCTTGCTCCCGACTCCGCCTACTGCTACTGCTCCCCCTGACCAGCCTATGGACATTAGCTTTCTGAGAGGACCTCTCACTATGCAAGAAAAGACCAGACGCCGTAATCTCAATCTGTGTATGTATTGTGCTGGTACGCAGCATGTGGTTAAGGATTGTCCCCTGCTTCTGAAGCAAAAGCGAGGTAAGACAAAATCAAATAGTAACTGTCTTCACACAAAGTCAGCTACATCAACTTACTTTACCTTACCTTTACAATTACAGTGGGATCAGCACAGGATCAGCAGTAACGCCATCGTTGATACAGGCGCTTGTACCAATTTCATTGATGTTCGTTTGGTTCATTCTAATAAAATTCCTTTTCAGTTAAAAAGCATTCCACTGCCTCTCAAAGTCATTGACGGGTCACATTTAGCTTCTGGTCCGGTGTCACATCAAACTGTCCCTCTGTTAGTCACAACTCCCTCTGGTGACACTGAAACAATTACTTTCGATATCATATCCTCTCCTATTTACCCTATTGTACTGGGAATCTCTTGGCTTCGTTTACACCAACCCACTCTGCATTGGTCCACTCTTTCTCTCTCCTTCCCCTCCTCTTACTGTTCTAACACTTGCTTCCCTAGGAAACATATTTTGATCACATCCACTCCTGTCATACCAGTTGAATATTCTGATTTTTCAAACGTTTTCGATAAAAAAGAGGCAGAGGTATTGCCTCCCCATAGGGCCTACGATTGCCCCATAGATCTGCTGCCTGGTGCAACCATACCTCATGGTCATATTTATCCCCTCTCAAGACCTGAGTTACAACACCTTAAAACTTATATTACTGAGAATTTAAAAAAAGGGTTCATCCGTCCCTCCACCTCGCCTGCAGCAGCAGCTATGTTTTTTGTAAAGAACAAGGATGGGTCTTTACGCCCGATAATAGATTATCGCGAGCTGAACAAAATAACAATAAAAAACAGATACCCACTACCTCTCATCCCAGAACTGATTGAGAGGTTACGTGGCGCCACAGTGTTCACTAAACTAGATCTGAGGGGTGCCTATAACCTTGTCAGAATAAGAGCCGGGGACGAGTGGCTGACCGCATTTAGGACTAGGTATGGTCTCTATGAGTATACGGTTATGCCATTCGGTCTGTGCAATGCCCCGGCGACATTCCAGAACTTCATTAATGATATTTTTAGAGATGTCCTTGACACGTTTTTGGTTGTCTACTTAGACGACATTCTTATTTACTCACCCTCTTTGACAGAACATATACAACATGTCAGGCTTGTGTTGTCTAGACTACAAACACATAGACTCTATGTTAAATTAGAAAAATGTTTGTTTCACGTCACAGAGGTGTCTTTCTTGGGTTATCACATCAGTAAGGGTCAGATAAAGATGGAGGATAACAAAATTTCAGCCATATCATCATGGCCTATACCCTCTTCTGTGAAAGAAGTTCAAAGGTTCTTGGGCTTCGCAAATTTTTATAGACGCTTTATTCAAAACTTTGCTGCCATCACTAAACCCCTGACAAATCTGACTAAGGGAAAGACTCCATTTTGTTGGACACCTGAGGCTCAAACCGCCTTTGACCAATTAAAGCATCTCTTTACCACCTCTCCGATACTCCATCTACCAAACACAAAGTGTCAATTCGTATTAGAGGTTGACGCATCAGAATATGCCATTGGCTCCGTGTTATCCCAGAGATCCACTCCTAAGGACTCATTACATCCTGTGTCTTATTTCTCTAGGCTCCTGACACCAGCTGAGCTGAATTATCCAGTTGGTGAAAAGGAGTTGTTGGCTATTAAGTCATCCTTTGACCAATGGAGGCATTTATTGGAGGGTACGGAGCAACCTATAGTGATATTTACTGATCATAAGAATCTACAGTATCTCCAGACAAACAGAACTCTTTCTGCTCGACAGCTCCGCTGGAGCCTCTACTTCTCTCGTTTCTCCTTCCACATTGCCTACCGTCCTGGCATACGGAATGGAAAGGCAGATGCTTTATCTAGAAGGGATAAAAAGCCTGAGTCTACTCAATTTCCATCCACCATCATTCCAAAATCTTCTTTTGTAGGTCTTCTATCAAATGATCTCACAGATCTAAAAACACATCAACAACAAGACATTACTAAGACCGCTTACACGCTTACCCCTGATAATGCTGGAATCCTCTACAAGGATTCAAGGCTATATGTTCCACCCTCGCTGCGAGATCAGGCAGTGTCCATTGCCCATGATTCATTATTAGCAGGTCATATGGGTATACACAAGACACTTGACCTTCTACAGAGGTATTTTTGGTGGCCTTCTATGAGAACCACTGTTAAAGAATACATCAAACTCTGCGTTACCTGTCAAACCTGTAAGCCCTCACACCAACCACCTCTGGGTTTACTACAGAACCTCCCTATTCCCGAATTTCCGTGGACTTCTGTCTCCATGGACTTTGTAGTTGATTTGCCTAAATCTGAAGGTTACACCGTCATTTTTGTTGTTGTGGATCTCATGTCAAAGATGGCACATTTCATTCCAACCGAAACTCTACCCACTGCACAAAAATCAGCTCAGTTATTTCTTAGAGAGATTATTCGTTTACATGGAATACCCACTACAGTACTCAGCGACAGAGGCTCACAATTCACCTCAAAATTTTGGAGACATCTTTGTACCTCACTAGACATACATCAGTGTTTGACCACATCGTACCACCCACAGACCAATGGACAGTGTGAGAGAACCAACCAGTGGCTGGAGCAATTTTTACGTTGCTATTGTTCCCACAAACAAGAATCTTGGGCCACGTACCTCCCACATGCTGAGTTTGCATATAATAATACCACCAATACTTCTACGGGGTTTTCTCCCTTTTATATCAATTCAGGCTACCACCCCCGATTTCATCCATTGCCTATGACACACTCACCTTGTCCTCAGGTGAATGATCTCGTCAATTCCATCAAGCAGACTTACGTCGCCATACAGGATAACATCAAGCAAGCACAGGCCACCCAAAAGAGGTTCTATGACCTACGCCATCGCCCTCATCCTACCTACGCTGTAGGACAAAAAGTCTGGTTATCGGCAAAGAATCTGAGGATTCCAACTCCTTGCAAGAAGTTTAACAAACTTTTTGTTGGTCCTTTTTCTATCATTGCTCTTCCAAACCCGGTTACGGTGACTCTACAGCTTCCTCCCACTTACCACATTCACCCGACATTTCATGTGTCCCTCATCAAGCCTTGCTACTCTTCTACCCCTCTATCAGCCACTTCCCTGGGTTCTCCTACCCCGGATCCTGAGTACGAGGTCCAGGCCATTCTGGACTCTAGACGTTGGCATGGTGAACTGCAGTATCTGGTTCATTGGTCCGGGTACGACTCTTCGGAGGACTCTTGGGAACCCGCTTCAAATCTCTCTGCAGATAGGTTGGTCTCTTTGTTTCATCGGAGGCATCCGGATCGTCCTTCTCCCTGAAACCTCTTTGATGTTTCCTTGGGGGGGGAGTATGTCATGGTCCTATTTTACACATTCCACCTTAATATATACTTTGCCATATCAAGCCTATACCACCTTAACATTGTCTCCTCCTGCCTATAAAGCCTGCACTGTCTAATTACTCTTTGCTGGTTTATTGAAGTGATTAACTCACAACTCCAGCTTGTATCCTGGTGAAAGAAAGTACTCGGCTGCATTTAAAACTGCTTCACTTTCACACCTTGGCAAAAGCGCTGCTTGTTGTCTTCCTACCTGGCTTCCTCTGACGTCACTGCAAGCCATTCACTCCTCACACGCTGCTCAGGCCTGGCAGCGTTCCAACTTCACAGCGTGCACAGACTTCCAGCTGCTCTAACACAGCCTTCCGGATCTCAAGCACTCACAGTGCCTTCAGCTTGCAACAAGTATAGCGACACATGAGGTTATCAGGTTCCGTATAAGCTTTTACTTGTAGTGTTCTAAGTCTGCTACTCTCACTACTTCCATATTTAAGCTTGCCATAATATTGACATTCCTCTATGTGTTACACTGTATAAATCTGCCAGCAAGCTACTAGCACTACCATTACTAAATGGTTATATTAACTCCTCACCTGCAGTGTGCCATATTAAACATGCTATGAGTACTAATCAGGGTATTTTCCTTAACTAGTTACTGCTCCTGTCTTGAGAAATATATATCCTTTGTTCTGCCTCTAAAGCATTCCTGTATTCATTACTCTTTGATATTGGAAGCTTATTGAGGCAATATAAATACAGATTAGGATTATATGCTTCCTTACTAGCAAGCATATTTCCCAGTTTGTTACATTAACATATTACCACAGTTCTACTTCTAAAGTACTAAAGATAAGTAAAGAATTGTCACATAAACAAGTGATTTCTTACAAGCTGAGACATATATTGGTCCTTGTAAATTATGTGGGCAAGTTTCTTCCAGATTTATCAACAGTTCTACACCCTATCACAGAGTTGCTAAAGAAAGACGTTGCCTGGGTCTGGGGACCTTCACAAGAAAATGCTTTTATGCAGGCCAAGTCCCTGCTGGGGTCTGCCCCAGTGCTGGGGTTCTACAACCCTTCCAAAAAGACTGTGGTTAGTGCTGATGCAAGCAGTTATGGGTTGTGGGCTGCTCTCCTGCAGTTAAATGAAAATAAACTACAGCCCATCGCCTACTGTTCCCCCACACTGACGGCTGCGGAGCCAAAATACGCTCAAATTGAGAAAGAGTGCCTGGCTGCAGTTTGGGCCTGTGAGTACTTTCAGCATTATCTAGTGGGTTTGGAGAAATTTAGTCTGGAGACTGACCACAAACCGCTAGTCCCTCTAATCAACTCTTATGATATCGACAAAATAACCTTAAGATGCCAGAGACTTTTAATGAGACTGCTCAGGTTCAATGTTCAGGCAGTGCATGTGCCGGGGAAACAACTGGTTGTGGCGGATACACTATCCAGGCTCCCGCTGGCTGCTGCTCAAGAATCCTCCACGGAATCTGATGTGAAAGTGTATGTTGATTCAGTTCTGGCCTCTAAGTCCATTTCTTCAAGGAAACTGGAGGAGATAAAGAAAGAGACATATTTGGACACAGATCTGCAAGAGGTTATAAAGTACATAAGAGAAGGCTGGCCCAAGAGCCGGGCAGCCTGGATGTCTTTAAGTTCTTACCAGCCAGAGAGGTCGCAGTTCACAGAGGGGTTGGTGCTGTTCCAAGACCGCATCATAATTCCTGTCAGCATGAGGAAGGAGATGTTAAACAGGATTCACGATGGCCACCTAGGCATTACAAAGTGCAGAGAAAGGGCAGCTACAGCTGTGTGGTGGCCTGAGATCAGCTCCGACATTGAAAATCACGTGTCTAAAAGTGCCTTTTGCCGGGAACGCCGGCCTACTCAGAGAAGGGAGCCCTTGATTTCTACTCCGCTGCCAGTGGGGCCGTGGCAGAAAATAGCTGTTAATTTGTGTGAACTGCACAGGAAAAAGTTCCTTGTTGTGATCGACTACTATTCCAGGTATTTGGAAATTGCATCTCTGAATAATATCACAAGTCAAGCCCTTATCATTCATCTGAAGAGCTTGTTCGCCTGGTGGGGCATTCCAATGGAGCTGGTGAGTGATAATGGTATGCAGTTTGCTTCTACAGAGTTCAGTGCTTTCAGCAGGGAATATGACTTTGTACATTCCATGTCAAGTCCACATTATCCGCAGGCTAACGGAATGGCTGAAAGGGCAGTTCAAACAACAAAATTTATTCTAAAGCAATCTGAGCCGTACCTAGCCCTCTTGTCATACAGGGCGACACCCATTCAAGCCACCGGGTTTAGCCCGGCACAACTGATGCTAGGATGCCAGATTCACACCACTTTACCCTCAGTGGGTGTCTTCAAGCCGTCTGGCCCTGTTCCGCAGGATGAAGTCCTTAGGAGGGATGAAGAGGCCAAAAAGGATTATCGTTTCTTCTACGACAGGAGACATTCTGTCAAGCCCTTACAGGAACTAAATGCGGGGCAAAGTGTCAGAATTAAACTGGATGATAAGAAGAAATGGAAGATGCCTGCTACGGTAATTGGACGCTCTCCAGAACCAAGGTCTTATACAGTCCTTACTGATGGAGGGACAGTTACACGCCGTAACCGAAGACATCTTCAGCCTTTACCTGAGAATCTGGAACTGGATGCCTCAGTACCACCGCCGTTGGGATCCCCTGTTCTAAGAGAGGTGCCTTCCCCTCAGCAAGATCACAGCGTGGATATATCTTTGCCTCCAGCGGACTCTTATTCACCATGTAAAGTTACATCAAGTGGAAGAGTGGTGAAACTTCCAGCCCGATATAGGGACTGACTTTAGCTAGAACAATGACGGGAAGTATGGGCAAAATAATCCTATGGTCACTATGGACTAGGGTAGTCTACCCCGATGTCCAAGTCAGGATGTAATTTATGTGTTTATATTTTCTGAACCTATTTGTTTATATATTGTTTGAAGAAAAAATGTTGTTGTATACTCTGTTCTTATACCTTGTTATTTGTTATATTCAAATGTATGCTTTGCCTTTGAAAAAGGGGACGATGTGATGAGAGCAGGATGTGATGTGACTACTTTGGGGGCGGGGCTTAGGTCTGGTAGTCTGTGTCGCAGATAGTTAGTACAATCAACCTGAATAGATGTATGTTTCCATGCTTCGTAATAAAATAGAGTTGTACCATCATTGCTGTGTCCTGCATTTGTCCTGCATCTCATGACACCAGGGGTATAAGAAGTGCCATAATTATAGCCTCTGTTTGTCTGTCTATACATTAAGAAAAGCCTGTTTAGGGCCGAAATGCATATGTAACTACTAGTGTGTTCTTCATCACTGGCACATGATGCTGTCGTTACCAGCAAAAGCAGGGGGTTTAATCACAATTTCATTATTATGGTAATATTGGGTTATTTCAAGTAGAGGTTAATACCTCAAATTTATTAAAATATATTAAAAAAAGCCAATCTGATTTTTCCTACCTTAATTCCGATTGGCTGATAGAATCCTATCAGCCAATCGGAATTCGAGGGACGCCATCCTGGATGACGTCCTTTAAAGGAACCGTCATTCGTCGTCTAGTCGTCGGTCAAGGAGGATGTTCCGCGTCGGAGGTCTTCAAGATGGTACCGCTTTGCTCCGGAAGGATGAAGAAAGAATATGCCGCTTGGATGAAGACTTCTTATGGTCTGGATGTCCTCTTCTGCCCGGATAGGATGAAGACATGTAGTGTAGTGGCTAGCAGCTCTGAGCCCTCTAGAGAAGCCGCGGTGCTGGTGAGTGCGGGGTTTCGCTTCCTCTGCAAGGCGGACCCATCTTGCGCTGCAGAGGTATGTGCGAACATCAAGAATTCAGAAGTCTCTTCCTCTGTGAGGAACCTCATCATATCTGTTAGTGTGCCAAAGTCTTGTGATTCCGTGTACTGCAAGCTGGGTCCGCCACAAAGTGGTGTCCGTTTTTTTTATCAGTGGGATACCATTTGTCACAGTTCCTTTATGATCCGCTTTGCTTGTGTCTGTAGCCAAGGAGGGTTGCTTCAGTTTGCTGATGTCCTTTGGTGAAAAAAGAATTATTGCAGCATCAGGGCTACAATGTTGGTTTATCTCTGAATGAACCGTCTGATGTTTATCAATCTGACTTTCCATAGCTAGGCGGTTTAGAAGATAGTCATATGGTGCCCCTTCAATTAGTCGGTTCATAAGGTATTCAAGCTTGTGGGAAATACCACATGATATGCTGAGCTGCCCTCTTCTTCTTTGTCTGCCATAATGACGGATTGTTACTTCTCTATTCCCAATAGTCTTGCAACCATAAAGTGGTGTCAAGCAGTGTGTTAGTTTATTGACCAGATAGCGATATAGTTTTGAAGAGATCCAGTAAATCTGATTATTCAGACAGCACCACGGTAACCCGGCTCTTCCCGGGGGGGAGGTGGATGCCTAGGTATAGTTGGCCACCGCCCTAGGCCTATGGTCTCCAGTCTGCGCCCTCAGTGTCATATTAACAGCCAAATGATGGTATGCAGGACCACAATTACCAGCACTGTGGAATGGTTGTAGTTAGTGGTATTATTTTTGCTGTTTGATAATGATAATCGGCGGATTACCAAAGATTCTACCAGAGCTAGCAGAAAATGCGTCCTTTCCAGTATGCTGTACGGACACGCCCCCTAGTGTTAGTTTTTTTTAAGGGGGGATTGGGTTGGTTTTAGAGTAGGGGTATGTGGGTGTTGGGTTTTAATGTTGGGGGGTATTGTAAACATTTTTTACATGTAAAAGAGCTGATTACTTTGGGGCAATGCCCAGCAAAAAGCCCTTTTAAGGGCTGGTAAAAGAGCTGATTACTTTGGGGCAATGCCCCGCAAAAGCCCCTTTTAAGGGCTATTTGTAATTTAGTGTCGGGTAGGGAATTTTATTAGGGGGAATAGATTAGGTGTATTTATTTGAAAATATTGTAATTTCTTTTTTATTTTCTGTAATTTAGTGTTTTTTTTTCCGTAATTTAGTTTATTTAATTTCATTGTATTTAATTGTAGGTAGTTTAGGTAATTAATTTAATTATAGAGTATTCTTAGGTGTAATTGTAACTTAGGTTAGGGTTTATTTTACAGGTATATTTGTATTTATTTTATCTAGGTAGTTATTAAATAGTTAATAAGAATTTAATAACTATTCTACCTAGTTAAAATAAATACAAAGTTGCCTGTAAAATAAAAATAAATCCTAAAATAGCTACAATGTAACTATTAGTTATATTGTAGCTATATTAGGGTTTATTTTATAGGTAAGTATTTAGTTTTAATTAGGAATAATTTATTTAATTATAGTAATTTTATTTAGATTTATTAAAAATAGATTTAAGTTAGGGGGGTGTTAGGGTTAGGGTTAGACTTAGGTTTAGGGGTTAATACATTTAATATAGTAGCGGCAACGTTTTTTGTTTCCTAGTGCATCTTAAAGCTATATTTATGCTATACTGTAGGCTATTAAGTGTGCAATAGCATTATGTCTAAAAAACAATGTACGTACCTTAAAGTGAATGTCAATTTTGATGCTAAAGTGCCTGGTTTTTAAAAATTTTATTAAAAACAGGGGCACTTTAATTCATTAAAATTTACATTTCACTCCTGTTGAGAAAAAACGTACCTTTTAATCTTCACAGCAGCTCCAGCTTCCTCCGCCCGTCACAAAGCCTCTTTCTGGGTCTAAAATGAGGAATCCGGCTTCCTCCAATCACGGCATTGAATCAGACATTGATTCCCCCGTGGGGGAAGCCATGATTGGAGGATGACCTATCCTCCAATCACGGCTTGCAACGACCGGAGGAAGCTGGAGCTGCTGTGAAGATTAAAAGGTAAGTTTTTTTTTCCACAACAGGAGTGAAATGTAAATTTTGATGAATTAAAGTACCCCTGTTTTTAATCATTTTTTTTAAAACCAGGCACTTTAGCATCAAAATTGACATTCACTTTAATTAAAAAATATTTTATTGCTAAACAATTCTAACCATCATCTGAGCCTTTAGTGAGTCATAATCTTTTTGTAGGTGGTGTGTATATATACTGTAGGTGTGTATATGTGTGTATTCATGGGCATTTATGTGTTTATATGTGTGTATATATATTGGAAAAATGGTCCCGATAGACTTGCTCGATAGAGGGTTGCCACAAACCTTCATAAATAATTAAACTGGAAAAAAACACTCTCCAGTGTTTTGAATGCAATTTACATGTAGACAAAAATATATATTGTCTGTTTTCAGTGATCCTTCACCTCTTATCTGATACCTTATTTTGATTAAAAAAAAATACATTAATTCTTGGTATCTAATTTTTAAAAAAAAGTGTAATAATGCAATTAACAACAAAAGAAAGAGTTTTCATAAAAAAAAGTATATAATACCCCCTCCCCACAACAAATACCACCAGGGTTCTTACTCTAATCCAAAGGGTCACTGGGGGTGACTCTATTGTCAAGTAGTAGAAGGGGTACTGGCTTGTGAGCAGGCCCCATAATAAACAGATTGCATGCAGAGTTATAAGCATCATCTCTACTAAAAATCCAAATTGCCTGGTGTGACTGGTACATTGCAAGAAGATAAGATCAGCTATTTTGTGCCATGCATTAGTTTAACAAACTTGGCACTCTGGGGGTTAAATGGACAGTATTTGTATATGTATGAATAGTTTATATCAGCAATTAAGAAGTAAATTGCAAAATACCTATATGTAAACTAAATATTTTAAAAGCATTTAAAACTGTCACTTTATTATTGATAGCAAAACTACTTTAAAATCCTTGTAAATATCTTTATCTCGTCTACCTTAATTGTGGCTAGGATTAGGCCAGTTGTAAATTATGAGGCAAAATCAATAACTCCTAATCCTAATTGGGAAGCTGTGGATTTACATCACTGCAGGGAAAGTATATTGTTCTAAGTGTGCAGATGCCAAATTTCAACATTAAAGAGACATTATACCCTAGATTTCTATTTGCATAATGTATTATAATGTATTATAAATGATCCAAATGTATAGTTTTGCTTATTTTAAAATAACATTGCACTGATTTTCAGACTCCTAACCAAGCCCCAAAGTTTTAGACATAGACTTTTGTCTACCTACTTCAGCTTGCTCATGTTTGTGTTAAGAGTCTTTTGATATTCAGAGGAAGGGGTGATTGTCTTGCAGTAGGTGTTCCAGCTAACCTTTTCAACAGAGCTAAACTGGGAGCTTCTAAGTAAGTTTTTAAAAGGTTTTATACTTGATTTTTATATCAGTATCTGTGCATATTCTTCTTTATAGTATTGTCTATTACACGCAGTTATATGAAAATTGTAGTATACTGTCTCTTTAAAAGGTCATAATACCCATATGCTAAATAACCTGAAAGTGATGCAGCAAAACTGTGAAGAGCTGAAAAGAAAATATTGCCTAAATATCTCTATGTAAAAAAGGAACATATTTTACCTAAAATATCTTCAGCTTACTAGAGTAAGTGCTGTGTAAACAATAGGGGTCCATTTATTAATGTGCGGACGGACATGATCCGCTATATCGCTATATAATGCTGTCAGTATTTATCATTGCATCAGCAGTTCTTGTGAACTGCTGGTTCAATACCACCCCCTGCAGATTCACGGCTAATCATCCGCTAGCAGGGGATGCAAATCAGCCCGTCGTATTTGATCGGGCGGATTGCTGTCTGCCACCTCAGAGGTGGCGGACGAGTTAAGGAGCAGTGGTCTTAGGACCGCTGCTTCTTAACTTCCACTTCAGCAGGAACTGAAGCTGAGTGGGTCGGAGGCAGCATCTGCTGCTTCATAAATAGACCCCTTATACTTTAGTTGCTGTCCAGCTGCAAGTTGAAGAAAAAAATAGCCAATCAGCATCAGCAGTGCTGAGGTAATGCTTTGCCTTTGCTGTGATCTGATGAGATTTCACTGAAATCTCATGAGATTTCATAAAACTTACTTAAAGGGAGATGAAACCCCAAAAAATTAATTAATGATTCAGATAGAGCATACAATTTTAAACACCTTTCCAATTTACTTCTATATTCTAATTTGTGGTGTTCTCTTGATATCCTCTGTGGAAAATAATATATAAATAGGTTCAGTAGCCACTGATTGGCGGCTGCACAATAATGCCTTGTTTGATTGGTTTACTCACGTGCATTGCTATTTCTTCAAAAAATATATCTAAATAATGAAGCAAATTAGATTACAGAAATAATTTGGAATGTTGTTTAAAGTTATATTCTCTATCTTAATCATGAAAGAAACATTTGGGGTTTCATGTCCCTTTAACCTGAATAGGAAACTAACATGACTGTGTCTACACATGCCAGATGCACAATCCCTTGCAAGTCCTGGGACAAAGCATGCTGACTGGTGGCTTAAAGTCTCTTTACAGTAGGGTGTTAATACTTAGGAAATTTGAGGTGAAATATCTTCCTTTTTTACATAGAGATGTTGAGGTGATATTTTCTAGTCAGCTTTTAACAGCTTTGCTGCATCACTTTCATGTGCTTCAAAATTTGGGTATCATGTCCCTTTAACCTTTTCTTGCCACTAAAAAACTATGGACATTTCTTATAAGTGACAGAAGTTTCACAATATGCAAATTTGATTACACATGTGGTACAGTACAGTCAATTTTAGTGGCTGTTATGGACATGAGAAAAAATTGTTAGCATGAAGGGTACCCAGGATGTTGATCATAGGCTAAAAATGACAGAGGTTGTGATCTTGAGGCAAGAATACAGTCCAAGCAATGGAAGCACCATGGCTCTCTTCCCCCTTTGATAAATATATACTGTATATCTTCCAACCAATTGTAACTAGTGATGTTGCGAACCTAAAATTTTGCGTTCGAGGACACCGAACATGAACTTCCGCAAAAGTTTGCGAACGGGCGAACCGGGCGAACTGCCATAGACTTCATTAGGCAGGTGAATTTTAAAACCCACAGGGACTCTTTCTGGCCACAAAAGTGATGGAAAAGTTGTTTCAAGGGGACTAACACCTGGACTGTGGCATGCCAGAGGGGGATCCATAGCAAAACTCCCATGAAAAATGACATAGTTGATGCAGAGTCTGGTTTTAATCCATAAAGGGCATAAATCACCTAAAATTCCCAAATTGTTTGGAATAACGTGCTTTAAAACATCAGGTATGATGTTGTATCATTCAGGTAGTGTAAGGGTTACGCCCGCTTCACAGTGACAGACCAAACTCCCCGTTTAACGCACCGCAAACAACCACAAACAGTCCATTTGCACAACCGCGAACTCCCCATTTGCACAAGGTTGGATACAAAGCTAGCCATGTCCCGTTCCTTGTCCTCACTGATGTCACTGCGCATGCAATCACTTCCTGGGGTAACAGAAAATGCTCCACCCACAAGATGCTCCTATTAAATTACTGCACTGAGGATTCTGCCTGTATTTGTGTGTCCTGCTCCCTGGCCGGAGAGCACAGGGTACACCAGGTCGAGCTGCTGAATAAGGCTTCTGAGAAGAAGAAAAAGAAACTGAGAAATGTTCTGCAGAAACTGACCACAAAGAGAGAGGAGACTGAGAAAAGAGTCCAGAGTTTGCAGAAGCACAGGAGAGGGGTGCAAGAGAAAGCAGCTGGTGTAACAGAGAGACTGACTGCCCTGATTAGGGACATCAGGAAACAGCTGGAAGACCTAGAGAAGCGAGTCCTGAGTGAGATCACCCAGCAGCAGGAGCAAGTTTTACTCACAATCTCTGATCTGATCCAGCAGCTGGGAAAAAGAGAACGACGAGCTAACCAGGAAGATTTGTCTCATTGAGGAGCTGTGCAACATGACTGACCCATTAACTGTCCTACAAGAACAGGAATCACACAGAGATGAGATGCTTGGTCAGTCCTCCTACTTCCAATTTGGGGAACTGCGCGTGCAATCTAATGTGCCACCAGATAGGAGTGGTGTGTTAACTAGTACTATTCTTATCAGTTTAATCCCTGTTACATCCCCTATCAGGGGACGTGTATATGGCATCGATTTTAGGAACCTGGAGATGATTTTAGGAACCGGGAGATGGAAAAAGATGCTTGGTCGGTCTGGCCACGAGATAGATAGAGTGGTGGCACTAGTTGGCAAGTGGGCCTGGCACACACTCTGGCAGGCAGGCAACTGATATTAGATTACACTAGCAGACTGATGTTTCACAGTCAAAAAAGTTATTTTTTTTAAATTTACACTACTTTTACAACAGATATGAGTGGTGGCACTAGTTGGCAAGTGGGCCTGGCACACACGCTGGCAGGCAGGCAACTGCAATTAGATTACACTAGCAGACTGATGTTTCACAGTCAAAAAAGGTTTTTTTTTACAAAATTTACACTACTGTTACAACAGATATGAGTGGTGGCACTTAGCAAGTGGGCCTGGCACACACGCTGGCAGGCAGGCAACTGCAATTAGATTACACTAGCAGACTGATGTTTCACAGTCAAAAAAGTTATTTTAAAAAAATTTACACTACTGTTACAACAGATATGAGTGGTGGCACTAGTTGGCAAGTGGGCCTGGCACACACGCTGGCAGGCAGGCAACTGATATTAGATTACACTAGCAGACTGATGTTTCACAGTCAAAAAAGTTATTTTAAAAAAATTTACACTACTGTTACAACAGATATGAGTGGTGGCACTAGTTGGCAAGTGGGCCTCGCACACACGCTGGCAGGCAGGCAACTGCAATTAGATTACACTAGCAGACTGATGTTTCACAGTTAAAAAAGTTTTTTTTTTACAAAAATTACACTACCGTTACAACAGATATGAGTGGTGGCACTTAGCAAGTGGGCCTGGCACACACGCTGGCAGGCAGGCAACTGCAATTAGATTACACTAGCAGACTGATGTTTCACAGTCAAAAAAGTTATTTTAAAAAAAATTACACTACTGTTACAACAGATATGAGTGGTGGCACTAGCTGGCAAGTGGGCCTGGCACACAGGCTGGCAGGCAGGCAAATGATATTTGATTACACTAGCAGACTCATGTTTCACAGTCAAAAAAGTTTTTTGTTTTTTTTTAATTTACACTACTGTTACAAAAGATATGAGTGGTGGCACTAGTTGGCAAGTGGGCCTGGTACACACACTGGCAGGCAGGCAACTGCTATTAGATTACTCTAGCAGACTGATGTTTCACAGTCAAAAAAGTTATTTTAAAAAAATGTACACTACTGTTACAACAGATATGAGTGGTGGCACTAGTTGGCAAGTGGGCCTGGCACACACGCTGGCAGGCAGGCAACTGATATTAGATTACACTAGCAGACTGATGTTTCACAGTCAAAAAAGTTTTTTTTTTTAAATTTACACTACTGTTACAACAGATATGAGTAGTGGCACAGGAGAGGGGTGCAAGAGAAAGCAGCTGGTGTAACAGAGAGACTGACTGTCCTGATTAGGGACATCAGGAAACAGCTGGAAGACCTAGAGAAGCGAGTCCTGAGTGAGATCACCTAGCAGCAGAAGCAGATTTTACTCACAATCTCTGATCTGATCCAGCAGCTGGGAAAAAGAGAACGACAAGCTAACCAGGAAGATTTGTCACATTGAGGAGCTGTGCAACATGACTGACCCATTAACTGTCCTACAAGAACAGGAATCACACAGAGATGAGATGCTTGGTCAGTCCTCCTACTTCCAATTTGGGGCACTGCGCGTGCAATCTAATGTGCCACCAGATAGGAGTGGTGTGTTAACTAGTACTATTCTTATCAGTTTAATCCCTGTTAAGTCCCCTATCAGGGGACGTGTATATGGCATCGATTTTAGGAACCCGGAGATGATTTTAGGAACCGGGAGATGGAAAAAGATGCTGGCTCGGTCCGGCCATGAGATAGATAGATACATACATAGATTAGATAGATAGATCAATAGAAGCAATAGATACATTTGATGATAGATACAATAGATAGATAGATAGATAGATAGATAGATAGATAGATAGATAGATAATTAGATAGATTTGATAGATAAATAGATTTAATAGATAGATAGATAATTTCCCAGCAGACTGATGTTTCACAGTCAAAAAAGTTTTTTTTTTTTTTTTAAATTTACACTACTGTTACAAAAGATATGAGTGGTGGCAAGTGGGCCTGGCACACACACTGGCAGGCAGGCAACTGCTATTAGATTACTCTAGCAGACTGATGTTTCATAGTCAAAAAAGTTATTTTTAAAAAAAATTACACTACTGTTACAACAGATATGAGTGGTGTCACTAGTTGGCAAGTGGGCCTGGCACACACTCTTGCAGGCAGGCAACTGATATTAGATTACACTAGCAGACGGATGTTTCACAGTTAAAAAAGTTTTTTTTAAAATTTACACTACTGTTACAACAGATATGAGTGGTGGCACTAGTTGGCAAGTGGGCCTGGCACACACGCTGGCAGGCAGGCAACTGCAATTAGATTACACTAGCAGACTGATGTTTCACAGTCAAAAATGTTTTTTTTTTACAAAATTTACACTACTGTTACAACAAATATGAGTGGTGGCACTTAGCAAGTGGGCCTGGCACACACGCTGACAGGCAGGCAACTGCAATTAGATTACACTAGCAGACTGATGTTTCACAGTCAAAAAAGTTATTTTAAAAAAAATTACACTACTGTTACAACAGATATGAGTGGTGGCACTAGTTGGCAAGTGGGCCTGGCACACAGGCTGGCAGGCAGGCAACTGCTATTAGATTACTCTAGCAGACTGATGTTTCACAGTCAAAAAAGTTATTTTTAAAAAATGTACACTACTGTTACAACAGATATGAGTGGTGGCACTAGTTGGCAAGTGGGCCTGGCACACACGCTGGCAGGCAGGCAACTGATATTAGATTACACTAGCAGACTGATGTTTCACAGTCAAAAAAGTTATTTTTAAAAAATGTACACTACTGTTACAACAGATATGAGTGGTGGCACTAGTTGGCAAGTGGGCCTGGCACACACGCTGGCAGGCAGGCAACTGCTATTAGATTACTCTAGCAGACTGATGTTTCACAGTCAAAAAAGTTATTTTTAAAAAATGTACACTACTGTTACAACAGATATGAGTGGTGGCACTAGTTGGCAATTGGGCCTGGCACACACACTGGCAGGCAGGCAACTGCTATTAGATTACTCTAGCAGACTGATGTTTCACAGTCAAAAAAGTTATTTTTAAAAAATATACACTACTGTTACAACAGATATGAGTGGTGGCACTAGTTGGCAAGTGGGCCTGGCACACACGCTGGCAGGCAGGCAACTGATATTAGATTACACTAGCAGACTGATGTTCCACAGTCAAAAAAGTTTTTTTTTTTTAAATTTACACTACTGTTACAACAGATATGAGTGGTGGCACTAGTTGTCAAGTGGGCCTGGCACTCACGCTGGCAGGCAGGCAACTGCAATTAGATTACACTAGCAGACTGATGTTTCACAGTTAAAAAAGTTTTTTTTACAAAATTTACACTACTGTTACAACAGATATTAGTGGTGGCACTTAGCAAGTGGGCCTGGCACACATGCTGGCAGGCAGGCAACTGCAATTAGATTACACTAGCAGACTGATGTTTCACAGTCAAAAAAGTTTTTTTTTAAAAAAGATTTACACTACTGTTACAACAGATATGAGTGGTGGCACTAGTTGGCAAGTGGGCCTGGCACACACACTGGCAGGCAGGCAACTGCAATTAGATTACACTAGCAGACTGATGTTTCACAGTCAAAATTACACAGGCAAAAAAAAAGATGTTCTAGCCCTAAAAAGGGCTTTTTGGGGTGCTGTCCTTACAGCAGAGATCAGATGAGTCTTTCAGGACTGTAGTGGACACTGAATACACTAGCCTAGCTATCAATTTCCCTATGAAATCAGCAGCAGCTACACTATCCCTGCTCTCACTAAGAATGCAGGATCAGAATGAATCTAAAATGGCTGCTGTCCAGGAGCTGGGAGGGTCTGGGAGGGAGTGTCTGCTGCTGATTGGCTGAAATGTGTCTGCAGACTGTGAGATACAGGGTCAAAGTTTACTCAATGATGACAAATAGGGGGCGGATCGAACATCGCATATGTTCGCCTGCCGCGGCGAACGCGAACAAGCTATGTTCGCTGGGAACTATTCGCGATATCACTAATTGTAACATGAAAATAAGTGACTTCTACACCAACTTGGAAAAAACTCAAGGGTTTTCAAGCCAAAATATGCAGCAAGAGTCAGAAAGTGCTGTTCCACCAAGATAATGCTACAAGGTCTTTGTTGCAATGGTGGATATTCCTGAAGCTGGATTCAAATTGATGGATCACACTCTACCTGTTAAAAAGATCGCTGTGTTAAAACAGTATTTGAAGCAAAAAACCTGAGAATTTGCATATCTAATTTGCATATCTTACCCAGAGTTCTCTTGTGCATTGGTAACATTGTATATGGAGTATTTCTGGGGAAAAGTAAAAAATCTTGCCTAGATGTGCTAATTTCCTATGCAAATATTTGTATTGATTTAATTTTGAGACATGGAGGATTTTAAATCTCAGTTTTTTTATCTCCACCATAATTTTAATGAATTTTGATTTGACCCTGAAAGTAGCTTTACCAAAGCAGCAACCTAAAATCTATATCTTACTGATGAGTTCTAAAAAGAGTGAAACAGGCTGTCTAGTGAGTGATTTCTGTATTGCTGCAATAATCCTGTTAAAAGGATAACTGTGTTAAAACAATATTTTAAGCAAAAAAACTTTTTTAAATATTTTTATTGAGGATTAAAAATAGACATACAAAAAAAAAATTCTTTGTGAGATAACTAGAATAAACAGGCAGTATGTTCAATAACAATGAAATGACATTAGCAGATGCGTACAGATATCTAATATAAAATAAAATACAATATTGCAGCCATCTTTCTAAGCGCTACTTGTAGAATAGAATAAAAGGAAGAAATATCAAATGCTAATCCTCAGTTTTTTTACCTCCATATCATAAGCAAGGCCCCTTTTGGACCTCCAACACATCTATAATACAAAATAAGAGGGAGGTTATTTTAATATAAGGACCCTTTTGGACCTTTTAAGTGCTATTGAAACATATTAATTATAGCGATGACATATACAGCTTATAAAACATGTATAACCATCAAATAAAATGGAAGGGTAAACTTATGGTATCGAAGCTAAAAAACAGATAGATATATGAAAAAAAGAGTTTGGTGGTCTAAGAGTACAAAGAAGGACAGCTGTCTCTGATTCATAGCCTGTAATAGGCCAAAATATTATCATGCATGATGAATACAGGATATAAACTATGACAGCATGTTAATCTAGAGTATGAACCTTCATATTGTCCCATAATATTTATACATTATCAACTGAAATAAAATGACCAAGTTGGTCGTTGAAGTATTCACGTGTCGTGAAAACTCTTTCCACCTATATTAATCCATATAGATACTTGCTTCTTAATAGTAAAATATATGGTTGAAAATTGAAGGGAAAGGTTCGTTGGAATCTATGTTCCTTTGTTTATCAAATAAACAAGAATTTAGGGGGGCGGAGCTAATTTTAAGGGAGCTATAATCAGGGGAGGGCAAAAATGTGGAAACTTTGTGGAGGCTAATGTAATTATGTTTTTCTCTAATCCTACTTGAGTTATATGTAATTAGATAACAGCCGTTCAGAGACCTTAATAAAACTATGCTGGGGACACTATATGTATGTACTTATGAACAGAACTAGTATAGTGTGAAAAATATGGGGCCAACAAAACAGAACAAGTTTCCAGCAGAGTATGATAGAGCTAAGACGTTGTACAATAACTGTGAGCAACATTGATATTTTATTAGGTTAACGGCTATCCTAAAGGGTTTCATGGGGTCACCTGGTAACTGAGGGCTTAGCTCCTATTACTATGTATGGCTTATGGGGCAAATTGTCTGATACCATTATACAATAGTTGGACCAAATACCACTTCCTCGACTATGTTCTCTCAGATTGTTACTGTTTATTACTCCAAGTGCTAATGCTTTGAAATTGAACTGGACAACAGTGTGTCTTGCCACCTCGGCCGCAGGTGGCACAACGAGAGGAGCAATCATAGCAGCTATTCCCCCAGTAGAACACAAATAGTATGATGCCATATCATTGTCACAAAATATGATGGTCCATTATTTTTAAGCATTTTCTGCCCCTTCAGTAACAGAATGGATAGTGTTAAGTTAGCCCCAGCAACCTATCAAGGTCTGAAGGTAAAATATACTTAGGTAGACCAGGTTATGTCATAAACTTTCACCCCATGCAATAAATTTAAGTTAACCAGCATGACACTTATTAGGGTTCATATTCATGCACATAAGGGTAAATAATTTACCATCCTGTATATAAATCCTCTAGGGATGGCAAGCAATTGGTAGAGCTGAGAATACAGTAATCTACTGTGGCAAAGTGAACTTAATATATAATATTCATAAACCTTTGATGAACCTGAACTTTAGTAACAAGTCTCTCTGAAAGTAAGAAGACACACATAATATAAATATCTTACACTCATTAGTTAGTAGCAATGAATCAAAGTTAGGTAGTATGCCATGTCCTCCAATCATTAATAAGAAATAAAGTAACCCACCCATTAGGAGTATACAAATAAACCTCTATATGGTAATAGCAAATACAAACACATACATATCATAAATGGTATAGCAAAGCAGTATACAACAATAAGTGTTAAAACTAGCCATAGGATTATCTGCTTAAATTGTGAGAAGTAGTTGTCTAGTAAGCTCGTGAGTTTTTCGTCCCACGACGTCTCCGCCATCTTGAATAGCACAGAGCGGTATATGTCCCTGCATGTTAATCTTATCAATAAATTAGGAAGTAGGACTCCTGTGAGCTCCCGATCTTGAGATAGCTTAAATTCCAGGGACACGTCTCTAGGTTGGTTAAGGCTGCAAGAAAAGTTATATAGGTCCCTCTTAAGATGTCTATAACCAGGAGCTCAGTAGAATGCGACCATCCAGATCGGCAGTTAGCTCCGCCCCCCGAGAATTTGCATATCTTACCCAGAGTTCTCTTTATTGATATAATTTTGAGACATGGAGGATTTTAATCTCAGTTTTTTTTATCTACACCATAATTTTAATGAATATATATATATATATATATATATATATATATATATATATATAAAACATGGAAGGTAACTGCACTCCAAGACCGGATCAGGTACACATCCTGTGACTCAGTAACATCCAGCCCTGAGTGCTAAATAGCACTCCAAAAAAGCTGTGATGTCACCAGAGCCACAGGCAGTTAACCCCAGTCCGGAATGGGTGCAAGAAACAAGGGAGATTACAAATAAAAAGTAATACAACACATAGAAACACCCAGCACTCACCAGCTAGATCACAGCTAAGATAAAATCACAACTGGAAAGGTTAGTCACCGCATCTGGCCAAATGGGAAAGCTCAGGCACCACGTCAAGGTCCTTTCCACCGCCTGAGTCCCTAACACAGGCACACCATCATGCGAGCTCACAAAGCCAAACAAACTGAGAACAAAGAAGGGGTGCACAGGTGGCTGTAATCACCCATAGAAAATACAAAACATGGAAGGGAACTGCACTCCAAGACCGGATCAGGTACACATCCTGTGACTCAGTAACATCCAGCCCTGGGTGCTAAATAGCACTCCAAAAAAGCTGTGATGTCACCAGAGCCACAGGCAGTTAACCCCAGTCCGGAATGGGTGCAAGAAACAAGGGAGATTACAAATAAAAAGTAATACAACACATAGAAACACCCAGCACTCACCAGCTAGCTCACAGCTAAGATAAAATCACAACTGGAAAGGTTAGTCACAGCATCTGGCCAAATGGGAAAGCTCAGGCACCACGTCAAGGTCCTTTCCACTGCCTGAGTCCCTAACACAGGCACACCATCATGCGAGCTCACAAAGCCAAACAAACTGAGAACAAAGAAGGGGTGCACAGGTGGCTGTAATCACCCATAGAAAATACAAAACATGGAAGGGAACTGCACTCCAAGACCGGATCAGGTACACATCCTGTGACTCAGTAACATCCAGCCCTGGGTGCTAAATAGCACTCCAAAAAAGCTGTGATGTCACCAGAGCCACAGGCAGTTAACCCCAGTCTGGAATGGGTGCAAGAAACAAGGGAGATTACAAATAAAAAGTAATACAACACATAGAAACACCCAGCATTAACCAGCTAGCTCACAGCTAAGATAAAATCACAACTGGAAAGGTTAGTCACCGCATCTGGCCAAATGGGAAAGCTCAGGCACCACGTCAAGGTCCTTTCCACCGCCTGAGTCCCTAACACAGGCACACCATCATGCGAGCTCACAAAGCCAAACAAACTGAGAACAAAGAAGGGGTGCACAGGTGGCTGTAATCACCCATAGAAAATACAAGACATGGAAGGGAACTGCACTCCAAGACCGGATCAGGTACACATCCTGTGACTCGGTAACATCCAGCCCTGGGTGCTAAATAGCACTCCAAAAAAGCTGCGATGTCACCAGAGCCACAGGCAGCTAACCCCAGTCCGGAATGGGTGCAAGAAACAAGGGAGATTACAAATAAAAAGTAAAACAACACATAGAAACACCCAGCACTCACCAGCTAGCTCACAGCTAAGATAAAATCACAACTGGAAAGGTTAGTCACCGCATCTGGCCAAATGGGAAAGATCAGGCACCACATCAAGGTCCTTTCCACCGCCTGAGTCCCTAACACAGGCACACCATCATGCGAGCTCACAAATCCAAACAAACTGAGAACAAAGAAGGGGTGCACAGGTGGCTGTAATAACCCATAGAAAATACAAAACATGGAAGGGAACTGCACTCCAAGACCGGATCAGGTACACATCCTGTGACTCAGTAACATCCAGCCCTGGGTGCTAAATAGCACTCCAAAAAAGCTGTGATGTCACCAGAGCCACAGGCAGTTAACCCCAGTCTGGAATGGGTGCAAGAAACAAGGGAGATTACAAATAAAAAGTAATACAACACATAGAAACACCCAGCACTCACCAGCTAGCTCACAGCTAAGATAAAATCACAACTGGAAAGGTTAGTCACCACATCTGGCCAAATGGGAAAGCTCAGGCACCACGTCAAGGTCCTTTCCACCGCCTGAGTCCCTAACACAGACACACCATCATGCGAGCTCACAAAGCCAAACAAACTGAGAACAAAGAAGGGGTGCACAGGTGGCTGTAATCACCCATAGAAAATACAAAACATGGAAGGGAACTGCACTCCAAGACCGGATCAGGTACACATCCTGTGACTCAGTAACATCCAGCCCTGGGTGCTAAATAGCACTCCAAAAAAGCTGTGATGTCACCAGAGCCAATGGCAGTTAACCCCAGTCCGGAATGGGTGCAAGAAACAAGGGAGATTACAAATAAAAAGTAATACAACACATAGAAACACCCAGCACTCACCAGCTAGCTCACAGCTAAGATAAGATAACAACTGGAAAGGTTAGTCACCGCATCTGGCCAAATGGGAAAGCTCAGGCACCACGTCAAGGTCCTTTCCACCGCCTGAGTCCCTAACACAGGCACACCATCATGCAAGCTCACAAAGCCAAACAAACTGAGAACAAAGAAGGGGTGCACAGGTGGCTGTAATCACCCATAGAAAATACAAAACATGGAAGGGAACTGCACTCCAAGAAGGTGTGATTTTATCTTAGCTGTGAGCTAGCTGGTGAGTATATACCTATATAAGTATATATAGGTATAGATGTATACAGATAAATATAGGAATATATATTTAAATACAAAAAACATTTCTACGATGTGAAGAACACACATTAATTACTTGAATTGCTGGATTGCCTTATTATTACTGAAATCTGCTTGTCTGACTTCTCTGCCTGTTTAACCCTTGAATTGTGTATTGCCTTGGTATGGCTGAACTCTGCCTGCCTGACTACTCTGCCTGTTTTACCCTTGAATTGCTGGATTGCCTTAATATTACTGAACTCTGCTTGTCTGACTACTCTGCCTGTTTAACCCTTGAATTGCCGGATTGCCTTATCATTGCTGAACTCTGCCTGCCTGACTACTCTGCCTGGTTACCCCTGAACTGCTAAACTGCTGGATTATCTTTTGTTGTTGACCTCTGCCTGTTCCTGGCCACTCTATTGGTTTAAATACGTTGGGGTGTGTGCTGAGTGCTATGTGTATAAGGGAAGCCTTAAGCTTACTAACAGATTATCCTCCTAGTAGGCTAAAAATTGAGTTACAGAATAGGGAGCGATAGTAAGCGCTAAAAAAGCTTAAAAGGCTAGAGCTTGAGGATGTAACAATTATTTTAATATACAATCGATTAAAAACACAAGTAAAATTCCAATATAATATTTAAAATCCAATGCAAAGTTCAAACGTTAAAACTTGCAATAAAGTATGACAATAAAATCCATAGAACCATGGGAAAGTAATTTTTGGAAGGTACAAAGATTGTAATGAGCTGGTTTAACGTATCATTGAAATAAAACTGGTTTTAGCTATATTCAAAACAGCATATGTGAGTCCACAGTGGATACGCTGGTGTGTGAGTCTGTCTGGTAGTAGATTCTATTACATGAGTTGACTCCTAATAAGTAGTATAGGTACAATAAAAGGTGAGTAATTGAGACATCAACCTTCTTTAAGGAGGTTGATTGTAACAATGACATCTATAATACAAGCTGCGATCACCCTACTTGGAAGTCCAATATACCCAAAGGACAACTCTTAAGGGTAAAGAAGAATTGTTCTACCACAGAACAATGGACCAAACAGTCAGAAATATTGAAACAACGGTTCCTTGAAAGGGGATACAATGAAGATATCCTAGATGGAAAGATCAGGGAAGTAAGCAAGGTCGAAAGGAAGAACCTCATAGGTTATAAAACGAAACCAGGAAGAATGTGGAACGATAATGTAATCGACGTACCCCTAATAACCGAATATTGTGAGAATAGATACATCCTAGAGAACATCATCAGGAAACATTGGGCGATACTGAAAGAAGATGACGTGATGGGGGACAAGCTAGCCCCCAATCCCAAGTTCATCTATAGGAAAACTAAAAACCTAAAAAGCATTATAGCACCCAGCATTCCAAGAAAAGCGAATACCAACACCATCACTAATCATCAAGGGAAAAACATCAGAGGATTCTTTCCATGCCCGAGCTGCAAGGCTTGCAAGAACGGGCGAAAGACTGACACGTTCTCTTCACACTACAGAAATGAAAAACATAAGATCAGAGATCTGATCAGATGCAGTGACAAAAACGTTATATATCTAATTTCCTGCTCCTGTGGCCTCCAGTATATAGGGCAAACATCAAGAGCCCTTAAGGACAGAATTAGGGAACATATTCTCTGTATAGAAAAAGGGAAGATCGATACCCCCACTATACAAACATTTTACGACCTTTCACAAGGAGAATATGAAGGATTTCAGCTTCTTTGGAATACAAAAAGTCAAAGTGAACAGGCGAGGAGGGAACCATGAGCATAAACTGTTGTTTAACAAGTCCAAATGAATTTTCATGATGGACTGCCTCTTCCCGAAAGGGCTAAATCATAAGGAAGACCTTGCACATCTACTAAATTTACATTAAAGAATGGTTTATGTCAAACATAGTGTCTCCTAAATAAGTGCCCCAATTTGGAACCAAAACATGGGAAGCCATCTCAAGTACCCTCTCTTCCTATAAAAATAAGAAATTCAGTCTCAGACCAATAGGTATAGACTACACTGGTCAGAAGCATTGTATGTCCCAACAGGACCCATGGAAGAAAGGGGGATCACTAGGATGATTTAGACAATAATAAATGTCCTCCAGAAAAATAACCCACTAGAAATTATAAATGTAAGACCAAATTGAAGGTCTCCTAAAGTAAAAGCACACAGGTAGCACATACACCCCCTTCAATTGAAGCATTTCCAAACCAACTACCATGAACTGGAATTTGGACATCCCTTTAGCCAAGAGAACCGTAAACAACAACTTGCTCATCTCTGACCATAGAGCTGATAACAGATCCATATAATATATATATATATATATATATATATATATATATATATATATATATATATATATATATATATATAATGTTTTAAAACCACTCACAAATAGAATCTAAAATGTAGATGACAATCAAAATCAAAAACTATGATGATATCCATAGGAAACAAGCATACAGAATTAAAGACATTCCTCCACCAAAAGGGATTATTAAGTGTTGGTATAGTTCTACTTAGAAGACTTAACATTCACAACATAGATATATATAGATATATATAAATCTTGACACGTTTATTTAACATCATATTAGAAAAATGAAGTTTTACCGCATTCAAAAGAAATATAAGAAGGAGAATACCGAAGCTATTAGATTAAGTTATTATAGATACAGTATTAGCCCTAGGTAAGATAGAACCACAGAGGATAATACACATCCCTAAGACATTCATCTCTACCTGGATACATATCAATCATCGTAATTACCACATTGTAAATAAACACTAAGGTTCATCCCACTATAAAATTGCAATGAAGAAAATTTTGGATTTAACATATTGGAAACATAAGTATTAAAATCACAGGGCCAGTCCGATTTTGACTACACAGACTGGATTAAGCCTATCTGATAATCTCTTATGTTTTTAATCGTTTAAAGACTACTAGACATCACAATGATTATTTAATTATCAGTCATGAGAAAGGCACATATGATCCATACTGGCCACATCCGATATAGATCTGAAACCACTAAAGATACATAGAGATATATATATGTTTACGTTTCATACTAATATCTTAATGGAACAACGTCATACCCACAATCTTAGACCAATAATGACTTAATGACGTATATAAAAGTCCATATATAGATGAGAAACCCCTTGAGTCCATTACGAATATCACAAATGTCCCACATCTAACAAAAAAACGGAGGATCTAAACAACAAGACGAAATATATAAATATAAGAAATCATTTAGTCAAAAAATCACAGATAGGATTGAGAAAACACAGAGTAAAACATACACGAGTTTATTAGAGGCATATACATTTTAGAAGAGTAACCTATCCCTCAAAATATATGACAGTTACACGTAGAAGCAGCAAAAACAGTTAAGCCCGGAAGTTCACTGCAGACTACATAGACCAGAAAGCAACACGGAAGTCGCCACTTCTGGTCTGAAAACTTCTATCGATAATAACAAACAAAATCATTGAGAATCAAAGGCTAGTCCAAACTTCACCCCTTAAGAAAAAACAGAAAACACTAGAACACCTAACAGAACATATGAGGGTAATAATGAAGTGCATTACAGTAGCAAGTTATAACGATCATTTGTCTGTATTAGAACCGGACACAGAACTAAAGCATACATGACAGTTTTTAAGTTTCTTAGGATCGATAGTAATATTTAGGATTGAATATCACACTGATAAGTAAGAATGAAACATTAATACATTTCCCAGAGATGCTTTGAGGGCAAACAGGAAGGGGAATTCCCTTCCACTGTTTGGCGCCAAATCTCCCACAATCAATCTCACATCCAGGCTTTAAAAGCTCCCAGACTAATGAATTCAGTATAGTCCTTGATAAAGGCCAATTCGTGGCCGAAGCGCGTTGACATACTGGTGAGCTTGTTACCTATACCATTATTGTCTCTTGTATACAGTGTTGCACTATTGTTTCTTTCTTTCTTTCTTTTTCAGGAGTTCTACTATCTACTTGTATTATAATATTGGCATTTTTTATTATATTCTTTGCCTATGCAAACTATGGACGTTTCACAGAAATTTTACTGAAAATCAGAGGAGTTGGTAATCACCACCTCTGAACCTTGGCACAAGGGTGCTGAAGTAGCCCCTTAATAAGGGCACCCATTTTGTCCTGTTTTATTTTTCTTTTTCACCATCTCCTCTATATATTTTTCACATATTTTTCATATATTTTTTCATTATTTTTTGTCTTTTTTCAAATATAACCCACACCATCACATTTCTGATTTGGACTGTTACGATATTAGTACTTTTTGGAACTAACCCCTCATAGGATTATTTTTTGGAACTGATCTTTCAAAGGATTGTCAACTCCAAACGTTTTATGTCTGGATGTTTTATCTATACACCAATTTAATTCATCATTACACCATCATAACACTTGGAGGACATTGTGACTTTCTTCTAAGAGACTACATATTCGTTCTTTTCAATATTTTTATTTTTACTTTTATATTTTTGTAACACTAGCGCTAGTGTGGGCATCATTTTGGGTTGACACCCACCCCTCACAGACGTCACGTCCCCTCACATCACTTTTTGTTTTTGAGGTCCTACCAACAGGACTTGCACGTTTTGAAAGCTGTATCAATTGTTTGTATAAACTTTGCACAATCTTTTAGTTGATTTATAAGTGTTGATTGCCTGACATCACCTTGTTTGTAGACACAATTCGCATCAACTTTTATTGCACCTATACTACTTATTAGGAGTGAACTCATGTAATAGAATCTACTACCAGACAGACTCACACACCAGCGTATCCACTGTGGACTCACATATGCTGTTTTGAATATAGCTAAAACCAGTTTTATTTCAATGATACGGTAAGCCAGCTCATTACAATTTTTGTACCTTCCAAAAAATTTCTTTCCCATGGATCCATGGATTTTATTGTAATACTTTATTGCAAGTTTTAACGTTTGAACTTTGCATTGGATTTTAATATTATATTGGAATTTTTACTTGTGTTTTTAATCAATTGTATATTAAAATAATTGTTACATCCTCAAGCTCTAGCCTTTTAAGCTTTTTTAGCGCTTACTATCGCTCCCTATTCTGGCACTCTATTGGTTTAGCCCCTGAACTGATATACTGCTGGATTGCCTTTCTGTTGCCGAACTCCTGCTTGTCTTTGACCATTCTCTGCCCTTAATCTCATTGCCGTGAAGGACTACTCTGTCTAGCGTGTGTACTGCTTACCTCATTTCTTACACTCACTTTGTTATGGGATATTTCCTTTTCCTTTCCGCTCGACGCCAGGATAAAAAGACTACTGGCCAAGTTTGGTCTGATAGGGAAATATTCCACAAGCATTACAATATACAGGTACAAATTCCAAATCCGGAATTAAAAAATCCAAACATTCTAAAATTCTAACTTTTTCACTAATATTTAATTAAAAATAAAATTATCAAAAATCACAAATTTTCCCAGCGTATAAGTCACAAAAGTATTAAAAACAATATAAAACTAAATAATTTACATGCATAAGCTGTATTATGATATTTAAATATTGACTAAATGACATGATATGCCCCCATTTTAAGATGCAAGTATTCCAAAATTTTAACTATTTTGAAATCCAGACCTTTTCTGGTCCCAATCAGTATAGATAAATGGTTTTCTACCTTTATAAGTATACATTAGTATATATGTGGTTTATATGTGTATATATACAGTATATATATGTATACATATATAAAACACATAAAAACACATGTATACATATACACACACAAATACATATATATATATATATATATATATATATATATATATAGATAGATAGATAGATAGATAGATATAGAAATAGAGATAGATAGATAGATAGATAGATAGATAGATTCTTACTCTTTATGCTAGACCTACCACTACAATTTATAACAAACAAAGGGAAGTGATCCCAAAATTGCTGGAAAAGGCCAAAAATGCTAATGTCTCCAGCTGACCTTGTTGTCTATAATATAGAAAGAGGTAACTGGTTGGGGAGTGTGCTTAGAGCATATTACAACATTAAATCAAAGAAAAAAAACCCTAATAAGAGAATAGGGAAAAGTATGCTCTTTCTACCATAAAGTTTATATTTTTCCACTTAAAATTTAACTTTTACTAGTTGCTAGTTAAAAAAGGCAGCAGAGATAGAAGTTATATTTAGCCCCTGACGCGGTCGAGTTTCACTTATACTTATCCCCTCGGAGGAAGCGTATAAGTGAAACGCGACCACGTCAGGGGCTTCGTGTTTACTTTAACTGCACTCTGTTAAAGTGTCAGTAAACTTTAAAAATAATGTTATATAATTCTGCACATAGTGCAGAATTATATAACATTATATTAGCCAAACATTTATAAAAAATAATTTCCCCTATTCATTTTTAAAAAAAAACACTGTTTCACAGACCCGCTCTCTGCTCTCTGCTGAGCGGGTCTGTTATATTTACTCAGCGTATCGGGCCAGCTGTACTGTATAGTCACAGCCTGGCCCGACCGCGCCATAAGACTAAGTGCAGCTCGCTCCTGTGATAGGAGCGAGCTGCACTTAGTCTTATGGCGCGGTCGGGCTGGGCTGTGACTATACAGCTGGCCCGATGCGCTGAGTAAATATAACAGACTGTTCTTTTTAAAATTAATAGGGGAAATTATGTTTTATAAATGTTTGGCTAATATAATGTTATATAATTCTGCACTATGTGCAGAATTATATAACATTATTTTTAAGGTTTACTGTCCCTTTAATTTCAGACTATCTACTAAATTGATATTTTTATTTGTTGTTGTAACATTTGTTGTAACATTTGGGACATATTGTAGGTAGTGATGTCCTGAACTGTTCGCCCGCGAACGGTTCCCAGCGAACATAGCTTGTTCGCGTTCGCTGCTGCGGGTGAACACATGGCGATGTTCGATCCACCCCTATGTGTCATCATTGAGGAAACTTTGACCCTGTATGTCACAGCCGTCTGACACATTAGAGCCAATCAACATCAGACACTCCCTCACAGACCCTCCCAGCTACTCGGAATCTGCCATTTTAGACTCATAACGACCTCGCTTTCTTAATGAGAGGACGTGTTGTGTTTTTGCTCCTGACATTAATAGGAAATACATAGCTAGGCTAGTGTATTTAGTGTCCACTACAGTCCAGAAGGACTCCACTCATCTCTGCTGCAAGGACAGCACCCCAAGAAGCCCTTTTTAGGGCTATATTTCGTGCCGTTTTTTTTTTCCGTATTTTTATTAGCATTTGCCTGGCTTTCAGCCTGTGTGTTTAAGGCTCACAGCATATGCTGTGATTACTGCCACCACTGATATCTCCCTAACAACATTAGTTTAAATTTAACTAACCAAAATTTTTAATTATTTTCCTAGTGTAATTTTTTTTCATTTTCTATCAGGCCTGTGTCACACAGCATATACTCTGGTTCATTGCTCTGTGCCAGCCACAAGTGTTAATATCCGTTTATAACATAATTTTAAATAAAAAAAAAAAAAAAAATTCTAGTGTAATCTAATTACATTTTCTATCAGGCCTGTGTCTGCCAGGCTCACTCAGCATTAATATACCTCATTTGTTTTCAGTCTTTTGGTTAATTGGTCTGTGCCAGGCAGCCACCACTCATATCTTCTTCACCTTAATTTAAATATAAAAAAAAAGTTTAAAATTTTTTGATAGTGTAATCTAATATCATTTTCTATCAGGCCTGTGTGTTTTGTTGACATACAGAGCCTACTGTGTTTATTTGCTGCCCTCCCTAGTCTATCAGCCACGACTCATATGTGTTTAACCTTTTTTTAATTTCCCCCCCAAAAAAATAATTTAAATCATTTTTCTAGTGTAATCTATCTAATAGTATTTTCTATCAGGCGTGTGTGTATCTGACTTACAGAGCCTACTGTTTTTAATAGCTGCCCTTCCAAGGCTATCAGCCACGACTCATATGTATGTGCTTAACCTTTTTCTTTAAATTCCCCCAAAAAAGTCTTTAAATCATTATGCTAGTGTAATCTAATTTTATTTTCTATCAGGCCTGTGTCTAACTGTCTATCTGACTTACACAGCATACTGTTGTTAATTGCTGCCCTACATAGCAGCCAGCCAGTGCGACCACTCATATGTGCATTGCACTTCTTAACATAATTTTAATATTAAAATCTAAAATTTTAAAATATTTTGCTAGTGTAATCTAACTTAATTTTCTATCAGGCCTGTGTTTTTGTCACTTACACAGCATACTGTGTTAAATTGCTGCCCTACCTACCATCCACGACTCATATCTGCCAGCCTGTGTGCCAGGCCCAACTAGCCAATTAGTGGCACCAATCATAATTCTTGTTACATTATCAAAAAAATTAAAAATCATAATGTTTTGGACTGCAAATATTCAGTCTACTAGTGCCATTGAATTGCAGTTTCCTCCTGCCTGGCAGCCTGTGTGCCAGGCACAAACTAGCCAATTAGTGCCACCAATCCTAGTTGTTGTAAAAGTATTGTTAATCTTTAAAATTCCATTGATCGCTTGTGATTCATCAGTTTGCTCGTGCCATTGAATTGCACTTTCCTCCTGCCTGCCAGCGTGTTTTCCAGGCCCAACTAGCCAATTAGTGGAACCAATCATAATTCTTGTAACAGTATATAAAAAAATAAAAATCATAATTTTTTGGACTGCAAATATTCAGTCTCCTAGTGCCATTGAATTGCATTTTACTCCTGCCTGGCAGCCTGTGTGCCAGGCCTACTTGAAAAATATTTACACCAATCATATTTGCTGTCACATTATTCTTAATAATTAAAAATTAAAATTTTTGGTAAGTGTTGTTCTGAATCCTCAGTTTGTTCGTGCCATTGAATTGCACTTTCCTCCTGCCTTGCAGCCTGTGTGCCAGGCCCACCTAGCCAATTATTCCCAGCAATCATATTTCTTTTAACAGTATTGCAAAAATTGTCAATCATCACTGTTTTGACTGTCAGTATTCAGTCTCCTAGTGTCCTTGAATTGCATTTCCTCCTGCCTTGCAGCCTGTGTGCCAGGCAGTCTTGCCAACTATTTACACCAATCATAATAGTTGTCACAGTATTGTTACTAATTAAAATTAAAAGTTTTTTGATTCTTGTTCTTAATCCTCAGTTTGCTCGTGCCATTGAATTGCACTTTTCTCCTGACTGGCAGCCTGTGTGCCAAGCCGACTTTCAAAATATTTACACCAATCATATATGTTGTCACAGTATTCTTAATAATTAAAAATTAAAATTTTTGGTAATAGTTGTTCTCAATCCTCAGTTTGCTTGTGCCATTGAATTGCACTTTCCTCCTGCCTTGCAGCCTGTGTGCCAGGCCCACCTAGCCAATTATTCCCAGCAATCATATTTCTTTTAACAGTATTGCAAAAATTGTCAATCATCACTGTTTTGACTGTCAGTATTCAGTCTCCTAGTGTCCTTGAATTGCATTTCCTCCTGCCTTGCAGCCTGTGTGCCAGGCTGTCTTGCCAACTATTTACACCAATCATAATAGTTGTCACAGTATTGTTACTAATTAAAATTAAAAGTTTTTTGATTCTTGTTCTTAATCCTCAGTTTGCTCGTGCCATTGAATTGCACTTTTCTCCTGACTGGCAGCCTGTGTGCCAAGCCGACTTTCAAAATATTTACACCAATCATATATGTTGTCACAGTATTCTTAATAATTAAAAATTAAAATTTTTGGTAATAGTTGTTCTCAATCCTCAGTTTGCTCGTGCCATTGAATTGCACTTTCCTCCTGCCTTGCAGCCTGTGTGCCAGGCCCACCTAGCCAATTATTCCCAGCAATCATATTTCTTTTAACAGTATTGCAAAAATTGTCAATCATCACTGTTTTGACTGTCAGTATTCAGTCTCCTAGTGTCCTTGAATTGCATTTACCTCCTGCCTTGCAGAATGTGTGCCAGGCCGTCTTGCCAACTATTTACACCAATCATAATTGTTGTCACTGTATTGTTACTAATTACAATTAAAAGTTTTTTTATTCTTGTTCTTAATCCTCAGTTTGCTCGTGCCATTGAATTGCACTTTTCCCCTGCTTGCCAGCCTGTGTGCCAGGCCGACTTTCAAAATATTTACACCAATCATATATGTTGTCACAGTATTCTTAATAATTAAAAATTAAAAATTTTGGTAATAGTTGTTCTCAATCCTCAGTTTGCTTGTGCCATTGAATTGCACTTTCCTCCTGCCTTGCAGCCTGTGTGCCAGGCCCACCTAGCCAATTATTCCCAGCAATCATATTTCTTTTAACAGTATTGCAAAAATTGTCAATCATCACTGTTTTGACTGTCAGTATTCAGTCTCCTAGTGTCCTTGAATTGCATTTACCTCCTGCCTGCCAGCCTTTTGTGCCAGGCTGTCTTGCCAACTATTTACACCAATCATAATTATTGTCACAGTATTGTTACTAATTAAAATTAAAAAAAATTTGATCGTTGATCTTAATCCTCAGTTTGCTCGTGCCATTGAATTGCAATTTTCTCCTGCCTGCCAGCCTGTGTGCCAGGCCTACTTTCAAAATATTTACACAAATCATATTTTTTGTCACAGTATTCTTAATAATTAAAAATTAAAATTTTTGGTAATTGTTGTTATGAATCCTCAGTTTGCTCGTGCCATTGAATTGCGCTTTCCTCCTGCCTTGCAGCCTGTGTGCCAGGCCCACCTAGCCAATTATTCCCAGCAATCATATTTCGTTTAACAGTATTGCAAAAATTGTCAATCATCACTGTTTTGACTGTCAGTAATCAGTCTCCTAGTGTCCTTGAATTGCATCTACCTCCTGCCTGCCAGCCTTTTGTGCCAGTCCCAACTAGCCAATTAGTGCCACCAATCATATTTATTGTAACAGGATTGGAATTTTTGTTAATCATAACTGTTTTGACTGTGATTCTTCAGTCTCCTAGTGCCATTGAATTGCATTTTCCTTTCTCCCAGCATGTGTGCCAGACAGGCCCATTTGCCAAATAGTGCCAACAATCATATTTGTTGTCTCAGTACTTTTAATATTTTAAAAAATTAACAATTTGTGATTTTTAAAACATCTCTCTTTTTTGTTGTTGTCAGTCTCACAGCGTATACTGTGCCCACTTTCACAGTGCCACCACTCATATAATTGGTGTAATAGTATTGTTAGTGTCATTTAAAAAAAAATGACAGGCAGAGGCAGGCCACCCTGCAGGTTCCGTGGTCATGGTCGTGGTGTTGTGATTCCTGTAGACCCTACAAATATGCACATTGTTCAGACGCCGGGTGCCAGGGGGGACGCAAAAAGTTCTGAGGAGGACCTAGTTGAATGGCTAACACAGGACACCCAATCTTCTTCAGCTTCTGCTGCTAGTCCTCCTAACCTTGACGCACCATCTACGTCCAGCTGTGCTTTGGGCAGGTCTCAAGTGACCAGTGCCACTCCCCCGCCTGTCGCCACCACCAACACTAGCACCACAGCCCCTTCACTTGATCTGTCACAGGAGTTATTGACACATCAGTTGGAAGAAATGAGTGATGCGCAACCATCATTGACAGAGGATGTAGATAATAGTGATCAGTCTCAGTCAGGCAGCATTACCGACATGGAGGTACGGTGTGATGCTGATGATGTTGTACCCGCTGCTGCTTCCTTTCTTGATGTGTCAGATACAAGTGAAGCGGTTGATGATGATGTGTCGGTGGATGTCACGTGGGTGCCTGCTAGAAGAGAAGAAGAAGAGGGGGAAAGTTCAGATGTGGAGACAGAGAGGAGGAGGAGATGATTTGGAAGCATGGGGAGGTCGTCTCAAGGAGCTAGTGGCACAGTCAGACAGCATGCATCGGCACCCGGGGTCAGCCAGAAAGCACGCCGACGCCCATCAACTCATGCTGTTGCCACCACCAGAATGCCGTCATCGCAGAGCTCAGCAGTGTGGCATTTTTTTGTGTGTCTGCCTCTGACAGCAGCGATGCCATTTGCAACCTGTGCCAAAAGAAACTGAGTCGTGGGAAGTACAACACCCACCTAGGTACAACTGCTTTGGGAAGGCACATGGTCTCCCATCACAAAGGCCGATGGGAAGAACACATGAGTAGAAGCAGCACACAAAGTGAAAGCCGCCCTCCTCCTCCTGCTCCAGCATCTTCAGCCACGTCAACCAGTGCTGTCCTCCTTGCCCCCTTTCAACCATCCTCCACTCAGTCACTCTTACGTAGCAGTTCCTGGTCATCTGCCCACAGTCAGCTGTCTGTCAAGGACATGTTTGAGCGTAAGAAGCCAATTTCTCAAAGTCACCCCCTTGCCCGGCGTCTGACAGCTGGCTTGTCTGAACTCTTAGCCCGCCAGCTTTTACCATACAAGCTGGTGGAGTCTGATGCTTTCAAAAAATTTGTATCTATTGGGACACCGCAGTGGAAGGTACCTAGCAGAAATTTATTTTCACAAAAGGCAATCCCAAACCTGTACTCTGTTGTGAGAAAGGAAGTTATGGCATGTCTGGCACACAGCGTTGGGGCAAGGGTCCATATGACCATGGATAGCTGGTCTGCAAAGCATGGTCAGGGCAGGTATATCACCTACACTGCGCATTGGGTAAACCTGCTGACGTCTGACAAGCATGGAATGTGTGGCTCTGCAGAAGAGTTGGTGACACCGCCACGACTTGCAGGCAGGCCTGCTGCTACCTCCTCTACTCCTCCTACTCCATCCTCTTCCATAACCTCTTCCTCCTTGGCTGAGTCCTCTTCAACTTCTGCATCTTTCTCCACATCTATGGCACCCCCCAGCTCCCCAGGTACTATGCTACATCCCGGGTACGGCAGTGTCACGCCGTCTTGGGGTTGACTTGCCAGAAAGCGGAGAGTCACACCGCACCAGCACTCCTGACCGCCCTGAACGCACAGGTGGATCAGTGGCTGACTCCGCACCAACTGGAGATTGGCAAGGTTGTTTCTGACAATGGAAGTAATTTGGTGGCGGCATTGAAAATGGGCAAGTTGACACATGTGCGTGCATGGCACATGTGTGTAATCTTATTGTACAACGATTTGTCCATAAGTACCCAGGCTTACAGGATGTCCTGAAGCAGGCAAGGAAGGTGTGTGGCCATTTCAGGCGTTCCTACACAGCCATGGCGCACTTGTCTGATATCCAGCATCAAAACTACCTGCCAGTGAGGCGCTTGATTTGCGACAGCCCGACACGGTGGAATTCAACACTACTAATGTTTGACCGCCTGCTCCAACAAGAAAAAGCTGTTAATGAGTATTTGTATGACCGGGGTGCTAGGACAGCCTCTGGGGAGCTGGGGATATTTTTGCCAAATTACTGGACGCTCATGCGCAATGCTTGTAGGCTCATGCGTCCTTTTGAAGAGGTGACAAACCTTGTCAGTCGCACCGAAGGCACCATCAGCAACATCATACCATTTGTTTTCTTCCTGGAGCGTGCCCTGCGAAGAGTGCTGGATTAGGCCATAGATGAGCATGAAGAGGAAGAGGAGGAGATGTGGTGTCTATCACCCCCACAAACAGCCTTATCAGCATCGCTTGCTGGACCTGCGGCAACACAGGAAGAGGATTGTGAGGAAGAGGAGTCAGAGAAGGAATGTGGCTTTGAGGAGGAGGAAGAGGAGGAGGAGGAAGATAGAGCACAACAGGCATCACAGGGTGCTCGTTGTTGTCACGTCTCTGGTACCCGTGGTGTTGTACGTGGCTGTGGGGAAGAAGATACCCTCAGTGAGATCAGTGAGGAGGAGGAATGGGACATGATTAGCTCGGCATCCAACCTTGTTCAAATGGGTTCTTTCATGCTGTCGTGCCTGTTGAGGGACCCTCGTATAAATAAGCTGAAGGAGAATGACCTGTACTGGGTGTCCACGCTCCTCGACCCCCGGTATAAGCATAAAGTGCCTGAAATGTTACCAAATTCCTGCAAGTCGGAAAGGATGGAACATTTTAAGAATAAATTAAAAACTATGCTTTACACAGCGTATAAGGGTGATGTCACAGCACCACGGGAATGTAACAGGGGAAGAGATTAAATTAATCCTCCTCCTCCCACGACCACGGCGGCAAGGACAGGACGCTTTCCTGACGTCTTGTTGATGGAGGACATGCGTACCTTTTTAACTCCCATGCATCATCAGAGCCTTTCGGGATCCAGCCTTAGAGAAAGACTCAACCGACAGGTAGCAGACTACCTAGCTTTAACTGCGGATCTTGACACTCTCAGGAGCGATGGACCCCTTGACTACTGGGTGTGCAGGCTTGACTTGTGGCCTGAGCTATCCCAATTTGCAATGGAACTTCTGGCCTGCCCCGCTTCAAGTGTCCTGTCCGAAAGGACTTTCAGTGCAGCAGGAGGTTTTGTCACTGAGAAGACAAGTCGCCTAGGTCAAAAAAGCCTTGACTATCTCACTTTTATAAAAATTAATGAAGGCTGGATCACGAAGGGACTGACATTGGGCGATACATTTGAATAAGGCCTGATGATGAGATGAGCTGGCTTGGGCTACAACTGGTACACAGGCTGGCCTTTTTTTTTTTTTATAAAGCTGGAGGACTTGCTGGACTTATCTGCCAACAACTAGTGTTCAAGCCACAAGCTTTTAGGGCACTTTATAAATGTTTTACAAACATCAATTTTTCTGGTCGCTGCTAAAGCAGTTGCTACAACAATACCCAAATTTTTCAGTCATTTGTACATTCCTAATTTTTCTGGCCTCTGCTGCTGCTCTGTGGGTACAAAACTCCAATAAAAAAAATAAGGCACATAACAGTGATTAAACTGTTACGAATAGTACAACTTAGCACACCACTCATATCTGGTGGACCATTAAATTGAACGCGCATTGCCACAAATTTGAAGGAGGAGGACCGACCGAGCATCTTTATCCGTCTCTTGGTTGCTCTAAATTATCTCTGTGTTCCATCTATGCCATAACTGTACTCTATTGTGCAAAAGGGTGGCATATGTGGTGTTTCATGCTGTTGTGCCTGTTGCGGGTCGTGGCCCATGGTATAAAAAGGCTGAAGGAGAACGACCTGTAATGGGTGCCCCAGCAAATTTTTTGAAAAATGTTCCCGGTTCCTCTCAATTATCTCCGGGTTTCTAAAATGGATGCCATACCTTTACTCACTTGTGCAAAAGGATGGCATATGTGGTGGTGTTTCCTGCAGTTGTTTCTGTTGAGGGTGCTGGACCCTCTTATAAAAAGGCTGAAGGAGAACGACCTGGAGTGGGTGTCCAAGCATGGTTTTATGGGCAATTTCACGTTTCCAAACAATTATCTCTTGGTTTCTAAAATCAATGCCGTAGCAGTACTCTATTGTTCAAAAGGATGCCATATGTTCTCTTTCCTGCTGGTGTTTTGTTTGAGGGTCCTGGACCCTCTTATAAAAAGGCCTAAGGAGAAAGAAGTGTACTGGGTGTCCACTCAATGTATTTTTCTATTTCCCATTTGAACAAAATTATCTCTGGGTTTGTAAAATCAATGCTGTACCTTTACTATATTGTTCAAAAGGATGACATAAGTTCTCTTTCCTGCTGGTGTTTTTTTTTAGGGTCCTGGACCCTCTTATAAAAAGGCCTAAGGAGAAAGAAGTGTACTGGGCGTCCACTCAATGTATTTTTCTATTTCCCATTTGACCAAAATTATCTCTAAGTTTGTAAAATCAATGCTGTACCTGTACTCTATTGTTCAAAAGGATGCCATATGTCCTCTTTCCTGCTGGTGTTTTGTTTGAGGGTCCTGGACCCTCTTATAAAAAGGCCTAAGGAGAAAGAAGTGTACTGGGTGTCCACTCAATGTATTTTTCTATTTCCCATTTGACCAAAATTATCTCTGGGTTTGTAAAATCAATGCTGTACCTGTACTCTGTTGTTCAAAAGGATGCTATATGTCCTCTTTCCTGCTGGTGTTTTGTTTGAGGGTCCTGGACCCTCTTATAAAAAGGCCTAAGGAGAAAGAAGTGTACTGGGTGTCCACTCAATGTATGTTTCTATTTCCCATTTGACCAAAATTATCTCTGGGTTTTTAAAATAAATGCTGTACCTGTACTCTATTGTTCAAAAGGATGCCATATGCCCTCTTTCCTGCTGGTGTTTTGTTTGAGGGTCCTGGACCCTCTTATAAAAAGGCCTAAGGAGAAAGAAGTGTACTGGGTGTCCACTCAATGTTTTTTTCTATTTCCCATTTGACCAAAATTATCTCTGGGTTTGTAAAATCAATGCTGTACCTGTACTCTATTGTTCAAAAGGATGCCATATGTCCTCTTTCCTGCTGGTCTTTTGTTTGAGGGTCCTGGACCCTCTTATATAAAGGCCTAAGGAGAAAGAAGTGTACTGGGTGTCCTTCGAATCATTTGTTTGATTCAAATTCCTGGTTGCAACAAATTATCTCCGGGTTTCTAAAATCAATGCCTTTCCTGTAATCTAATTTTCAAAAGGATGCCATATGTCCTCTTTCCTGCTGCTGGTTTTGTTGAGGGTCCTGGAGCCTCTGCTAAAAAGGCCTAAGGATAAATAAGTCTACTGGGTGTCTAATCAATGTTTTTTTTTTATTTACTGGTTGCAACAAATTATCCCTGGGTTTCTAAAATCAATGTCTTAAATGTAATCTATTGTTCAAAAGGATGCCATATGTCCTCTTTCCTGCTGCTGTTTTTGTTGAGGCTCCGGGACCCTCTTATAAAAAGGCCTAAGGATAAATATGTGTACTGGGTGTCTAATCAATGTTTTTTTAGATTTCCTGGTTGCAACTAATTATCTCCGGGTTTCTAAAATCAATGCCTTTCCTGTAATCTAATTTTCAAAAGGATGCCATATGTCCTCTTTCCTGCTGCTGGTTTTGTTGAGGGTCCTGGAGCCTCTGCTAAAAAGGCCTAAGGATAAATAAGTGTACTGGGTGTCTAATCAATGTTTTTTTAGATTTCCCAGTTGCAACAAATTATCTCTGGGTTTCTAAAATCAATGCCTTAAATGTAATCTATTGTTCAAAAGGATGCCATATGTCCTCTTTCCTGCTGCTGTTTTTGTTGAGGCTCCGGGACCCTGTTATAAAAAGGCCTAAGGATAAATATGTGTACTGGGTGTCTAATCAATGTTTTTTTAGATTTCCCGGTTGCAACTAATTATCTCTGTGTTTCTAAAATCAATGCCTTTCCTGTAATCTATTTTTCAAATGGATGCCATATGTCCTCTTTCCTGCTGCTGGTTTTGTTGAGGGTCCTGGAGCCTCTGCTAAAAAGGCCTAAGGATAAATAAGTGTACTGGGTGTCTAATCAATGTTTTTATAGATTTCCCGGTTGCAACAAATTATCTCTGGGTTTCTAAAATCAATGCCTTAAACATAATCTATTGTTCAAAAGGATGCCATATGTTCTCTTTCCTTTTTTTTTATTTTTTTTTCTCTGTATTTTTGTTTATTTTAGAAAATGTATTGCACTTATAGGTTCACTAAGATTATGACTTTGCACACTGCCATTTTCCATGCAGCATTTTGACATGTCGTGTGATATGACTAGAAGAATGGTATGTTTTGAATCTGCTGAGCATAATAATAAAAAAAATAAAAATAATTTAATGTAACTTGAGTTACTAACTGAAGCATGACTTCAGGAGTCAGGCGTGGTCCTAGGTAGTCAAAAAACAACTAAGAGGAATAACCTCTTACAAAAGGTACATATGTGTAGCACTCAAATTCCCTTGATTGGTAATGTGGACAGAGTATTGAGTGGCGGATAAACTAGGCTATTAAAATATAACTTTTATTGGGACTTATTAAAAGGATATGACAAAACAATTAAAATTACAGAAACTGGGGACTTCCGGTGGGCGGGCAAAGAGTGAGGACGCAGGTAGAAGGAGCTCCGGAGACATAGACTGACAAACTCCTAAATCCTACACCTCAATAGCCCACAAAGCTCGCCAACCTTGACAGGTGACCTACTGGACCTGTCCGGACATTATTGCAGCACGGAGTCAAAGCCAACGGCTCCCCCACCGGAACGAGATATCGCTAATAAGAAAAGTCGCGGCCGCGACGAAACAACTGCTAACACCTCACGGCTGCTCAGATTTCACCGCACTCAGATAACCGACCGTACCGGTCTTATAAGCTGCCAAGACAAACGCTATTAAGACCGAGGAGTGGCGGAGTGAGAGACCGGAGAAAAGCATAGAGGGGAGCCGCCATCTTGGAAACACCGCGGGTAAGAAACCGGGGCACTTAACATACAGCAAAACACATTTAAGGGCTGCGAACTGAACATAGCCAGACTCCCCTGCTGTGTGGTGCACATAAACTCTGGCATTGCTACCCGTACAGCCATACGACAGGCCAATCTTAAACACTTTTAGGCGAACTCTAAGCCACGTGGGCTGGCCTACACTGAGTACAGAGACGCTCCAAATACATGCACCGACCCGGTGTTATTACACATTGGGGAAATAGAAGTCCTATCACTGAGGAATGACAAGCGGGAATAAAAGTTTAAAAGCAGACACCCTCAGGCGTAGGGATCGACTATAAGCCACATCCGAATGGACAATAAGACAAGTAAAGAGAGAAGAGGGCTGACTATGCCGATTTTCTATATGGCTCTGAAAGATACTGAGAATAATGCACGATTTCTGGTTATGAAATAAGCCTTTCACACTGCGCTGCACCCCCCGCAATCCATACCTTTTTACGGCACCTAGAGCCACTTACAGCGCAAACCACTTTCCCTGAGTGGAGGCACATTGCATGCAGAGGTACTACTCCAGTTTTGTGAAGACTACTGGTACAATGTCGAGCAGACAGAAACACCAAGACAGAAAAACCAAGGCTGTAGCAGAAATTCATACTGCTGAGGTTATGGCCACAGATGCTGCAGATGAAGAGACATTGGAAACCCACCCTATAGTGTCCCAAATATCAGCCTTGTTCCTGCCTAAAATAGAACAACTACAAACGGGAATGGATACTCTGTCATCTGAGTTTAAATCGTTCTCCTCAAGGCTCCAACATGTGGAACAAAGGGTGGGAGATGGAGAAATTAGGCAGCGAGAAAACTCCAGCAAAATAATAGCGCTTGAGGCCCAAAACAAGTTATTAACTGACAAACTCGACGACCTCGAAAACCGCTCAAGGCGGAACAACCTGCGCATTGTGGGACTGCCAGAAACTATCTCAAGCACTGACCTCCTAGAATTTGCAGAAAAAACCTTGCCCACTCTCCTGCACCTCTCATTTGAGGATATACCATGTGTAGCTGAGAGAGCCCACAGAATAGGGATCATTAACCAAGACCCAAAGACAACCAGGGGACCCAGACAAGTGATGATACGCTATCTTAATTTCAAAGATAAAATCACGATCTTGAGAGCCTATCGTCAATGTTCCCCACTGCTGTTTGAGGGGAAAAAAATCCTCATCTTCCAAGATTACTCTGCCGAGATCTCCAGGAGAAGAAGGGAGTTCTCTCCCTACTGCAAATCGCTGATTGAGGCAGGGAGATCTGTGTCCCTGCTGTTCCCAGCAAAACTTAAACTACAGACTCAGCAGGGAATTAAGTTTTTCGATGACCCTAAACATCTGCGAAAGTTCCTGAGACTTGAACAAGAGCTAGCTGACAAGGAAGCCTGAAAGGATGGAGAACCCAATCTGAGGGACTGGTAACATGCTAAGACCTGTTGATAAGCACTGAGAGGGAGGAAAATTAGAAAAATTTACTATTGAGACACCCACATTTACATGAGTCTACCTCACTAAAAGACTTTATGGAAGGGAACACCCCTCTCCCTCATTATGTTAATAGCTTTTGTTGTCTTTCAGTGGTTAATATGGTAACATGAACGCCTTTGGGAATATGTTTGTTCATTTGTTCTGTTTCATACTGCAAATACCCTTTAGCTTATAATTTTGGTGAGCGGCCAGTAGAAAAGTATTAGAGGCTACCGAATGACATGATTGATTACCTAGCTCTAGCTCCCAAGCTCCCCCACTATGAAGGTCATTCACCTAAGGAGAGGGTACCCTCCAACACACTACTAGTACCAGTGCCCCTATACATTATACTCCCCTCCTATGCTGGCCCCCGCTGGCAGGCGGGCGGAGAGGATCACATGCTAGAACTGATAGGCTGATTTCCACCAATACAAATTACACATACGGGAGACACGTACTCTGAGTAGAGGTGACCCTTTCTGGCCCTAGATAATAGAGGGATGCGAAACAAGAAGATAGTCACAACCACATCATTAAGGTAGAGGCCTGACCTGAACAACTGAGGGGAAAATCATTCTCAACATACCAAAGTAGAACAACTAAAGGGGATAAAGTGCAGCAAAGTAATGAATAAGTTTATACACAGTTATTGATTTAGACGCTAAGTGATTGCTATTTCAATGGAAAGAAAAAACCAATTGGTTCTGTTTTCTAAAAGCTATCTGTTGAAATGTCTGTTTAATTTGTTTTCAATGTTGTTAATCGTGTTGTTTTTATTTTTAGTTAGCTGGCAGGATGCTCTCCTCTTCCCCCGGGACTCTCCGACAAAGGGAAATGTTCTTAGTCTGAAATCTGGTGGTAAAGTACAAACAAGACACCTAAAATGTTTCTTACACATTGTGTTACCGGACCTACGTGTAATCAATTTCTTACCCTACATCCCATCCACAAACCGAGTTACAGATGACACATAACCTACATATTATGAGCTAGAATGTGGGAGGCATAACCTCTCCGCAAAAACGCAGATCTATCCTGCGTTACCTAAGATCTAGAAAAGTTGACATAGCCATATTAGAGGAAACACATTTGACGAACCTTGAACACAAAAAATTGCAACAGGGCTGGGTGGGAGAAGTTATATATACCCCATACGAACTGAGACGAGCTAGAGGTGTGGCTATACTACTTAGAAAACACCTGACGTACACTATCACTAAGACCGACATAGATCAGGAGGGGAGATTTGTAATGCTTCAATTAGAGGTCATGGGAGTCCCCTTTGCTCTGGTAGGAGTGTATGGGCCACAAAGACAGAAACAACATTTCTGGAGAGGATTGCACACTAAGATAATGCAGTTTACCACGCTGCCCACTGTTGTCGGAGGAGATTTCAATATTGCCCCTCAGGTCCCTGCCGATAGATTCTATAACCCAGATAAGAAAGCCGTTACCCCTCAGAGTTTTAGAAACTCCAAAAAAGAATCCCTAATACTTCATAATTTCAAGAAAACCTTAGGGCTACAAGATATCTGGAGAGCCAGATACCCGGAGCAGAGGGATTTTGCCTGCATGTCAGTAGCAAAGGACACCATGGCCAGACTCGATTATTTTCTGATATCCACAGAGCTATGCCCCAGAGTGTTGGGAGCTGAGATAGACCCAATAACGATCTCGGATCATGCCCCAGTAGCAGTCAAGATCCAACTTAGTCCCGGGAGGGGGAAAACCAATAGGTGGGTGTTCCCAGCGTATTTATGTAAAGACCCCAACTTCTATAGACACATCCTAGGGGAATGGCTGGCATTTGCAGAGACCAATCAATTGCATGCAGGTGACCCTATACTGTTCTGGGAAACAGCTAAGGCTGTCTTGAGGGGGGTTATCTCGGCTTACGCCGCAAACATCAAGAAAAAGAGCAGGGCACAGTCAGAACTCCTACTAGCACAGATCTTAAATGCGAGGAATAAATATCTTAGGAACCCAAACACAATCAACAGACTCAAATACAAGGACATTAAGCGAGCAAGAGATGACTATATACTCCAACAAACCAACAAAACTCACTCTAAAATACAGGCTAGGTACTATAGGTTCGGAGGCAAGACGGGAAGACTGCTAGCGAGAATGACGAAATTATCGACAAAAAGAAATCCTATACTGGCTATTAAGCGGGGCGACGTAGTTTTGAATAGGGAGGAAGACATCCAAAGGGCATTTACTGACTTTTACAAAGATCTCTACTCACCACAGGAGGTACTGCCAAGGGATATGGACAGATTCTGGGAACAGTTGCGGATACCAACGATTGACAGAGCCCAACTTGACAGCCTCAATAGCCCCGTTACTTTGAACGAAATTCTGACCATAATTAAGGATCTAACATTAGAGAAAACTCCAGGGCCTGATGGCTTGCCAGCAGAGTTTTATAAAATAATGGGAACCGATATAGGCCCGACTTTGACGCAGCTGTTCAATGGTCTCCTCAGTGGTGAAGTTAGACCCTCCCCCAGGTTTGCGGAAGCCAATATCAGTATTATTCCAAAGGAGGGTAGAGACCCCCTTTTAACACAGTCATACCGTCCTATTTCCCTGCTTAATCAGGACTACAAAATCCTAACTAAACTCCTTGCAAACAGGCTAGCAAATATACTCCCGACATTAGTACACGAGGACCAGACGGGTTTCGTTAAGGGGAGATCTTCAGTACTTAACATTCGAAGAGTCCGAACAATTATCCAACACTATTGGAACATAACGCAACATAACCAGAACATAGTGACACATGACGAGGCAGCCCTACTATTCTTAGACGCTGAAAAAGCCTTTGACAAGGTCTTGTGGGAACATTTATACACCACCATGGGCAAGATGGGCATCGAAGGTGCATTTGTCAGGGCAATTGAGAATCTTTATAAAGAACCCCAAGCATCCCTCCTAATCAATGGCACACCTACCAGACCCTTCACACTCCATAGAGGCACTAGACAGGGCTGCCCTCTCTCCCCACTCCTTTTTGACCTGGCTATAGAGCCCCTGGCAATAAAAATTAGGCAGACAATGCAGGGGATGCGCATAGGCGAGTCGACCTTGCATGTCTCGCTCTTTGCTGATGACATGGTGTTATACGTGCAAGACCCTCAAAAAAATATTCCAAAATTGATGGAAATAATCAATGAATTCGGCTTAGTCTCTGGATACAAAGTCAACACTGACAAAACTGAACTACTCTGGTTATTGTCAAAAGGTAAAAAACAAATTCCCGGCTATGACTTTAGGATAGTGGAGGGTAACTTCAAATATTTAGGTATTACACTACACACAGACCCACGCAGATGGTACTCTATTAACTATGGTCCCTTGCTTAAACAATTAGACAGCCTGATTGGGGGGTGGACTTCGCTGCCCTTGAACCTATCGGGAAGGGTGGGACTTATAAAGATGATCTATTTCCCCAAACTGTTTTATTTTTTCCAGACTCTGCCAGCAATACTGCGAAAATCAGATTTAAATCACATTAAGGGAAAGGTGCTTAAATTTATTTGGAACAACAAGAAACACAGGGTCAGTTTTCTCAAGCTTACCGCCCCAAGGGAGATGGGGGGATTAGCACTACCAAACTTTGAACTATACAACTGGGCGGCCCAATGTAAATTTGTTATTGACTGGCTGACGGGACGGGGAAAGTTCTCTGACCCTAGGTTGGAAAATGAACTGACGAAACCATGGGCTTTAGAGATGATCCCACACATGACCCAAACCCAAGCGACCAAACACTTAAAAGACATGGAGCTCCTGGCCCAACCGGCGAGAGCTTGGAGACAGTTTTGCAAGACACTAGGGGGCAACCACAGATTGACCGCATATTTGCCATGGTGCGGCAACCCTGAGTTCCCTGCATGTATATCGACTAAAGCTTTTCTTCAGTGGAAGAGCCAGGGACTTCGCACAGTAGGTCAAACAATGACAAGGGAGGGGGGACTCATGCAGACTTTTGAAACCCTAAGAACCACGTTTGACCTGCCCAGAACACATCACTACGCTTACTTGCAAGCCAGACATTACTTTGACACACTACGGAGGGAGGGGAACAACAAAGACCAAACAGCTATAAAACAAAGCATAGAATTAGCTCGACATGGCATCACCTCTATAGCACCATTGTACACAAAGATGAACAGACTAGCGGGGACAACCTGCATAGACAAGATAGCCTCCATTTGGAGTGATAGGCTTGCAAAAGATGTGACAGCGGCGGAAGTTGAGAAAAGCATCAGTAGAGTAAAGTTAGCAACTCTCTCCTCAGAGGTGAGAGAATCCCATTTTAAGCTAATACACGACAGCTATGTTACCCCTGGGAAATTCCAGAGATGGAAGGCAGACAGGGACAGTAAGTGTCCTAGGTGCAGTCTGATAGACGCGGATATTGAACACATGGTGTGGAACTGTCCTAAACTAGTCAGATTCTGGAAGATGACGGCACACTGGGTAAAGACAAAAATACAATGTCCCTGTGGGGATTGGACATTTCAGAATGTAGTATTCCTTGACTTTTTAGGCCTACCCAAACATATTAAACTACTTATCTCTAATATAGTATTGATGGCGAGACATCTGATCTTCCAAAATTGGCTCAAACGAAATCCACCCACTGTTACACAGCTAAAGCAGGCGTTGCTAAAGCAACTTTTTATTGAGCAAGCAGACGGCTTAGGAGACATGAATGCTAGGGTTCGGTCCTTCTTTAACAAATGGGGACCCTTTATTCACACACTACCAGATACTTCGCGTACTATAATCATTGCACCATTTAAGAACACAGAATACGTTTTAGAGGCAACATTGCGAGGAGACTGGTAGACTAGTTCGGAGAAGTTCCCGGGGGGGGGGGAGGAGGTTGTCGGAGAGTGAATTATGCCAGCTGAGAGTTAGGAAGTTAATATTATTTTGTGTTTAAGGTAAAAAGAAAAATTGTGCACGATGGAAATTTGTTTTTGTTTTTTCTTTTTTTCTTTTGCTCCTTTCTTTTATCACTTTTCAAGATCCAGGCTACAGTATTGACATGACAACTGTTTTATAATTGATGTTATCATTTGCCATGTAATCATATACTACGTAAATACTACCGAATGTAATTACTTCCATCTGTCTGTTGCACTTGAAAAATAAAGATATTTAAAAAAATTTTTTTTACAGAAACTGGAATCAATCTGATTAGGGACAGTGATGAAGGTAACACTTTGTGTGAAATTATATATCGTCAGAGATATTAATATATCTGGTTACTATCTCTAAGTGCTCCAACTATTGTGTTATTTCTATATGTTAGTAATTTTATCACTAACGATGAAACTGTATTAGATTAAAGATATTGAATATATCTAGATGGTAACTCCAGATAATCAAATTTGTATAAGTCTTTCTATTCGTGGTAATACACAATCAATCACAGCTTGCTAAATATACTATTTGTTCCTTAGCTAGTCATGCACACAATTGGTGTTCACAAGGTGAAGTGGTTATGGCATATTGTGGTATACCATGTACATCAAATTCACATAATCTGTGAGGTATAGAGAGCGTTGTTAACTATTCGTAACTGGTATCAAACCCTCATGATTATATCACACTTAAGTCGGGGTATATATTGTGCACTTATAAATTGGTCAGAAGTAACTGTGACTCAGTTAGATTTTAAAGATTAAATCCCTTAAAGTCAAATGTATATACTCTGGGAAATTAGGATATTAGTAACACAACTTCTCTTGATGCATAAATGTACATCTATATTTAGTACCAGTTAGATTGTATAGAAGGATATCACTCCTGGACCAAATTATAGTTATTCACTCATTTATAGAGTCAAGTTCAAAAATTGGCTCCTGAGTGTTTCAGTCACCAACTGGTTAAAGGTAATTTTATCCAGTATGTAACTTAGTGTACTACTAAACTCTCATCCAATCACGTGGTTACATCTATAATAGTATTGCTATGTATGTTACATCAACGCTATTGTATGTTATAGTGTGGTCAATACTATATATTAATTCCACTCACTCACTTTTGTCTGGTTGGTAACATGTAAGGCAAAGCCATAAACATTTATTTCAGTAATATTAAGTGTTACTATATTACCATCCAATTACCTGGTAACTCATATAGTAGTATTGCTAAATATATTAGACCATTGCTATTGTATGCAATGGTGTATTAAATACTATAGTATGGTATAGTGTTAACCAGTTTTAAATATTGTGTGCACACGTTAGCTTGTATCACGTTGATCTCACTTAGGAATTAACCACACATATTATTTATATCAATGTCACAAATGACGATTTAGTAGCTAGATAAGCTAATTTTAGTAACATAACAGGTTACTTATGTATACAGTTACAGAGAGCCATATACCCCATATTCACCATAGAGAGATAGCAGTATTGTGTATAGTAGCACCGGAATTTAATGGTACCTATAATACTTTTGACGTTTAGCTATATCTCCTTGTATATATCATTGTCTATAAGTCTCTCATTGTAACCATAACCATATTATCTATGAGTTTCTCTTTGTAAACCTATAAGTCTTTCCTTGTAACCATAACCTGGTGATATAGCTTATACTGCTTCTAGTAACAACGGTTTAAGTTTTATCTAACTGTCCCCAATCTTTATAGTCAAAGTAATTCGTCTGGGCTTTTCAGAATAGCTATAGCTATATTCCAGTATTTGAGCTGCTAATAAGCTTGACGAATTAAGTTTAAATAGTTAGAAAAAGATTTGTTTCTGCTAAGTTAAAAACATATATTTTACGGAGCCCATCAACTCCCAACCTCCCCTGACATGTTTCACCGACAAACTCGGCTTTTTCAAAGGGTTTACCGAGGTTACGGTCTGGCGGGTATTTATGCCTGGTAACTCCGCCTATTTTGAAAGACTGACCTATCAGCGTATCTGGGTGTGAGTGTTTTACTGGTAACGTTCCAGTGACACTCCTCCAGTCCTAGCCAATGGGTGTAATTGTTGTGCTGGTAGTATTCCAGCTGACTTCTTCGATCTGACAGGTATGCACCAAAGCATATCGTGTCTGATTACCGTGCTCATCCATTTAATTAATACTCAGATACCGTCTTATATTAAAGACACCATGGAGGCTCTTCAAAACCTTGAGGATATGTGGCTCAAAGATGACACCTGGTTGGTCACAGCTGACATCGAAGCCCTATATACAAGCATCAGTCATGCATTTGGCTTACGAGCAGTAAAATACTATTTGGATATGTCCTCTGAAGAAAATCAGAATCACAATGAATTTATACTGACATTGCTGGAATTTGTATTAAAAAGAAATTTCTTTGTATTTAACAACAGATACTATTTACAAATTCGAGGGACAGAAATGGGGACAGCATGTGCACCAACCTATGCGAATTTATTCCTAGGTTGGTGGGAACAAACAGTAGTATTCACTGACGATCATGATCAATATTCTCAACACATTCCAATGTGGTTGAGGTATATTGACGATATCATGTTTATCTGGGAAGGCCCAAAAGAAAAACTTTGATGAATTTTTGTTAATATTAAATACCAATGAATTAAACATAAAATTGACTTATCATACCAGCCAAAGAGAAGTACCATTTCTGGATTTATTGATTTTTAAGAAATCTAATGGACAAGTTGGAACTGATCTATACAGAAAATCAACTGCAACAAACACGTTACTGTATAGCACCAGTGCACATGCGCCAAGCACTATTGAAAACGCGGATACAGCACTACATCTATCAGACGAGCAAAGAAACGAGCACGAAAAACCACAAGAAAAGATCTTTTGAAAGCCAAACAAAAACAGTCTGATGGCAAAACCAGACTTATTCTGACTTACAATTCCAATAGTCACAAAATAATCAATGTAATAAACAAACACTGGCAAATACTTCAATCGGACGCTACACTAAAACAACTTCTGGGTGATAAAGTAGATGTATGCTACAGAAGGAGCAAAAATTTAAAAGATATGATAAGCCCCAGTCATTTCAACGACCAACGAATAAAGAACAAAAAAAGCAAAATCCAGGGCTCCTATCCCTGCGGCACTTGCTCAAGTTGTAAATACATACATAAAACCTTGAAAATACATGACAGATTTGGTAAAGTACATAATATTAAAACATATATAAGTTGTAACACAACAGGAGTGATATATATGATCAAATGTGACTGCCCTAAGACCTATATTGGTATGACAACACGAAAGTTGCATACACGGTTACAGGAGCATATTCGAAATATCAAGAATGCCGCCAAAGATCTGCAAAATAAGAAAAACATTACCTCTGTAGCATATCATTTTCTGAAAAAACATCAAAGTAGAGTCAATAAATTAACTTGCACAGGAATTCAAAAGATCAGTCTTGGAATAAGAGGTGGGGATTTAACCACCAGACTATTGGAACAGGAAAGCAGATGGATCTTCTTAATGAACTCAGTCCAGCCTCACGGACTTAACGAACATAATAACTATTTTGTATATCTGTAATATTACTACAGAAATATAGAGAGAAACCCCAAATACCCACTAACATTGTTCTATCAGCATACTAAATTGATCTATGACAAGACAATGTCACAAATAATAAAAAATATAATAGAAACTAAAAAACTGTTTTCTCTTATCAAGTTCTCTAATATTCATATTGATAGAAGTTGGACACTTTTCGCACTTAGTTTTTTTAATACACATTCACGTTTTACATTTTGGTAGTTGGTATTACATGTTTCCAGCAACACTTTCATTATTTTCACATCTTTTGATCAAATTATTAAAATATTCACATTAATAAGTAATACAATCACATTGTACATTAACTTGATCACTAGTACTAGCCTTAATATTTTTCTATTTATGGTGTAAGGCCTTATTAAGTATATAGAATAATTAATAACACTGTACAAAAAAGACACAAAATCACACACAGATTAACTTAATTATTTTTTTATCTTTTAATTTTTTTAATTTCTTGTTTCTTAAATAGTCAATTTTGTTAGCCACAGAATAATCGTTTTTATAAGTAAACCACAGTGGAATTTTATAAATACGGGACAACAGTCCTTGTATAAATTATTATCACATTATTGATATGTGGGAGCTATCAAAAGAAATGATCATACAATCAATATGAGATTAGCAGCACTGTTCTGATGTAACATCTAATTAAATCAATAACCTTAAGACAATGAAGGTATCTATGTATCAAATGCAGACATAAATTGCTTTGACATGGGATTTATGTATTTGTTATTAATTTCTTTGACACTGAATTTGTAATTTAGATATGCTGAGTGCTTTTAAAGTGGGGGATTGGGTACATCCCTGGCTGGATCAAGTAATATCATCCAAGGAGATGTATGGGTTAATAATTACCTGGGTTTACAAACCATAAACGCCATCTGATATCTGCTATGTAACAGGAATCTGACAGGATATGTCAAACACAGAGACATCTAGTTGATATAATGTCTCACAATACACACAGTGCTGAAAGTAAAAAATGGTTCCCCAGATCTAATATTACACTAACGCAGTCAGCGAGTGATTTGGTGAACTACTGAAGAGAATCAGTGATCCGTTAAAACATTCAAGACGAGTATAACATCATAGTATGTTATATGGAAAAAATTGTATTGCTACCAGTGAAGATAACATCTTATGACATATATGATCGAAGTAAAACATAGTATTATTGACGAAATATAATACTAAGAAATCACTGCGAAAAAGTATAAATGAATGTAAGAAGTATAAACATGTTGAAACAATGCTTAATATTAATTAAATGGATGAGCACGGTAATCAGACACAATATGCTTTGGTGCATACCTGTCAGATCGAAGAAGTCAGCTGGAATACTACCAGCACAACAATTACACCCATTGGCTAGGACTGGAGGAGTGTCACTGGAACGTTACCAGTAAAACACTCACACCCAGATACGCTGATAGGTCAGTCTTTCAAAATAGGCGGAGTTACCAGGCATAAATACCCGCCAGACCGTAACCTCGGTAAACCCTTTGAAAAAGCCGAGTTTGTCGGCGAAACATGTCAGGGGAGGTTGGGAGTTGATGGGCTCCGTAAAATATATGTTTTTAACTTAGCAGAAACAAATCTTTTTCTAACTATTTAAACTTAATTCGTCAAGCTTATTAGCAGCTCAAATACGGGAATATAGCTATAGCTATTCTGAAAAGCCCAGACGAATTACTTTGACTATAAAGATTGGGGACAGTTAGATAAAACTTAAACCGTTGTTACTAGAAGCAGTATAAGCTATATCACCAGGTTATGGTTACAAGGAAAGACTTATAGGTTTACAAAGAGAAACTCATAGATAATATGGTTATGGTTACAATGAGAGACTTATAGACAATGATATATACAAGGAGATATAGCTAAACGTCAAAAGTATTATAGGTACCATTAAATTCTGGTGCTACTATACACAATACTGCTATCTCTCTATGGTGAATATGGGGTATATGGCTCTCTGTAACTGTATACATAAGTAACCTGTTATGTTACTAAAATTAGCTTATCTAGCTACTAAATCGTCATTTGTGACATTGATATAAATAATATGTGTGGTTAATTCCTAAGTGAGATCAACGTGATACAAGCTAACGTGTGCACACAATATTTAAAACTGGTTAACACTATACCATACTATAGTATTTAATACACCATTGCATACAATAGCAATGGTCTAATATATTTAGCAATACTACTATATGAGTTACCAGGTAATTGGATGGTAATATAGTAACACTTAATATTACTGAAATAAATGTTTATGGCTGTGCCTTACATGTTACCAACCAGACAAAAGTGAGTGAGTGGAATTAATATATAGTATTGACCACACTATAACATACAATAGCGTTGATGTAACATACATAGCAATACTATTATAGATGTAACCACGTGATTGGATGAGAGTTTAGTAGTACACTAAGTTACATACTGGATAAAATTACCTTTAACCAGTCGGTGACTGAAACACTCAGGAGCCAATTTTTGAACTTGACTCTATAAATGAGTGAATAACTATAATTTGGTCCAGGAGTGATATCCTTCTATACAATCTAACTGGTACTAAATATAGATGTACATTTATGCATCAAGAGAAGTTGTGTTACTAATATCCTAATTTCCCAGAGTATATACATTTGACTTTAAGGGATTTAATCTTTAAAATCTAACTGAGTCACAGTTACTTCTGACCAATTTATAAGTGCACAATATATACCCCGACTTAAGTGTGATATAATCATGAGGGTTTGATACCAGTTACGAATAGTTAACAACGCTCTCTATACCTCACAGATTATGTGAATTTGATGTACATGGTATACCACAATATGCCATAACCACTTCACCTTGTGAACACCAATTGTGTGCATGACTAGCTAAGGAACAAATAGTATATTTAGCAAGCTGTGATTGATTGTGTATTACCACGAATAGAAAGACTTATACAAATTTGATTATCTGGAGTTACCATCTAAATATATTCAATATCTTTAATCTAATACAGTTTCATCGTTAGTGATAAAATTACTAACATATAGAAATAACACAATAGTTGGAGCACTTAGAGATACTAACCAGATATATTAATATCTCTGACGATATATAATTTCATACAAAGTGTTAACTTCATCACTGTCCCTAATCAGATTGATTCCAGTTTCTGTAATTTTAATTGTTTTGTCCTATCCTTTTAATAAGTCCCAATAAAAGTTATATTTTAATAGCCTAGTTTATCCGCCACTCAATACTCTGTCCACATTACCAATCAAGGGAATTTGAGTGCTACACATATGTACCATTTGTAAGAGGTTATTCCTCTTAGTTGTTTTTTGTCCAGTAATGTACATAGCACCTAATCTTCATACTATTTAGTATACCGCTGAGGGTGAATTCACTTTTCACGCTTAGTTGCAGTTACCTACAATTATATTCCCTTTTTATCCCTCGGTAGTGCCTTTGGGCCCCTTTCTCGTGGTCCTAGGTAGTGGTTGTTAGCAGATTCTTTTCACTGCAAATTGCAATTGCCACAGCGTGCATTAAATGTTCGTCACCAGTCTCCAAATCTTACTTTTTAATGCCAATTGAAATTGCCACAGCTTGCACAACAGTAAATAAAATGTGCGTCACCACAGTCTCCAAATCTGATGTCAAATGTATACAAAAAGACTGATAAAGTATACCTTTTGGGGAGCAAAGAGATGGCTACCGGAACACTCCAGGAACTTCACAAAAGAGTCGCTGTCTTGTGTTTCTGGTGATGTTGGAGAAATCTCTGTGTTGTGTACAGGGAAACCAAAAATACTCTCCATCTCTGGGCACAAGAGGATGTCCTCCTTGTCATCCATAAGCACAGGAAATTGCTGGCATTTTCATTGCTTCAAGAAGTTCAGCTTTTGTGGTGATAGTACAGACTTTAATAAACTATGATTTCATACCATACTCAAGACAATCTTGTAGTTCAAGCTTATGACTTGCTGTGGGAAACAGTGGACTGTCCATACCAGGAAGATTTAGACAGAAGTAACGATCTCTGCTTGCAGGTGACACATTTTTAGCGTCAATCATCAAAGGGGTTGCGTGCAGAATATGGCCGATGGACCCTTATTCACATGTTTGTCCAGAGCCACAACATTTTCAAACAGACAGAAGAAAGGTCGTTTCTCACCAGCCTTAAAACACGCTTCATTTACCAAATGCTGATATTAAAAAATAGACAAACAGTGCCTTAAAAAAGATATTTGCAATATGAATTCACCAGAGCAAGGTTATTGCAAGTACTTCCCACGATAACAAATTCAAAATGCCACAATTCCGCAATCTTCCCCTTCACATTATTATTTTCACACTCCCTTGTACTCCTATGCCCAGCTCCCTGCTCTTGTTTTTGTTGAGGGTCCGGGACCCTCTTATAATAAGGCAAAAGGATAAAGAAGTGTACTGGGTGTCCATTCAATGTTTTTTTTGATTTGCCAGTTGCAACAAATTATCTTTGGGTTTCTAAAATCAATGCCTTACCTGTCATCTATTGTTCAAAAGGATGCCATATGTCCTCTTTCCTGCAGTTGTTTCTGTTGATGGTCCTGGACCCTCTGCTAAAAAGTCCTTAGGATAAAGAAGTGTACTGGGTGTCCAATCAATGTTTTTTTCTATTTCCCGGTTCATATAAATTATCTCAGGGATTCTTAAATCAATGCCTTACCTGTAATTAATTATTCAAAAGGATGCCATATGTCCTCTTTCCTGCAGTTGTTTCTGTTGATGGTCCTGGACCCTCTGCTAAAAAGTCCTAAGGATAAAGAAGTGTACTGGGTGTCCAATCAATGTTTTTTTCTATTTCCCGGTTCATATAAATTATCTCAGGGATTCTTAAATCAATGCCTTACCTGTAATTAATTATTCAAAAGGATGCCATATGTCCTCTTTCATGCTGTTGTTTCAGTTGAGGCTCCGGGACCCTCTTATAAAAAGGCCTAAGGATAAAGAAGTGTACTGGGTGTCCAATCAATGTTTTTTTCTATTTCCCTGTTCATATAAATTATTATCTCAGGGATTCTAAAATCAATGCCTTAACTGTAATCAATTGTTCAAAAGGATGCCATATGTCCTTTTTCCTGCTGTCGTTTCTGTTGAGGGTCCGGGACCCTCTTATAAAAAGGCCTAAGTATAAAGAAGTGTACTGGGTGTCCAATGAATGTTTTTTTCTATTTGCCAAAAATTATCTCTGGGTTTCTAAAATCAATGATGTACCTGTACTCTATTGTTCAAAAGGATGCCATATGTCCTCTTTCCTGCTGTTGTTTTTGTTGAGGGTCCGGAACGCTCTTCTAAAAAGGCCGAAGGAGAGCGACCTGTACTGTACTGGGTGTCCAATCCTGTTTTTGTTTTTAATTTCACGGTTCATAATAAATATCGCCGAGTGACTAAAATCAATGCCATACCTGTACTCTATTGTTCAAAAGGATGGCATATGTGGTGTTTCATTCTGTTGTGGCTGTTGAGGGTCATGGCCGTGGGACAGCGTATAAAACAGCTGAAGGAGAACGACCTGTACTGCCTTGCTGCTCCTTTTAGGCAGGCCAGCTCTTTGCATACATGCCCACATACTCTGTAACGCATGCCTCTTTTAGGGAGAGGTGCAGCCATAATGCAGGGTCAGAACCACTGCCTGCAACTGTTATACTCGATTTTGCGAAAAGAAGTAACCTTACCATGGTTCCCTGCACGCACGTATTGTTGTTATATTTTGGTGAGGGTAATCATGATGGCCATTTAGACCACCCCCGAGAGGCATGGAAGTAAGGGATGAGATGAAAGTGCTAAGAATAGTACAACTTGAAAACAAAGAGTTAGCCATGGGTGTTAGTGCAAGACCGCTTGGCTTTTTTTGGACTTTGGGTGCGGCTAACCATGCAGGCCATATAGACCTGCCACCATTCGGTGTTGTATCATCTATTAAACTAATAAGAACAGAACTACCAAAATACAGCCAATGAAGGGCCTTATGAAGACTGAGCCAAGGTTGGATTGTAGTATTTGGTTTGGCTAATCATGATGGCCATGTAGACCACCACCGAGAGTCCTGGAAGTAACAGGGATGAGATGAAAGTGCTAAGAATAGTACTACTTGAAACAACCGAGTTAGCCATGGGTGTTAATCCAAGACCTCTTGGCTTTATTTTTGTTTTGGGTGCAGCTAATCATGCAGGCCATATAGAGCTGCCACCATTCGGTGTTGTATCAGCTATTAAACTAATAAGAACAGTACTACCAAAATACAGCCAATGAATGGCCTTATGAAGACTGAGCCAAGGTTGGATTGTAGTATTTGGTTAGGCTAATCATGATGGCCATGTAGACCACCACCGAGAGTCCTGGTAGTAACAGGGATGATGAGATGAAAGTGCTAAGAATAGTACTACTTGAAACAATCGAGTTAGCCATGGGTGTTAATCCAAGACCGCTTGGCTTTATTTTTGTTTTGGGTGCGGCTAATCATGCAGGCCATATAGAGCTGCCACCATTCGGTGTTGTATCATCTATTAAACTAATAAGAACAGAACTACCAAAATACAGCCAATGAAGCGCTTTATGAAGACTGAGCCAAGGTTGTATTGTAGTATTTGGTTTGGCTAATCATGATGGCCATGTAGACCACCACCGAGAGTCCTGGAAGTAACAGGGATGAGATGAAAGTGCTAAGAATAGTACTACTTGAAACAACCGAGTTAGCCATGGGTGTTAATCCAAGACCTCTTGGCTTTATTTTTGTTTTGGGTGCAGCTAATCATGCAGGCCATATAGAGCTGCCACCATTCGGTGTTGTATCAGCTATTAAACTAATAAGAACAGTACTACCAAAATACAGCCAATGAATGGCCTTATGAAGACTGAGCCAAGGTTGGATTGTAGTATTTGGTTAGGCTAATCATGATGGCCATGTAGACCACCACCGAGAGTCCTAGTAGTAACAGGGATGATGAGATGAAAGTGCTAAGAATAGTACTACTTGAAACAACCGAGTTAGCCATGGGTGTTAATCCAAGACCGCTTGGCTTTATTTTTGTTTTGGGTGCGGCTAATCATGCAGGCCATATAGAGCTGCCACCATTCGGTGTTGTATCATCTATTAAACTAATAAGAACAGAACTACCAAAATACAGCCAATGAAGGGCCTTATGAAGACTGAGCCAAGGTTGGATTGTAGTATTTGGTTAGGCTAATCATGATGACCATGTAGACCACCACCGAGAGTCCTGGATGTAACAGGGATGATGAGCTGAAAGTGCTAAGAATAGTACTACTTGAAACAACCGAGTTAGCCATGGGTGTTAATCCAAGACCGCTTGGCTTTATTTTTATTTTGGGTGCGGCTAATCATGCAGGCCATATAGAGCTGCCACCATTTGGTGTTGTATCATCTTTTAAACTAATAATAACAGAACTACCAAAATACAGCCAATGAAGGGCCTTATGAAGACTGAGCCAAGGTTGGATTGTAGTATTTGGTTAGGCTAATCATGATGGCCATGTAGACCACCACTGAGAGTCCTGGAAGTAACAGGGATGATGAGATGAAAGTGCTAAGAATAGTACTACTTGAAACAACCGAGTTAGCCATGGGTGTTAATCAAAGACCGCTTGGCTTTATTTTTGTTTTGGGTGCGGCTAATCATGCAGGCCATATAGAGCTGCCACCATTCGGTGTTGTATCATCTATTAAACTAATAAGAACAGAACTACCAAAATACAGCCAATGAAGGGCCTTATGAAGACTGAGCCAAGGTTGGATTGTAGTATTTGGTTAGGCTAATCATGATGGCCATGTAGACCACCACCGAGAGTCCTGGAAGTAACAGGGATGATGAGATGAAAGTGCTAAGAATAGTACTACTTGAAACAATCGAGTTAGCCACGGGTGTTAATCCAAGACCGCTTGGCTTTATTTTTGTTTTGGGTGCGGCTAATCATGCAGGCCATATAGAGCTGCCACCATTCGGTGTTGTATCATCTATTAAACTAATAAGAACAGAACTACCAAAATCCTGCCAATGAAGGGCCTTATGAAGACTGAGCCAAGGTTGGATTGTAGTATTTGGTTAGGCTAATCATGATGGCCATGTAGACCACCACTGAGAGTCCTGGAAGTAACAGGGATGATGAGATGAAAGTGCTAAGAATAGTACTACTTGAAACAACTGAGTTAGCCATGGGTGTTAATCCAAGACCGCTTGGCTTTATTTTTGTTTTGGGTGCGGCTAATCATGCAGGCCATATAGAGCTGCCACCATTCGGTGTTGTATCATCTATTAAACTAATAAGAGCAGAACTACCAAAATACTGCCAATGAAGGGCCTTATGAAGACTGAGCCAAGGTTGGATTGTAGTATTTGGTTAGGCTAATCATGATGGCCATGTAGACCACCACCGAGAGTCCTGGAAGTAACAGGGATGATGAGATGAAAGTGCTAAGAATAGTACTACTTGAAACAACCAAGTTAGCCATGGGTGTTAATCCAAGACCGCTTGGCTTTATTTTTGTTTTGGGTGCGGCTAATCATGCAGGCCATATAGAGCTGCCACCATTCGGTGTTGTATCATCTATTAAACTAATAAGAACAGAACTACCAAAATACAGCCAATGAAGGGCCTTATGAAGACTGAGCCAAGGTTGGATTGTAATATTTGGTTAGGCTAATCATGATGGCCATGTAGACCACCACCGAGAGTCCTAGAAGTAACAGGGATGATGAGATGAAAGTGATAAGAATAGTACTACTTGAAACAACCGAGTTAGCCATGGGTGTTAATCCAAGACCGCTTGGCTTTATTTTTGTTTTGGGTGCGGCTAATCATGCAGGCCATATAGAGCTGCCACCATTCGGTGTTGTATGATCTATTAAACTAATAAGAACAGAACTACCAAAATACAGCCTATGAAGGGCCTTATGAAGACCGAACCAAGGTTGTATTGTAGTATTTGATTTGGCTACTCATGATGGCCATGTAGACCACCACCGAGAGTCCTGGAAGTAACAGGGATGACATGAAAGTGCTAAGAATAGTACTACTTGAAACAACCGAGTTAGCCATGGGTGTTAATCCAAGACCGCTTGGCTTTTTTTTGGGTTTGGGTGTGGCTAATCATGAAGGCCAGATAGACCTGCCACCATTAGGTGTTGTAACAGGTATTAAACTGCTAAAAACAGTACTACTGAACACAACCTAGTTAGTTACCATGGGTCCCAGAGCATATGTTTTGTTATTATATTTTGTAAGGGTAATCATGCAGGCCATATAGAACTCCACCAATAGGGTGAGTAACAGGTATTGAAATGCTAAGAACAGTACTACTTAACACAAAGTTAACATAGGTCCTAGAGCATATGTCTTATTATTATATTATGTTAGGGTAATCATGCAGGCCATATAGACCTCCCCCGATAGGGTGAGTAACAGGTATTAAAATGCTAAGAAGAGTACTACTTTACACAACCTAGTTACCATCGGTGCCAGACCGCATGTCTTGTTATTCTATTTTGTAAGGGTAATCATGCAGGCCATATAGACCTCCCCCGATAGGGTGAGTAACAGGTATTAAAATGCTAAGAACAGTACTAATTAACACAAGCTAGTTACCATGGGTCCCACACCGCGTGTCTTGTTGTTATACTTTGTCAGGGTAATCAGGCAGGCCATATAGACCTCCCCCAAAAGGCTGTAACAGGTATTAAAATGCTAAGAACAGTACAAATTAACACAGCCTAGTTACCATGGGTCACAGACCCAGAGCAGATGTCTTATTATATTTTGTATGGGTAATCATGCAGGCCGTATAGACCTCCCACGATAGGGTGAGTAACAGGTATTAAAATGCTAAGAAGAGTAATACTTAACACAACCTAGTTACCATTTGTCCCAGACCGCATGTTTTGTTATTATATTTTGTAAGGGTAATCATGCAGGCCATATAGACTTCCCCTAACAGGTATTAAAATGCAAAGGAAATTACTACTTAACACAAACTAGTTGCCATGGGTCCCAGACCGCATGTTTTGTTATTATATTTTGTAAGGGTAATCATGCAGGCCATATAGACCGCCACCGATAGGGTGAGTAACAGCTATTAAAACGCTAAGGACATTACTACTTAACACAACATAGTTAACATGGGTCCAAGACCCAGAGCTGATGTCTTATTATTATATTTTGTATGGGTAATCATCCAGGCCATATAGACCTCCCCAAATAGGGGGAGTTACAGAGATTAGAGTGCTAAGAATGGTACTACTTAAAACACAACCTAGTTAATATGGGTCCCAGACCGCATGTCTTATTATTATATTTTTTCAGGGTAATCAGGCAGGCCATATAGACCTCCCCCGATAGGGGGGTAACAGGGATTAAAGTGCTAAGAAAAGTACTAATTAACACAAGCTAGTTACCATGGGTCCAACACCGTGTGTCTTGTTGTTATACTTTGTCAGGGTAATCATGCAGGCCATATAGACCACCCTTGATAGGGGGAGTAACAGGGATTACAGTCCTAAGAATAGTACTACTTAAACACAACCTAGGTACCATGGGTCCCAGACCTGATGTTTTCTTATTATACTTTGTCAGGCTAATCATGCAGGCCATATAGAACTCCAACAAAAGGGTGGGTAAGAGGGATTCAGGTGATAAGAAAAGTTTTACTTAACACAACAAAATTACCATGGGTCCCAGAACGCGTGTCTTGTTGTTATACTTTGTCAGGGTAATCATAACCGCCATATAGACCTACACCAATAGGGGGAGTTACAGGGCTGAAAGTGCGAAGAATAGTACTACTTAACACAACCTAGTTGGGTCCAAGACCGCATGTTTAATTATTAGACTTTATCGGGGTAATTATATATCTAAAAAATCTATCTATTTTTCTTCTGTCGATTCTATCTATCAATATATGTATATCTATCTATCCTATCGATCGATCTATCTTCTGTCCGTACTGTTTGGAGACAGCCACTTGTGTTTCTGACAAATTTGAAGTAGGAGGACAGAACAATCATCTTCTTCCATCTCCCGGTTCCAAAAATGAAGGCCATATAGACCTCAACCGATTGGGTAACAGGTTGTAGAAAAATGTTAAGAATAGTACTACTTTACACACCACGGGTCACAGACCACATGTCTTATTGTTATACTCTGTCAGGGAAATTATATATATTTCAAATCCATTTATTTATATATTAAATCGATCGAACTAACAAACGTATCGATCAAATGTACATTGCATCTTTTGATCGATGTAATTCGTATCTATAAAATCTATATTACATATTTTGGTTGATGTCATTCGTATCTATAAAATGTATATTGCATCTTTGATTCCATAACATTTGTATCTATCAAATGTATATTGCATCTATTGATCGATGTAATTCGTATCTATCAAATGTATATTGCATCTATTGAGCTATGTACAGTGTATCGATCGTATGTATATTGCATCGATTGAGCTATGTAATCTATGTATCTATCTATCAAATCTACCTATCTCGTGGTTCTGCAAGTGGACTGTTTGTGGTTGATTGCGGTGTGTTACACTTGGAGTTTGCTCTGTCACTGTGATGCGGCCGTAACCCTTACACTACCTGATAGATACAACATCATTACTGATGTTTTAAAGCACGTTATTGCAAACAATTTGGGAATGTTAGGTGATTTAGGCCCTTTATGGGTTAAAAGCAGACTCTGCATAAACTATGTAATTTTCCATGGGAGTTTTGCCAGGGATCCCCCTCCAGCATGCCACAGTCCAGGTGTTAGTACCCTTGAAACAACTTTTCCATCACTATTGTTGTCAGAAAGAGTCCTTGTAGGTTTTAAAATTCGCCTGCCTATTGAATTCAATGGCGGTTCGCGCCTGCCTATTGAATTCAATGGCAGAAAATTTTAAGTTCACAACATCACTAATTGTAGGAAGGATGGGGAAGGGATATATAGCATACTTAGCGTAAAAAGTGGTTTATCTACCCTAATATAGGGCAATACACAGCTCCTAAATAGAGGCTCTTACATTTACCTAATATCATTGATTTTTCCCCTCCTCCTCATATCTGATAAACAACCTAAAATCAGCAACATTGAGGTACTTTATACAAGTCACAGTTGCAGAGTTATGTTTTTAACTATTTTTCTGGCACGCTAGATATAACTTCTATTTCTGCTGCCTTTTTTAACTACAACTAGTAAAAGTTAAATTTTAAGTGGAAAAATATAAACTTTATGTGTAGAAAGAGCATACTTTTCCCTATTCTCTTAATAGGGTTTTTTTTCTTTGATCTACACTACAATTTAATTTGCACTCAAACAAAAGTGTTTAATTTCAAATTGTATTGTATGTGCAAGTTAACATGTGCGTGATATTGTTTATCTTGACCAGTGCTAACAATAGTGAGCAACTTGTAATCTAGCCCTTTGTATTTAAGGCAAGTTATATTGAAGCACAAACTTATTTGAACTTGTTTCTTTGGGCCCCATGTACTAAGCATTTAAAGTTCCTCTCCAAGTGTATTTTCATGTCAAAATCCATGCAAATTTAAATGCATATGTACAAACCTGGGATTGACACAAAAATATGCAACTTCGAATAAGAGATTGTACTTATCCACCAATGTTTGATTCTACCCTTTTTTTTTTTTTTTTGGCATCATCCGCAACAAAACTCACCTTAATCGAAAATTAGCAAAAATACAATTTATTTGCTTATTGTAATTCTCACATCACCAGTGTGGATTTTCCTTCTCCACCAATTAGAAATCAAAAGGGTGTCTGAAACTGACACCAGGCAGAGTACTATAAATAAATCCCTGAGCAATTCAAGTTCAGATTGTGCAATCCATTAAAAATGGAGTCACTGTTGCATTTGTTTAGCCTCCATTTAATACAACTTAGAGGAAGAAGGGCTATCCCAGCATCATAAGAAAATAATGAAAGAAGAAGGAGAGTGCTAAGAGTTTTCATTCCTCGTATAGGTTTAGATGCCCTGTCTGACCATGAGGTTATTCAGAGATTCCGACTGGACAGAGATTCTATTATATCCCTCTATAAAGAAATATTAGAATACCTTGAGCTGTAGCGAATCATGTCCACCTGATATCTATAACTGCCGACAGCATACACTGTCTGCATTTATCATCGCCCAAGCATTTCTTGTGAAATGCTTTTGCAATGCCGCCCCATGCACATTCGGTACCAATTGCTGTCCACCACCTCAGTGGTCCAGTTGCCGATATTGAGATATAATGGGCCGTTGGACGATATTGCTTCCAACAGCATATTTATTGGTTTGCGAGTGCACGCAAACCTAATTATGGCTCAATGGAAATGAGCCCTGACTTGGGCCTGATTTTCGTGTTCCATACAAAGTATCAGAAGCCGCTAATCCATAAATAATACCATGTTTCCAATGACCGTGCAAACCATTAATACACTGTCAGAGGCTGCCAATACGTTAACAAAAACTACACCTAGCTCAACTAGGTGTAAAAGAGGAAAAATTAGCTTTTTGAGACCTATTTCCTATTGAAATCTAACCCGTCTCCCAAAAATAAACCCAACACGTCAAAACCCCTCTATCTGCCATCCCCCGACATCGCAATTTATAATAAATGTTTTAACCACTAAACCACCACCTCCACATAAAAAATAACATTGAAATGTATTAACCTCTAAATCACCATCCCCCCACATCGCAACTAACAATAAAATGTATTAATCTCTAAACTGCCATCCCCCACAACGCAAAGTACCTATTTAAACTATTAACCCCTAATCCGCCATCCCCCCACAATGCAATCTACCTATTTAAACAATTAACCCCTAAACCACCATCCCCCACAATGCAAAGTACCTATTTAAACTATTAACTCCTAAACCGCCATCCCCCACAATGCAAAGTATTAATCTAATCACTAAGCCCCCTAACCTAAGTTAACACCATTACATAAAATAAAAAAACTATTAAACTAATAAATTAATTAAACTACCAAAATTAAGAATCCTAATCTTAAATATAAATAAAAAATCCTAACATTACATAAAAAAAAACCTACGATATAATTTCAATAAAAAATATAAGATTACATAAATAAAAAAAAACTAAAATCACAAAAAATAAAAAAATCTAAGATTACATTAAAAATAAACAAAATTTTCCAAAATAAAAAAATTAAACCTAATCTAATACCCCGATTAAAATAAAAAAGCCACCCCAAAATTAAAACACCCCCTAAGCTAAGACTAAACTATCAATAACCCTTAAAAGGGTCTTTGTAGGGCATTGCCCTGGAGTGATCAGCTTTTTTACATGAAAAAAAAAATACAAATTAACCCCTAACAGTAAAAACCCCCACCCATGCAACCCTCAAAATAAAAAAGAACTAACTATAAAAATCTAATCTTCCCATTGCCCCTAAAGGGGCATTTGTATAGGCATTGCCCTTAAAAGGGCAATCAGCTCTTTTTCTGCCCAAAAGAAAAAACCCACCCCCCCAAAAAAACAAAAAAAATAAAACTAACCCCCAAAAATGTACTCACCGTTCCTGAAGTCCAGACATCCACTTTCATCCAGGCGGCAAGAAGTCTTCATCCAGGTGGCGACATCTTCATCCATCACGGGGGCATCTTCTATCTTCACCTTGGTGGTGTGGAGCTGTGGCAGTGTGGACCTGACCAGGACCATCGGCGACGACAACATCCAGCATGGAGCATCCTCTTCATGCGATCTCTGCTGCACACTCAAGCTTGAATGCAAGGTACCTGTTTTATATTGTGGTATCTTGCATTCCTATTGGCTGAAAATTTCAAATCAGCCAATAGGATGAGAGCTGCTTGAATCCTATTGGCTGATTTGAACAGCCAATAGGTTTTAAGCAGCTCTCATACTATTGGCTCATTTGAAATTTTCAGCCAATTGGAATGCAAGCTACCCCAATATAAAACGGGTACCTTGCATTCAAACTTCAGTGTGCAGCGGAGATCGCAGAAAGAGGAGGCTCTGCGTTGGATGTCGTTGTCATCAAAGGACCTGGTCAGGTTCATATTTCTTTTTTTAACGGCTCAATGGAAACAAGCCCTCAGTTGGCTATGTTGCACATTTTTAAAATGTGTATGTGTTACTAATATCGGCACCAATAGATAGAATCATGCCAAGGATTTCTCTACTGCTTAAACTGGTCACAGCACTATAACTGCTATTAGTCTAGGTCTGTCATTCTTCATGACATGAACAACCTCCAAAAGGTTAGAATTTCTTTCATTATTTTCTGAACTTTGTTCATTTTACTTTCACTATGATATACATTTTTTTATGGTTCTTAAAAATAAAGTAAACTATTACTCTTTGTATTCAGCAAATAAGATTTTCTGGATCTATCATGCTTGCTTTTGAAAAGAATAGGAAAAATGCGTTTGTGTTGTATACTGTATGTAATTTTTAACTGTTCATAACTACTGACCGTGTGTGAATAACTTTAATTTAACTTGTCTTTTAAAGTGATAGTAAATGTTATACTATTTAGAAGTAAATTCCAAATCTAACTTGTATTTTAACAATACTTTTTTTTTAAAAGATGTGCAAAATCCTTTTTTTATTATACTCTATCAGTTGGATTATTCCCCGTCTGGCCACCCTTTTCCAATGTCTTTATTTTTTCTCGAGGTGACAATTTAACCTCCATCTAATCTGCTTAGCAACCATATGGCAATGATGCTCTCTGATCTCTCTTGGCTAGTATCTCAAGAGTTTTTTTATCCATGCCATATGGCTGCAAAGCTGATTGGATGGAGGTGAAAATGTCACCTCGAGAAGAAAATGACTTCTAGAAGATTTTCTTGTCCCATACAAAGTATCAGAAGCCGCTAATCTATAAATAATACCATGTTTCCAATGTCCTTGCAAACCATTAATACACTGTCGGAGGCTGCTGATACATTAACAAAAATTAAACCTAGATCAACTAGGTGTAAAAGAGGAAAAATTAGCTTTTTGAGACCTATGTCCTATTGAAATCTAACCCGCCTTCCAAAAATAAACCCAACACGTCAAAACCCCTCTATCCGCCATCCCCCCACATCGCAATTTATAATAAATGTTTTAACCACTAAACCACCCCCCCACATAAAAAATAAAATGTATTAACCTCTAAGTCACCATCCCCCCACATTGCAACTAACAATAAAATGTATTAATCTCTAAACTGCCATCCCCCACAATGCAAAACACCTATTTAAACTATTAACCCCTAATCCGCCATCCCCCCACAATGCAATCTACCTATTTAAACTATTAATCCCTAAACCACCACCCCCTACAACGCAAAGTACCTATTTAAACTATTAACTCCTAAACCGCCATCCCCACAATGCAAAGTATTAATCTAATCACTAAGCCCCCTAACCTAACACCCCCTAAGTTAACACCTTTACATAAAATAAAAAAACTATTAAACTAATAAATTTATTAAACTACCAAAATTAAGAATCCTAATCTTAAATATAAATAAAAAATCCTAACATTACATAAAAAAATAAAACCTATGGTATAATTTAAATCAAAATCTAAGATTACATTAAAAAAATAAACAAAATTATCCAAAATAAAAAAATTAAACCTAATCTAATAAAACCCCTGATTAAAACAAAAAAGCCACCCCAAAATTAAAACACCCCCTAATCTAAGACTAAACTACAAATAACCCTTAAAAGGGTCTTTTGTAGGGCATTGCATTGAAGCGAAAAAATTTTACAAATTAACCCCTAACAGTTAAAACCCCCACACATGCAACCCCCAAAATAAAAAAGACCTAACTATAAAAATCTAATCTTCCCATTGCCCCTAAAAGTGCATTTGTATAGGCATTGCCCTTTAAAGGGCAATCAGCTCTTTCTTTCATGTAATTGGCAAGAGTCCATGAGCTAGTGACATATGGGATATACAATCCTACCAGGAGGCAAAAACCTCAAAATGCCTATAAATACACCACTCACCACACCCACAATTCAGTTTTACAAACTTTGCCTCCTATGGAGGTGGTGAAGTAAGTTTTTGCTAAGGTTTCTACGTTGATATGTGCTTCTCAGCATTGTTGAAGCCTGATTCCTCTCAGAGTACAGTGAATCTCAGAGGGACGTGAAGGGAGTACCACTTATTGAATATGATGATTTCCCTGATGGGGGTCTATTTCATAGGTTCTCTGTTATCGGTCGTAGAGATTCATCTCCTACCTCCCTTTTCAGATCGACGATATACTCTTATATACCGTTACCTCTACTGATAACTGTTTCAGTACTGGTTTGGCTATCTGTTATATGTGGATGGGTGTCTTTTTGGTAAGTATGTTTTTATTACTTAAGACATCTCAGCTATGGTTTGGCACTTTATGCATTTATATAAAGTTCTAAATATATGTATTGTACTTATATTTGCCATGAGTCAGGTTCATGTATTTCCTTTTTGCAGACTGTCAGTTTCATATTTGGGGAAGTTAATATTAAGAAATATTTTTCATACCTGGGTTTTTTTTTTTTTCAATTGACTACTTTGTTTCAAATAGCGGGCTGACTTAGGCTCGCAGGTGCGCCAAATAGTACACTTTATTGAGTCATTCTTGACGCGAGAATGTTTTGGCATGAAAGGCACCTCCGTTGACGCAAGTTTGTCATTTCCGGCGTTGTAATTGACGCATAGGTTCACACAGGGTTGCGTCGTTAGTGACGCGAGTGTGTCATTTCCGGACATGGCTGGCGTCAAAAAAAAATTTTCAGTTACGTTGTGCCTCATACTTAGCGCTAAAATGTTTCAATATATTAGCCCCATTGCTTTTACCTCTTGCCTTTTTCTATGTCAGAGGGCTATGCTATTTGCATTTTTTTCCCATTCCTGAAACTGTCAAATTAAGGAAATTGACAAATTTTGCTTTATATGTTGTTTTTTATTTTACATTTTGCAAGATGTCTCAATATGATCCTGCCTCAGAAGTATCTGTTGGAACTTTGCTGCCTGATGTCGGTACTACTAAAGCTAAGTGCATTATATTTCCGAATGTCTTTGTATGATAAACTTTTTACATGCAGATATTGTATCCATCAGTTTATAGTACATTTACTGTTGTTGTTCCTTCAACTTTTAATGTACATGTTATACCTATGAAATTTTAAGAATTTGTTTCTGATTCTATTCAGAAGGCTTTTGTCTGCTATTCTGCCTTCTAATTGTTATAAGGTTGATGAAATTTCAAATGACCGACAATGTAATGAACTATCCTTTTCTGATGAGGATCTATCTGATTCAGAAGATCTTTCCTCAGATATTGACACTAACAAATCTACTTATTCATTTAAAATGAAGTATTTTCATTCTTTGTTTTAAAAGGTGTAAAATATTTTGGATATCATGGAAACTAGTGCTCTTGATATTAGATCTAGTAAATTCTGTTTTTTAAACCTCCTGTAATTGCTCCAGAGGTTTTTTCCGCTCCTGATGCTATTTCTCTTATGATTTCTAAGGAATGGAATTAGCGGGGTACTTATTTTATTCCTTCTTCAAGGTTTTAAAAAAATTGTATCTTTTTACCAGCAATTTCTATAGAGTTTTGGGAAAAGATCCTCAACTTGTTGGGGCTATTTCTACACTTGCTGAATATACCTCTATTCCTATGGAAGATAGTACTTATGTTCTTTTAGATAGGAGACTTGAATCTTATCTAAGGGAAACTTATTTATATTCAGGTCGTCTCAGGCCTGCATTTTCTTTGGCTGATGTTGCAGCTGCATCAACTTTTTTGTTGGAGATTTAGCCCAACAAGAATTGGATTCTGATTTATTTAGTATTGTTCGCTTTCTGCAAAATACTAATCAGTTCTGATGCCATTTTTTTATATCATTAAGATTGATGTTAGATCTATGTCTATAGCTATTCTTAGCTACAAGAGTATGAGGCTTAAATCTTGGATTGTTGTTATGACTTTTTAAGTCTAGATTGCTATTTCTTCTTTCCAAGGTAATAAGAGGACTAAAGGTAAATATTAAGCTTCTATATTGTTTTCGTTCATTTTTTCAATAAGGAACAAAAACCTAATCCTTCCCTATGGAATCTGTTTCCATTTGGAAACCTTTAAATGAAATAAATCCAACCCATTTAAGAAACCAAAAAGCCAGCCCCTAAGTCCCAATGAAGGTGCGACTCTCATTCCTGCTCAACTGGTAAGGGGCAGATTAAGGTTTTTTTCAAGAACATTTTGGATAATTTGGTCCAAATCAAAGTTTTCAGAGTATTGTCTCTCAGGGGTTTCAAATAGTTTTCTGAAAAAATCCTCCTGTGAGAAGATTTTTTCTCTCACGTATCCCAGGAAATCCAGGTAAAGCTCAGGCTTTCCTGAAGTGTGTTTCAGACCTGGAGTTTCAGGGGTAGTCATGCCAGTTCCTTTTCAGGGACAAGGTCTGTTTTTTTTTATTCAAATCTATTCTTTGTCTCAAAGAAGGAAATTTCATTCAGACCAATTCTGGATCTGAAAATTTTGAATTTTTACGTAAGAATACCAATTTTCAAATGGTGTCTTTAAGGACTGTTCTGCCTTTTATTCAGCAAGGACATTTTAGGTCAATATTGAATTGCAGGATGTATACCTTTATATTCTGATTCATTCAGATCATTATCAGTTCCTGAGATTCTCTTTTCTAGACAAGTTTTACCAATTCATTGCTTTTCCATTTTTTGATTAGCAGCCACTCAAAGAATCTTTTTAAAAAAGTTTTTGGTGCCCTGCTTTATGGAAACCATGGAGCAGGGTATTGCAGTGTTTCCTTATTTGGATAATATTGGTACTAGCTCAGTCCTCCGTTCTGCAGAATCTCACACTATTCAACCAGTGTTGTTTTTTCGGAAACATGGTTGGAGGATCAATTTACCAAAGAGTTTCTTGATTCCTCAGACTAAGGGTCACCTTTTTTAAGTTTCCAGATAGATTCAGTGTCCATGACTCTGTCTCTAACAGACAAGAGACATGTGAAAGTGGTTGCAGTCTGTCGGCACCTTCAGTCTCAGTCTTTTCCTTCAGTGGTTATGTGCATAGAAAATTTAGGTCTTATGACTGCAGTATTGGACGCATTTCCCTTTGCTCATTCTCACATGAGAACTCTCCAGAACTGTTCATTTATTTTCAAACAGACAATATCACATACAGTGACATTTGTCAATCAGCATGGTTGGACTCACAGTCCACAAGCTATGAAGAAGTATCTCGGATACTTGCTTGGGCGGAATCCAGCTCCTGTCTAATTTCTGCGGTGCATATCCCAGATATAGACATTGGGAGGCGGATTATCTCAGCCGTCAGACTTTACATCCTGGGGAGTGGTTCCTCTATCCAGATGTGTTTTCTCAGATTGTTCAAGATATGGGGTCTTCCACAGATAGATCTGATGGCCTCTCATCTAAACAAGAGACTACCCAGATGCCTGTCCAGGTTCAGGGATTTTCAGGCGGAAGCAGTGGGTGCGCTGACACTTCCTTGGTGTTATTATCCTGCTTATATTTTCCCGCCTCTAGTTCTTCCTCCAAGAGTGATTTTCAGAATCATCATGGAACAATCGTTTGTGTTGCTGGTGGCTCCAGCATGGCCCTACAGGTTTTGGTATGTGGATCTTGTTCGGATGTCCAGTTGCCAACCTTGGCCATTTCCGTTAAGGCCGGACCTACTGTCTCAAGGTCCGTTTTTCCATCAGGATCTCAAATCATTAAATTTGAAGGTATGGAAATTGAACGTTTAGTGCTAAATCATAGAGGTTTCTCTAACTCAGTGATTAATAATATGTTACAAGCTCGTAAATCTATCTCTAGAAAGATTTATTATTGAGTTTGGAAGAACTACATTTTATGGTATTCTTCTCATAATATCTCTTGGCATTCTTTTAGAGTTGCAAGAATTTTTCATTTTTTTAGGATGGTTTGGATTAGGTTTTGTCTGCAAGTTCCTTGAAGGGACAAATCTCTGCTCTTTCTGTTTCATTCATAGAAAGATTGCTAAACTTCCTGATATTTACTGTTTTGTACAGGCTTTAGTTTGTATTTAAGCCTGTCATAAAATCAATCTCTCCTCTTTGGAGTCTTAATTTGGTTTTGAAGGCTTTACAGGCTCCTCCATATTGAACCT